>NW_019272040.1:1698547-1861888 GCF_002738345.1 Cucurbita maxima | reverse complement strand
AAATAAAATATAACAAAAAAAAAAAAAAAAAAAAAAAAAAAAAAAAAAAAAACACTGGAAAATGGTGGCTGGATATTTTTTTGAGCCCATATAAAAAAAAAAGTAAAAAAAAGGCCCAAATGACGATAATGGACATTTTCCTCTCCTAATTTGTGGGATTTATTTATTTTATTTTATTTTTGTCAATATCTAAATTATTAAAATGAAAAATAATTAATGGATAATGTTTGAATTTAAATTAGTGATTTAAAAAATTTATAGGATAGTGGTTGGATAATTATTACTTCTATATTGTATTTAAATATTTTGATGTTGCTACTACACCAACCAACCGAGTTTAATCATTATAGTTCTTTTTAATCACTTTTTTTTTTTTAAATAATAATTAAATTAAGAAATAAAAATAAAATAAAATCGACCATAATATTTTATAATGTGACAAATTTTGCATTAGTGATGTCATATATTTTTTTTTAGCTTAATCTTATAAATAATTTTAAAAAATTAAATGATTATTTACTATATAAATTTACATAAAGGGTCACCAATTTAATCATTATTTTCGATGTGGCCATGTTACCTGTCATTTCTTCCACTTTATTTCTAGGGTTCGGTGGATTTGAATGTTCGTTGGCACATTTTTATTTTTTTTTATTATAATTAATTATTTATTATTCTACACATTAAAAAAATCCGTCTATTTGTAATTTATTTTCTTTATGAAATATTAAAATTGTAGTAACGGTGATTTAGGCACGAGTAACAATATAATGATCCGAGCAAATAAATAATTTCTGTTTTACGATGAGAATGGTAAATATATTTTTATTTTCTTTAGTTTCATTCTTCTCTGTCGTAAGTTTCCAAGCAGTGGGAGGAGACTTGGACTCTGACCGCGTGCCTGTTGAAGAATGAGTCGGCGACTCATAGGGAGTGACTTGGTTAAGGGAACCCACTGGAGCCGTAGTGAAAACGAATCTTTATGGGGTAATTGTCACCGCGTATAGACCCGAACCTGGGTGATTTATCAATGACAAGGATGAAGCTTGAGTGAAACTAAGTGGAGGTCCGAACTGACTAATGTTGAAGAATTAGCGGATGAGTCGTGGTTAGGGGTGAAATGTCACTCGAACCTAGAGCTAGTTGGGTCTCCCTGAAATGCGCTGAGGCGTGGGAGTTGACTGGACATCTAGGGGTAAAACACTGTTTATTATGTTAGTCTCTAAGATTTTAGGAGAAATATTTAGATTTTTCGAACGTGAATTCAAAATTTTGCGTATTTTGCAATTTTTTTTTTCATATCTTTGTAGAGTAAAATCATCAACTACATTGTGATAATTTGCTTTGTTTTTAACAAAAATGATATAAAAACAATGTGACAAGACTCTAATACCAAATAATAAATAATCATTGCAAGGGATGCAAGATTCAGATTATCGAATATCTAAAGGTAAGAACAATTGTTTGAGATTCGAGTCAATTCACAAGTAAGACTGATCATGTCAAGCTTGAATGATTCTACATACAACCTAAACTATGAATAAACCTAGTCATTGGCTAAACGAAAGCACAAATGATATTTTTATTACATTTTTCATGTTTTTTTTTTACAAAAATAACATACATGACTTTATATAGTCTCGAAATGAAGACCTTTAATCTTGAATGACATGTCATGAGCTGTACCTTTTATACTTTATGACAATAATTAGTCACTATGTAAATAAACACCACTAATCTAAATTATCATCCGGTTAAAATTTGTAGCCATCTAAGAATAAATGAAACTTGATTTTTCTTTAACAACCCGTAAAAACGGGTTGATTCATGTCAGAATGTTGCAGACCACATGATTGAAAGTAAAATGAATGTTTTTTTGTTTTATTGGAGAAATGATGATTTTTATGTATACATTGACTATGGTTTAGTCAACAAAATGTTGAAGCTTTTTGGCTGTCTCATGGCCAACAGAAACAGTGTGACATGTTCTTGGGACAGGTATGGTACCATATCTCTTCCTTATTTTTTTCTGCCATCACTGTTACGTTTTAACATGTTTCTCGAATAATCGTTTACATTTCAAAACTATTCATCCTGTAACAATCGTTTCATAGGGCGATTTAGAGATCGGCTGTTCGAATAGTAGCAACAATCGTTTTTTCGATTTCGTTTGGCTAAACAATTTTAGAGGATGAACTTTGAGTTTCTAATTTTCTTAAGTTCAAAAAGATCCGAGTTTAAATGAACAGAGACAGAACCCATTAGCCTATAAGTCAGTATTGTGACGAAGCGGCTGTTCCTCACCCGACATGATCGTACGAGGTCACAAGTCACCTAACACGATCATCTGGGGATCGGAATGATGTGGTGGTAAACCACTCATTCTAATTCAGTGCTCTCCGAACTGTACGGGAAGGTTTCCCATCACACGGCTCACCACGGGAACCGTATGTTATCAACCATATTTCAACCATTTTGGAAACTGTAGTTTGGGCTTGAGCCCAAATAACCCAGGCCCATCAGCCAAGGTGACACGGTGGCAGACAATAAGACAACCCTAAAATTTATATTTATTTTTAGTTCAAAATGGGTCAAATCAGCGTTAAGCATACTGAACCCAGACTCGACCTGATTCATTCGATTTCTAGAAAATAAACACAAACTAACTTGGTAACTTATCTAATCTAACTCAACCTTTATAATTTAGGTTGGATCGGTTGAGTTATCGGGTTGATTGTACACCTCTTTTCTTTGGTCATAGACTACTGATTCACTAAAAATCTAATATTATTTAATTTGAACCTTTAATCAAAATGTAAATTATTCTAACCAATTTAATAATATAATATTCGATATCAATTTTAAAAATTTAAATTTTAATAGCGCTGCAGATTTAAAAATGATTATTTATTTACAGAGTAAATAAAGAAAAAAATTATATATATTAAGTTAACATATAAATATGTGGAGCGGACCGAGATTTTCGACAGCTCAGTTCTGGTTTAAACGGTCATTCATTCATATTGTTCTTCCCAACGGGACGAAACCCTAGATTCTGGATTGAGAAGTGCAAGAACAGAGAAAAATGGAGGAAAATCCCAATAAACTCGAAATTTATGAGCTCAGGTATTCGGAACTCTTCCTCTTGTCTACACATTGCCACTCTTCATCTTCATTACAAGATAACGAACGGATTGAATCGATAACCAAATCGATTTTTGAAGCCCTAGGGCCCAGTGGACCTGGCCTTCTCGCAATCACCGGCGTCCCCAACTCTTCTGTTCTTCGTCGAACACTACTGCCTCTCGCTCGCAAGCTCGCATTGCTCAATCCTGATGATCGGAAACGGATTCTTAAGGTTTTACTTCTTCATTTTTCCTCATTCCTCTGCTTTCTCTTGCTCGCTTCCTTTTTTGTAAGCATTTAGTGAATGTTTACGGAAAATGATGAGGAATCTGATGTTGACGGCGCTCTTTTTTTCCCTAAAATCTCGTCATTATCACTTTGTTGAAATCATGTTGAACATAACCGAAATGGGAAGTGGAATAATAGCGGATCATTGGGAAATGTCTCGAGATAATGTCATAGTTGTATTGATTTAAACCTTCTTCATACGTCATGACTATTGGAGATTAAATTTTGTTGAATTCTAGTTGATCTTTTGACATTTCTTTGTTTGATGTTTAACTTAAACGATTTAGCGAATCTGAGTTTCGGGGTACTTTTGGTTGGTTGGTTAGGTTTCTCAAAATTAAAATTCTCTGAAGCTTGTGATCAAATCGTTGAAGAGTCATTTTTTTGTTTGGCTCTCGTGAGATCTTAGCTAAATTCTTGTTCGCTACGAACATTTTACCATAACATCCTTGGAAGGAATCAAATTCATATTCAAATGAGACAATCTTCCTAATACCTCCATTTCTTTTCATTCAACTTCTCAGGATCATTACTTAGGGAGTGATGTTCCCTTGAGGAATCCAGAAAGAAGTGTTTCGTCTTTTGCAATGCAACTCAAATTTACGGAGAGCAAAGAATTCATGCAGAATAGTCAAAGCCAAAGAGGGGACAAACAGTCACCTGGTTCAGAAATTGATCACTTTTGTGATTCTATTGAGAAGGAAGTTCAAGACAATGAATTTAAACATCTTGGTGATTCATTTAAAGAGCTTGGAAGTTGCATGCTGGAACTGGGGCTTCGCATTGCACGGATATGTGATGCGCAAATCGGAGGCCAAGAATTAGAACAGAGCTTGTTAGAGTCATGCACTGCAAAAGGCCGTCTCATACACTACCATTCAGCTCTGGATGCCCAGCTTTTAAGAAAATCAACAAACTTCAAAGGAACTGCAAGAAACCAAGCTAATTCTAGAAGAAATAAAGAACAAAGCATACACAGTAGGCAAGAGCCATCAGACAGTAATGGACTATGTCAATCAAGTACAAATCTATGGCAGCAATGGCATTATGACTATGGTATTTTCACAGTCCTAACAACTCCCATGTTTCTTTCACCATCAAATACCCACGGCAACGAAGCACAAGATCTTTGTTGCTATAGAGAGTGTTGTTCCCCCAGTGGACACTTGTATTTGCAGATTTTTGATCCTTGTAAGAACGACATTTTCATGGTTAATGCCCCACCAGAAAGCTTTATCATCCAGGTGGGCGAATCGGCTGATATTATATCACGAGGGAAGCTTCGCTCCACTCTTCACTCTGTGTGCAGACCTTCCAAGCACGAGGATTTGTGCAGAGAAATGTTTGTTGTATTCTTGCAGCCAGCTTGGAACAAAACGTTTTCAATGTCTGATTATTCCATTGAAAGCTCAACTTTGTCCGACGACAAAAGAGATCTTGTTGAACAGGAGGCAACGGTAATAACTCGAGAAATCCAGAAGATAGTTCCACCATTAGCATCAAGATTGAAGGAAGGGATGACATTTGCAGAGTTCTCACGTGAAACCACCAAGCAATATTACGGGGGAAATGGTTTGCAATCCAACAGATGACCCAGTTACTCAGTTATTTGTAAGTTTTCTCCGCTAAAGATACTTTTTTGTTTTAATCACTAGCTAAACAACATTTTCACGATTAACCTTAGCTGATTAAGCAATTTCCTTATTGCATACTCTTCTATCCAAGTTCTACATTTAACTGTTTAGATTCATGAATCTAGTCTAACATACATAGATTTTCAACTTTGCATCTAAAAAGTTCAAACATATTCATCTTTTTGTTGGACCTCTCACATTTTCCGTAGTCTTTAAGATATATACTCCATCACACCTTTTTTCTCTTTAGTTTGACCGCCTTCAAAATCTTAGCATTAAAATTGTTCAGAAAATCAAAAAGTGATCAAATTGGAGAAAAGTGTTGAATGGAATAACTGTGCTCAGACAAGAAACATCAGAAAGCCATGCATAGGATTAAAAATGAAAAGGGTCTTTTGATATATCAAACATAAAAAAAGGAGACATGGATTTATTGACCCAAATCCTCCTGCCCTATGCTGTGAAATTCTGACCATTTACATATATATGTGTGTGTGTGTGTGTGTGTGTGTAACTTTAGCTCCAAATCACACATTTAAACATGGTGAAATATATTTCTCTGGATCACACAGGGACAGAAACTGCCACGGAAAAACTTTTTGATCATCCTGGTAAAAGGGTGGTGATTGACTAATGCCTAGGATGATGCTCTCCTGAACCAAAATGATGGTGAAGGAAAAGAAAGCAATCCTAAAAATAGTCAACTGAGAGAGAAAGAAGTTGATGTGGCATCCAAATACATAGCCACAGCAGTCCAGATGTAATCATCACAAGAGTAAGTGAGGGTGTTTTATAAACTTTTTGAAAATTCAAGGGTATTTTTTAAATCAGGTTTCATCCAAAATTAACTAATATATATATATTGAAACTTTTGAGACTTTCTTTTTATTTTTTTTATTTTTAAAATCAATGTGTTATTCAATCTTTTGTAAGTTTAGACAAATTGCAAAGTTCAAGTTTTTTTAAAAAAATTAATTCAGCCTAAATTTTATTTTTAAGCCCATCTTAACTTTAACTTTTAATTTTGAATCCTAAACTTGGATAATAGTTGGAATTTTCAATTTTTGCTAATTTACAAGTTTTTTTTTTTTTTTTTTTTTTTTTTTTTTTTGTGCACAGGATTCGCCTAAGAATTTTAACAAACAGGCATATGGAATTACTCTTGGAGGTGTGAGAGACACGAGGCTCTATGGGCCCAAACATGCTGATGAGCCAAATCCGTAAGTTATTCGGTTTATGTCTCTGAACTTTGACCCATATACAATTGATATCCATGGAATACTAGCTAGTGGAATGAATTCAAAAAGTTAAAAAGAGTCTAAATTCATCAATATAATTTGGTATATGGATATAGTTAAAGCATGCTTTGTCGATCACGCTCACAGCCATGAATTTGGATCATCAAAGCCATGAGATCAGTGAAAATCATTTTGATGGCTCCTTCCATTATAGGGGAAATGGTAGGTTTAGAATGCAAGAACATGTGAATGAGCACTAAGAAGATGGCTAATTATGCAGTGGGGGTGTGTGGTTTCTCACTTTTTCTGTCACTTCTAAACACTTCCTTTTCATAAGCAATTTGCAAAATATTCTCTTCCTCTACATCAATTTGCATAAGACTATTTCTTTTAATTATTGGGTCACTTTGCACTACTTGTCACTATTATCTCAAATGACTTCTTGTCTTATAATTTCCATCCTTGGTGATTATTATTATTCAAATGTATAAGTTCCTATGGAGTGACTAAACTAAATAGGGTTCTTTGTCTATGGATTTACTACTTGTCTCACCATTTTTGGATGTTCGACGTAGTCTTACATTGGATAGAATGAGTGATTGACGTTAGTTATCCCATAATATGTCATCCATAGTTGAGCTTAATCAAACAAAGTAGTGTGCTTGAAAGAAGAAGTTTAAGGTGCTCGATATGGAAGAGAAAACACACAAATGCGTGATTATTGAGAGTAGATTCTTTAATTATCTTTCTTCGAGGGGAGGATTCTTGACAACATTAAGAGATATTTCGAATGGAATGTAAAGAAAATAGAGAAGTCAATTTAACCAGTCTTGAATGAGATAGGAAATTCCCATTTAAATGGGGAATAGGGAAAGGAATGGACATTGAAATAGGAGGTGGGGATAGAGACGGGTAGGCTTCCCTCATCTCTGTCCCGTGAATATCTCTAAATGCAAGTCCTATACAATGTCATTCTTGATGATATCGTCATCCCATTTTCTCTTATGCCTCTCTACGCCTTATTATATATGGTTGCAATGCGAACTGTAACTTCCCACCCACCCTTTGAGTGTATGGTTGCAATTACATTAACCCAACCAAATCAGCAACAATGGCTGAATAGAACCAACCCTTCACCCAGAAACACCCAAAACCCTAAATTGTTGTATCCTCTCACAAACATTCCCTCAATGGAAACCTCATTCATGTTGTCCCCCACTTTCTTTGGGTCAACCCAAAAGTCAACCTCAATAATGCAGGAGATTCTAAATATTCCCATGTTCAATCCAAATTTCAAAAAAAAAGTGTGTCATGTCTGTTTCAAATCTGGAGAAATGATATCAAAACTATACAACATTATTTCAGGCTTTGCTTTTTTGGGTATCAATAATGGGAAGATTGTTTATGTGCAGATATCGAAGTGTGGGTATTAGTGTCAGCTATGAGTTCTATGGATAGCGTTTCTTTGTTCCTCTTTGCTTCGAAAGTGGTCATGATTTTAGTGGGAGATTGCTTTGTTCTACACTATTATGGTTTATAGACTATTCAAATGTAATAGGTGTAGTTGAAGAACTATTTCGACTTGTGTCTATTTCGTTTCTGAGATTTTACAAATTTGAATCATCGAGAGCCGATCCAATGAAACAATGATACGGTAGTTAATAAGATGATTATTTGAGACAATTTTTCTAATTAGAATGAGCGATCGTCTCATTTCCTTTTTCTTTTCCTCCTCTCGAGTAGCTTGTTGTCGTCATCTTATGTATCATCATCTTAGTGGAATGAACGCTCGTTCTACAGGTTCCCAACATATCTAGAAACAAACTGTTCATAAATTTAAAAGGTCGAATACCTAACCACATAGTTGATCGAAAGCATGGGACTACGATATTAATTAAAATAATGTAGGGTTAGTAGATATATGACTTTAGAACACAAAAACAAAACCCCATGTCCATTTCTTAAGGTTAAAGCATTGAAAAACAAGTTGAATCAAGTTGAAATTTTAAAGGAATATTTGAAGTATGTTTTAAGTAAACAAATAGGACGAAAATCCAAACATCAAAAATTGGAATGATCCAAGATCCAACTCACTTGCTTCAGCTTTTTCAAATACAAAATTAAATCTTCAAACCAAATATTTAAAAATAATATATATATATATATATATATATATATATATATATAAGATACCCTTTTCTTTGAAAAATGTATCAAAACAGTCCCACCCACCATAATTAAAACATTAAATTTGTCATTAATTGTTGAAAATTGAACTAATTAGATCTGATTTTTTTTTAATTATTCATATAAATTTCCTAATCTTTGAAAGATAATGAAGAATCTTAATCTCTAATCAAAAGCATCTTTCTAAACTTTCTTATATTTTGTGTTTTATTCCTTTCTTTTTTTAATATTATTTTTAATTAAATCTATTGTTATTAATTCTTTATTGCTTATTTAACCTATATATATTCAAACTAGTCTTTTGGTTAGGTAAATGAGGAAAATCCACATTTTTCTTAGATTTTAAATAAATTGTTTAAATTTGTTTCGAACAATTGACTGACACTAGCCACATCAAAGTGATTGCTTGATGTGATCGTGGTGTAGTCGTCGGGTACTAAAACAGATAGTATAAGGGTAATTTAGTCATTTTAATATATCATGAAAATTTAAGACGACCCTTAGTTTAACTCTTCATATCTGAACAATACACATTCTATACGTATTATGATAAATAGCCCGTAATATACCAAAACTGCGTACCCAAATCAAAATTAATCAGAAATGGAAGGACTAAATTGAAATAAATTAATAATCTTGAATCAGCTATTTTAACGCGGGAATAAAGGACGCAAAATTCAACCCATGCACGCTGTCGTTTTGTTTTTTCCCTCTTGCTTTTTGCGCAATTCAAATGACCATTATCTCCTCAATAAGATGCCTTTCACATTTTAACAAGAAGGGTATTATGGTCATTATGGTACAAAACTCCAAAATATCCCTTTGTCTTTCTCTGTCTTTTTTAGGGTTATATTTATAAATAATCTTATTGCCCGTGACATTCTTACAAGTACAGAACACCAGAATTTCTCTCTCTGTTTTTTTTTTATTTTTTTAATTTATTTCCCACATGAACAATTGACTTAGCAGAGAATTAGGTTGTACTATTCATGTACTGGTTTTTTTTTTTAAATTAATAATTTGATGTAATGTTGTTCCGATCGTGACCCGTGACTTATTTTAATCATTCGGGTCTTGTTATAACATGCCACGAGAGTTTGGATCTTGCAAAATTGTTCTTATATGGTTATCTTCTAGCCGTTTATAATGAAGTTTTGAAATTCGGCCTCATTATGAAGTTCAATTATGAAATCGCTCTTCATTTTCACACTAACTTGTTTGCTACCCAACGTATAAGCGAGTAGCTCTAAGCATGGTGGTTTTTAGTCAATGTTCGAATAGAGAACATGATGATATGCTAGTATGTAGCAAAATATTCCTCCTTAGATAGCAATCTTATCAAATCGTGGCATTCTTTTGTAGTTATTGATACTACGAGATTCTCTTCAAGTATATTTAATTTGTTTTCATGTGGTCAAGTTGTAGTCACTTTGACTATAATTTTGTAAATTGTCTTTATCTATTGACAAGTTCGAGACATAGTTTGGTCATAATAATACTATGAGATCCCACATCGGTTGGAGAAAGGAACGAAACATTCTTCAGGATGTGGAAACCTCTCCCTAACAAACATGTTTTAAAACCTTGAGGGAAAGCACAAACATGACAATATCTACTGGTAGTGAGCTTGGGCTATTACAAATGGTAACAGAACCAGACACCATGCAGTGTGCCAACAAGGACGCTAGGCCCCCAAGGAGGTGGATTGTGAGATCAAAGAGGGAAACGAAACATTCCTTATCAGGGTGTAGAAACCTCTCCCTAAGAGACACGTTTTAAAACCTTGAGGGAAAGCTTAAAAAGGATAATTTATGTGATAGCGATGGGCTCATACTCTTACAGATACGACCCCTTAGTATGAGCAATTAAAGAAATCATCTGTAGGTCTTCATAGTCAACACATACTTTCATAGCGAACTGAAGTGTCAAATCTTCCTTTTTCTTGTAGTCAACTACAATGCATGATTCGATAAATACGACCCTCACTCGAAATTTCAAACATAATCATCATTGTTGAATCTCAAACATCCTAATCATATCTTTACTTACTTTTTATAGCTAACACTACTCGAACTTGTTTAGAATTTTTCCATTAAAAAAAAAAATCTATTTTTAAAACTAAAAAAACATACGCCAAAGGTATTCTTGATTTACGCGCTTTCACAATCTATATGGGTGTGAACGAGTTGAAATAAAGAATATGAAACCATCGAAAAGTAAGACATTTTTAGAGACAAATGAGCCAAACATAGTCGAACAGAGTCATATCAGCAAATAGTAAGATATTTTTATTGCTTTTTTAATATATAATTAAGACAATACATTATTAACTTTTAATTTTATATAATTTTTTAATCCTATTATGATTTTTTTAATGCAATTTGGGAATCTAAATACATTAAATAAAAAAATAATCCTATTAATTACTGTGTAATATTCGTTTAACAGATCATTTATCACTAATCCAAATCATTAAAAAAAATTAATAAAATTAATAAAAAAAAGTAATTTATTATTTTTGTATATATAAAAAGAAAGATATTTGGAAGGTACACGGTGGCGGCCATCAGGATCAGATAATCTGAAACGTCGGCAACGTCACCGCCTAAATCACCCAAGATTCCTCTCCCATTATCCATTGATCCGTATCTGCACTAATCAGTCACCGTTCAAACGATGACACGTGCCGCTTGATTAATGGATCCGACATTCTTTGACGGGCACAGACAGTGAGGGAATGCGTGTGCCAATAAGTCACCGCACACGAGTGGCTTTGCCCAATATTGAACGCCCCACTAAGCACTCTCTTCATGACTTTTTTTTTTTTATTATTTTATTTTATTATATTGTTGTAATCTCTCTCCAGCCGACGCATTTTAACAGTTATATATTACGGGACAAAGTTAATAAAATAATTATTTAATTTTTTTTATAATTATCTGTTTAATACGAAGCTAAATTGGTTAATAATATCATATAGTTTTATATTTTCAAAAACTTCCTTTCTCGATGACAAATCATATCATATACGATATGATTGGGCTAAAATGTTATCTACAAAATAACGAAAGGAAAGTCAAGAAAGATCGCCCAACTTTTTTGACCGTTACCCGACTTCATATATATAATTTTGATGAACTCGTCGATATACATATATATATACATACAATTAAGTTCAAAATTTAATTCTTACTAAAAATAAAATTTTTATTTTATAATCAAAGTAGGATCGAAGAATATCTCTTGTGATAAAATTAGAAACTTTATAGTATTAATAATTATAAAAAGCTTCTAGATAATGACGTGACATATTCTTTTAAAATAATGAATAAAAATATATATTTTTTCTTTTTGATTTATATTATTAGTATAGTAATTAGAATATAAAATAAATTAAAAGAAGTAATTCTTTTTTTTATTTATTATTAATTGATTAATTGATTAATTAAGATTAGGTTAGAAAATGAATATATAATTATAAAGCATGTAAGTTGTCGCTTATTTTTCAAACTGGTTACTCTTTTGGATTATGCATAAAAAATGAAGACCAAGTCAAAAACAATTGGTCACACCAACATAGTGACGTAATATTTCCACCTCCCTCAGTTAGATATACATTTTAGACAAATACGAAAGAAGTATAATGATGTAGGCGAAGGACGTTTACGCTGGAACGGGATTATAATCCTCATTCCATATCCCGTGCAGCTAATGAAGAAAAATCTCTCTCTACTTTCTCTCTTATGGTCTTTGTAATAGTCGACTTTATGGGTTAAATGAATAGCTCTACTTACTGAGGATTGTTGGGAGAGGGTCCCACATTGACTAATTTAGGAAATGATCATGGGTTTATGCTTAAAATGGACAATTTCATACCATTGTGGAGTCATGTCAATAGAATCCTGTGCCTCTAAGATGTAGTCAAAAGTGACTTGATCAAGGGGAGGTTGTTCGAGAGCTCCATAGACCTTAAGGGGAGGCTTAAACTCAAAGTGGATAATATCATACCATTGTCGAGAGTCATGATTCGTAACACTGTTCATATGAGTCATCAGCCAAAACTAACTTAGATCAAACAGTACGAGCTACTGATAATGACGTTTTATTCTTCTTTAGTAGGGGTATGAGATACTTAATGATAACTTTAGAATCCAAAATTATTATGAAAAATCTAATTTTTTTAGGTCGAATTTCGATTAGTGTAACCAAAATGATATTGTATTGCATATTTGAAAAGAAAATAAAATCAAATTAGGTAGCCGTTATTTTGTTCTAAAAAAACATTAAAGAAATCAATCATCAAATCCACGTGGCAAAATTCTTACTTTCAAACTATACCTGCGTTGACTGAAATTAATCATCACATGTTAATAAAAACATAAATTTATTTATTTATTTTTAGAATAATTCGTGTTAGGCTTAGAAAAGTTTCTTAAAATGGAATTAAATACTTTAAAAAAGTGATTTCTGTAATAATTAATTATATCATTTTTGAAACCCATCTAAACTGACGTGTCCATTTCTCTCCCGTAAACGTGGCAGAAGAAACTTGCTGATTCATGTACTAACTGCCACGTCACCCTTTCATTTGTGGTCTCTTCAAGATCCACTCCCCAAACGACATTCATCTCCTCCACAACTTTTATATTTTAATTATTTATTTTAAGTTAAATTATTGATTTTGGACGATTTTTTCAAGAAAAATATACAATTATACCTAATCATAATTACTTTAAATTATTATTTAATCATTTATTAATTTATTATAATTACTTTAATGTAACTTGAAAATAAAAAATTATTTAAATAATTATAAATATTGAAAAAGGAATTAAAACAAAATAAGAGGAAAGAGAGAGAGTGAAAGAGGATATAGGTGCCAACAATTCCAGTGGGGCCCACCGACCACTAAAAAAAATATATAAATTTAAAATTAAATCTTATGGAACCCCTACACCACGGGTCCCACTTTTCTACTTCATTCCATTATATAAAGCCTTCCCATTAACTCGTTCCCTCTACTCCTCGCTCACGAGTTAATTTTCATTTATTTTAATCCAATGGGCAACTCCGACTACGTGTATCCATCGGCGGCGACGGAGGGCGGCGGCGAGTGTTTACACAGGGCGGCGATTCCACCGCCGCAGCCGTTCGTTAAGTCGTTGAAGAACTCTTTAAAGGAGACATTCTTCCCGGACGACCCACTACGGCAGTTCAAAAACCAATCGGCGGCGAGGAAAGTGCTGTTGGGTTTGCAGTACTTTTTCCCTGTGCTGGAGTGGGGACCACGTTATCGTTTAGGGCTACTGAAATCGGATCTTATCTCCGGTATCACCATTGCTAGCCTCGCTATTCCTCAGGGGATTAGCTATGCCAAGCTCGCTAATTTACCCCCCATCCTCGGCCTTTGTGAGTAACTAATCACAATTTTCATAAGGGTAATTTTGGAATTACGACACACTAATCATAATTAACGTGTTAATAATACAGATTCCAGTTTTATTCCGCCGCTGATTTATGCAATGATGGGAAGCTCTAAGGACTTGGCCGTCGGAACCGTGGCGGTGGCGTCGCTTCTCATTAGCGCCATGTTAGGAGCTGAGGTTAGCCCCACTCAAAACCCAACTCTTTACCTCCATCTTGCGTTCACCGCCACGTTCTTTGCCGGAGTCTTTCAAGCCTCTTTAGGCCTGTTGAGGTAAAGAATACATCTTCTATTGGCATGAGTCATAAAAATAATATCAATAACTTATACTCAAAGTGGACAATACAGATTAGGATTGATCGTGGATTTCCTATCACACGCAACAATAGTAGGGTTCATGGCGGGTGCAGCCACGGTGGTGTGCTTACAGCAGCTGAAAGGCATCCTTGGGCTAACCCATTTCACTCACGCGACTGATCTCGTCTCGGTCCTCCGCTCCATTTTTAGTCAAGTCGATCAGGTTCGATCACATTTCGACATGAACTTATAAGAAAGGTGTTTCACTTTTGAGCCCTACACCACGTGGCTTGTCTAGAATTATTTTTCATTTATTTTTACTAGTTTGGTATAATTAAATTAAAATAATTATAAAATAATAATTATGTTGATTGGATTGCAGTGGAGATGGGAAAGTGGAGTATTGGGATGCTGTTTTCTCTTCTTCCTGCTGGTCACCAGATACTTTGTAAGTAGAAATTAATTAATTTACCAATTTTATATTTTATTTTAAATAATATTCCAATGAATTAAATTAAGTAATTAATTAATTAGATGACGTGTCACATCTTACCCACTGGCTTAAATATGCACGCCACCTTAATTAATTAAAATTTATTTTTAATCTTATATTTATGCGTTTTTCTTTTATAAGGAAAAAAAAAATAAAGAATTTAAGAATATAAGGTTGGTGGAAGTAGTCAGGAATCATCTCATTATTACAATTATTATTTTTCTAATTTCTAATTTGCTTATTTATTTATATATTTTTTAGATAGATAAGAATAATAAACAACCAACTTCCATTATTTTATTTTATTTTATTTTATTTTATTTTATTTTATTTTATTTTATGCAAATTTATTTATAATTTTTGAAAATAAAAAAATTGATTTTGTTGGATTATGGTATGGTTGCAGAGCAAGAAAAAGCCGAAGTTCTTTTGGATATCAGCAATGGCACCTTTGACGTCGGTAATTTTGGGAAGCCTTCTCGTGTTTCTCACTCATGCAGAAAAACACGGTATTGAAGTGGTAAGCTTTGTTTTGAACTGTTGTATACCCATTGTGAATAGAATTTATACTTTTTTTAATATTTTGATTTAGTACTGTCCCACATTGGTTAAGTTAGAGAATGATCATGAGTTTATAATCTAAGAATATACTCTCTATTGGTATAAGACATTTTAGAGAAGCTCAAAGCAAAGCCATGAGAGCTTATACTCAAAGAGGACAATGTCATAAATAAATAGAATTTAAAGGTAATTTTGGAAGGAAAAAAGAATTAAAAAAAGGGATAATTGTGTTTATTATTTTGTTTTTGTCCACTTGAAAAAGAAAAGGGAAGTGGGTCCCACTAATAATAGAATCTGTTTCATTGGTTTGGACCCATTTTCTTTTTTGTTTGATTGGACATTTTTTTTAATTATAAAGAAATAAATATTAAGAATCTAAAGTGTATTTTAGTTTAGGATTCAATGTGCGTATTTTAGAAAAACTGTCTGTACAAAAGATACTGTCTTATATTCTTTCAGCAAATAATATTTTAATATTTTATTTTTTTAAAAAATAAAATAAATTTATTATTATTATGATTATTATTTGACAGATTGGTGAATTGAAGAAAGGGCTAAATCCGGTATCGATTACCGATTTAGTGATGGTGTCACCTCATCTTTCTATCGCTATTAAAACCGGCATCATCACGGGTGTCATTGCTCTCGCGGTAATTATTTTATTTTATTTTATTTCATCTATTTTAATAATTCATTAAACTATTTATTTTCGTTTAATTAAATAATTAAAATAGAAAAATATTTAGTTTTTATTGTTTAATTTTAAAATAATTTGTTTTGTTAGAGTTTATCATATTAGTTTTCTAATAAATTTTCATTAATTTTAATTGAAATGATGTTTGGTGATGATGAGCAGGAAGGAATTGCAGTTGGAAGAAGCTTTGCAATGTTCAAGCATTACAATATCGATGGCAACAAGGAAATGGTAGCCATTGGCACCATGAACATGGTCGGCTCTTGCTTCTCTTGCTATCTCACCACTGGTAAGACAAACCCCTCCCTCTGTTCTTAATCATTTCTGCTTCCATTTCTAACAAACCCCATTCAAAATCGCTTTATTTCCAGGCCCATTTTCCCGATCGGCAGTCAACTTCAATGCCGGATGCAAAACCGCGGTTTCCAACGTCGTAATGGCCATTGCAGTCATGTTGACGCTCCTCTTTTTGACTCCTCTGTTTCACTACACACCTCTCGTCGTCCTTTCTTCCATTATCATTTCCGCCATGCTTGGCCTCATCGATTACGACGCCGCCATTCACTTGTGGAAAGTCGATAAGTTCGATTTCCTTGTCTGTATTGGTGCTTATGCTGGTGTCGTCTTCGCCAGTGTTGAAATTGGCTTGGTCATTGCGGTATGTTCTGATTTCTTCCTTTTTGCATTTGGGTGTGCTCGTAAGGTGTTTGTGAAAATGCCTAGCTGAATTTCCTCCTATGTTATGTCATTTTTAGTGTCCTACAACAACCCATTACTACTCACTTTTAGCTACATTTGTTATCACTATTGACAACATTGGGGACTACTTGTTGCAGGTGGCTATATCGCTGCTCAGACTACTTTTGTTCGTCGCAAGGCCGAGGACGCTTGTGCTCGGAAACCTTCCTAATTCCACTGTTTACAGGAATGTCGAGCAATACCCAAATGCTGGAAATGTTCCCGGCATTCTCATACTTGAGATCGACGCTCCCATTTACTTTGCTAATTCCAGCTACTTGAGAGAAAGGTATCCCACCTATCTATCACAATGGCGCATGTCATTGACAAACATTTCATTGTTGACTTTAAGTACTGAGTGATTCATTAAATACTATGTTTTAGGATTATAAGGTGGGTTGATGAAGAGGAAGACAGGATAAAGGTTTCAGGAGATAGTACCTTACAATATGTCGTATTAGACATGAGTGGTAATTATTGGATCTTCATCTTCAAATGTTGAAGTGCACAAATGTGTTTGTTATCGTGTGATACAGATCTCTCAAAATTAATCTTTGTTTCTTTTCAGCTGTTGGAAACATTGATACGAGTGGAATAAGCATGTTTGAAGAGATCAAGAAGATTTTAGACAGAAGGGGGTTGAAGGTACATTATTTCACTATCAAAACTTCCATTTTTTTTTCCATCTGCATGCTTTCTCTCTCTTTCAATTCTAAAGTAGTTACTGAAGTTATGACGTGAGATCTCACCTATGTTGAGGAGTACAATTTTTTTTTTTTTTTTTTGTAAGAGTGTAAATCTCTCCCTAACATACTCGTTTTAAAACTTTGAGAGGAAGCCCAAAAAGAACAATATCGGCTAGCGGTGGGCTGGACTTGAGCTGTTACATATGTAGTTCACAAAATCTCTCTCTTTCAATTCTGAAATAGTTACTGAATTTATGAGGTGAGATTTCACATTGGTTGAAGATGAGAACGAAACATTCTTTATAAGGGTGTGGAAACTTCTCTCTAGCAGACGTGTTTTAAAAACTTTGAGGGGAAAATCCAAAGAGTACAATATCTACAAACAGTGGGCTTGAGCTATTACATATGAAGTCCACCAAACATTTTTAACCACAAACTTCGTCTCGACTCAAAGTTCCTTTCGTTTTCCCATCTATGTAGATAGTTTTGGCGAACCCGGGAGCTGAGGTGATGAAGAAGCTGGACAAGGGGAAGTTCATTGAGAACCTGGGACACGAATGGATCTATCTTACGGTGGCTGAAGCTGTAGCAGCCTGCAACTATATGCTTCACTCTTGCAAACCAAACCCTGAAACTGATGAGAAAACAGAGGCATGGAACAGTGTGTAAGACATGGAATCTTTTAACTTACAAGGAAAGCAAGCAGACCATGGAACAATCTCTGTGAAGTCTCAAGCTGATGAAGTTAACCTCCGGGGTAATTTTTTCCCCCTCTGGATAGTAGTACACTTACTGGTCAATATAGTATCATATATATATATATCTATATATATCTATATATGTATTTGTGAGGGAGAGATGATATGGTAGTGAGGAAATGCTTGTAATGTTATCCCCTGTTTTCTCAATCGAATTAGTAATTGTTAAGTTTTAGCTGGAAATAATGCTCATCCTTCAGTCTGTAAGGGACGCATTTGAAAAACAAAACTGCAGAAAGGATTGTTTTGTTAGAACAAGTTCAGTATGCTCAGCCAATTTGGTCTGTTCATTACACCCATAGGCCATAGCTCGAAGGATATGTGGCACAGCCCGGACCCAAAATCAAAATTCGACTTGTTGGCTTATGGTTGGATCCACCATTACTGTCCATTTTTGTAGTATGGATTACGACCCAGATGTGATATTAAAGACTTTAGGACCCATGAATTGGAAATTCATCCACAAGGCTCAAAAGAGTTGAGGATGTGGGGATTAAATTTGTGTAGTATAGTGGGAGAAATTACGATTCTTGCCCTTAATTGGCGTTACTCTCACAAACTAGTGCTTGAAATAAGAACTGCAGATTCATACAGTGGTAACCGACGCACTCTAATGTTATTTTAAGTTAAGCAAAATGCATAGTTTGAAAGAATTAGTGGGGATGTTCATGTTAGACGAACAAGACTCTCCATAATGGTAGATATTGTCCACTTTGAGAATAAGCTCTTATGGCTTTGCTTTGAGCTCCCCAAAATGCCCCATCCCAAAATAGTTGGTATTTTTTTATTATAAATCCATCATTCCCTAAATTAACCGAGGTTGGACTTTCATCCAACACCTCCCCTTAAACAAAGTACGCCTCTCCTTAATCGAGACTCGACTCCTTTTCTTTTGGAGTCTTAGTCATTTTTTACTATGTCTTCGAGGCTCACAATACTTTTGTTCGATATTTGAGGATTCTATTGGCATGACTAAGTTTAGGGACATGACTCTGATACCATGTTAGATGAACAGACTCTCCACAATGGTATGATATTATCCAAGCATAAACTCTCATGGCTTTGCTTTGAGCTTCTCTAAGAGGCCTCATACGAATGGAAAAAGTATTCTTTGATTATAACCCGTTCAAGGGTTCATATGACTCAAGAACCAGAGATGAATTTGAACTATCCAACCCAAACTATGAGTTAGATTTTTTTACTGTTTGCATTGGGTTGTGGGTCAGTTCACGAGTCATTTTTTTATCGAATTAATTGACAAATCCTGTCCTATCTCATCATAATTTTAAGATTATTATGAGTATTAAAAATATGTGATATTTGCCACAGCAATGTTAGCCATTAACTTATTTTAGTATTTAATAATTATAAATTCCAATGAGAAAATAGAGAGAAATTATTTAAAAAAAATGAAAAAATGAAATAGAAATAGAGGAAGTGCAATGTGAAGCTTCATTCTCCCGTGCGTGCCTTCGTCTTCTCAATTTCCAAATATTTTCAGGTCAATCGCAATCAACTTGATCTCCTTTTGTTGTTCTTCTTCTTTCACATTAGAGCCGACCTCTCCTCTCGAACCATTATCGGTGGGTGGACGATCGATTCCTCGTCTAACCAGAATGGCGCCCACTAAGAAATCGAAGAAGCGCAAAAGGGATTCCAAGAAATTGAAGAAATGTAAAAACCTAAGCGTCGTTCCTATGGAACCCAGAGTCTCAGAGCCCGATTGGTGGGAAATTTTCTGGCACAAGAACTGTTCAACTTCAGGTTCCCCTCTTGCCCCCTCCCCAAATCTCAATATTCTACTTCAAATTTTTTTCAATTTTGTTCTTGGGTTTTCTGGCCTGAGCTGAATTCAAATGCTTCACATTTCTTTTGCCTGGATTAATTGGAAATCGTCATTTTAGCCTTAGTAGATATTTTGTTGGGGATTTTTGAGCCATTTAGATAATTTCTGAGAATGTAAGAGAATTTTATCTGTAATTGGAATGTTAAATAAGTGGCATTTTGTGATTCTGGGTTAGTCTGAATTGTTGGGAATTTGGTTGCAAGGGTTTTTGGTATATTATGATCTGTTGCTCATTTCATTTTCAGTACAACTTTCATAATTGAGGCATTTTCTAACATCTCAGGGAGCCTTCTAAGTATGTGCAGGTTCTTCTGGACCTAATGATGAAGCAGAAGTATTCAAGTACTTCTTTCGAACTTCAAAGAAAACTTTCGATTACATTTGTTCCCTCGTACGAGAAGATCTCGTGTCAAGGCCTCCATCCGGGCTTATCAACATTGAGGGGAGACTTCTTAGTGTGGAGAAGCAGGTTGCTATTGCTATGAGAAGATTGGCATCTGGTGAGTCACAAGTTTCTGTGGGAGCTTCCTTTGGAGTTGGTCAGTCTACCGTCTCTCAGGTTACTTGGAGATTCGTCGAAGCTTTGGAACAACGTGCGAAGCACCATCTTCGGTGGCCGAGTTCCTCCAGGTTGGAGGAAATCAAATCACAGTTTGAAGCTTCCTTTGGGCTGCCTAATTGTTGTGGAGCCATAGATGCAACACACATCATTATGACCCTTCCTGCAGTACAAACATCAGATGATTGGTGTGATACCAACAAAAATTACAGTATGTTCTTGCAGGGAATCGTTGATCACCAGATGAGATTTCTTGACATTGTAACTGGTTGGCCCGGGGGCATGACGACTAGTAGATTATTGAAGTGCTCAAAGTTTTTCAAACTATGCAATGTCGGTGAGCGTTTGAACGGAAATGCAAGAAAGTTGTCTGGAGGATCAGAAATCAGAGAATACTTAGTTGGCGGAGTTGGCTATCCTCTTCTTCCTTGGTTAATTACTCCTTATGAAAGCGATGACCTACCGCCATTGAAGCTCAACTTCAATACTGTGCACGGAGCTGCGAAATCGCTCGCTGTGAGGGCATTCTCTCAGTTGAAGGGCAGCTGGAGAATCCTCAACAAGGTTATGTGGAGACCCGACAAGCGGAAGTTGCCGAGCATTATATTGGTATGCTGTTTACTTCAAAACATTATAATTGACAATGGAGATGAGTTACAACCAGATGTTGCTTTATCTGGTCATCATGATTTGGGATATCAGGAGCATTGTTGTAAGCAGATTGATCCATTGGGAAACACTTCAAGGGAGAACTTGGCCAACCATTGGCATCAAAACAAAGAGAAAATCTGTTCTTCTTAACACTTCGACATTGCTCGGACCCCCAAAAATTGTCGGCGATCTGGTAAGACCTGATGTTGTATGTACACCGATGAATTAATGCATATTATGTTCAAAATTTTCCCATTATGAAGATGATTATTTTAGCTACCATGCCATTGTTTGTTCTTTAATTAATGTTCTTCATTGAAAAGCCCTGTATACCATATGGATCAACTAAGAACTCATTTATTGAAGAGTTGAAACAATATAATATGAACAATGAAGAGCCTCTAAAAAGAGCAGCTTTCTCTGATTAGATGCAGCCTTTCATGTGCAGCATAATCTCAAACCTAGAAGTAACATAAGAACCTCTATACAAAGAAAAATTAATAGATGATGACGAACCAATTAATATCCTGTTCATTAAGCTAGAATATAACTATTTCCCAGATAAACTCAATCTCTCATTCAACCCTTTGTTGGAGGTTTCATACAAGCACAAAATGGTGTCTTCTTCTTTTGCTTCTGCTTCGTTCTCGTCCCGCCATATAGATAGTCTCTTAGAAGAACTCTTGGACTCCGCTCGAGTACTTTACTTTTGCCCCTGGCCTCCCTTTCACCATCTAGTTTCATTATTAGAAACTGTAGCTTCTTTAACTCCAACTGCAATCGCCCGATCTTCTCTGATCCCTTCCGTGCTTGTTCTGAAATTCGCCTACTTTGGACACTGTCGTTTTCCTCTGGTTCCAGTGTGGATGATCCATCAGCAACCAGAAAACTATCTTGAACATTCTTTGTGAGTTTAAGGTTCATCTCATACAATTTGGTGATGGCTTCTTCAGCTTCTTCTACTTGCTCCTTCACTGTATCATATTCAAGACCTTTTTCTATCTTGCTCTTCTCTGTAGCATCCATCTTCTTCTTCAAATCTTGTACGGTTATCTGAAGATTTGCCAATTTCTGAACATCAGAATCAAGTCTTTCTAGAATCCTTCTCTTGTTTCCTTCATGGGGGAGATCAGAGAGCCTCTTGGAGATCTCTAGTTTATCCACACCCAACTCCTTCTCGACCAATGATTCGCTTGAAGGGTGCTTGCTACTTTGTCTCCTAGTCGATCCAACCCGACGATACTCCATAGATGAGCTTGCCACCATAGGAGCCTTGCCATCTGCCCAATCATAGCTGCCATCTTGATCAGTTGATTCCCACAGCTGAAGCATCCGATCACCAGGTGTTGCAGTTTCTCTCTGGCTGTTTCCATATGATGAACGGTCAGAAACCCGATCTAGTAGGATGTCTTTTGTCAGAACTTCATTTCCTTTTTCAGATATTTCAGACTTCGAATGTGACTGATTATAACGCTCCTGTCCTCGAAGTGCTGATTTGTCGTTTGTCAGATGGCCACTTTCTTGGCCAGATTTTACCTCCTCAATCTCCTTCAGTGCTTTCTCTAGCTTGGCACTGGCATTAAACTTTTCTAGTGTAGTCTGGCCCTCATATTCTTCAAATGCTACTTCAATTGCTTGAATCCTTCTATTCAAACCTTGCAGCTCAACCAAACCATCAAGGTGAACTTGATCACTATGTGGCTGCTGGGAAGTTGCGGAATCAGATTCCTGCAGAAAGTAAGGTTAAAGGCCATGAGATCATTAAAAACTCAGAGACCTTTCAAATGCAACAACTTGTTGATACATGAGTACTGGCACCTCTGTCTAATTCTAACGTTTAAAACTATTGGGGCTGAATTTTAACTTTCGGACCAAACTCGTAGAGATAGAAGTCAACTAATCTTGGCTCAGAAGACTCAGTATCAATGTCATGCAGATTTTAGTGTAAGAAAACAAAAACTATAAGAGAGAATAAGAATTGATATTCAGATAAAGGGATATTGGTATCACCTTCACTTCTTGTTTGTCGATTTTTTGCTTTTTTGTTGAAGGAATTGCATGCTTTTCAAGAGAACTTATAGAATCCTTCAAGGTTTGAATAGCCGGCGCATAAGCAGCCAACTCTGTTTTCATTCTGCCATTTTCTCCTTCTGAACTAACAATTTTGTTCTTCAGCAATTTGATCTCCAAATCTTTTGAAGAATTTCTATCTTGAAGAATCTCGCATGCTTCTGTTAGCTCATGAATCTTGTCTTCATAAATTGATTGATGAATAGCAGAAATCTGCAGCTCACCAAACAAAGTTGCAGCTTGACTCTCCCATGATTCTACTTCATTGTCTCTCATCTGAAGCTCCAACTCCATGTGCTTCTTTTGTTCTTCATTCATCTCCTCCAACTCTTCCACCGCTCGGAGGAGCTCCAACTTTTCATCTTCCTTCAAGCTTAGCAATGTTCGTATTTCCTCAATCACATGTTCCGACGTTGCCAAGGACATAATGAGCTCAGAGTTCTTGGTTTGTTCTTCCTCCAACTTCCCTTCCATTATTTTTAAACTCTCTTCAAGGTTTTTGTTTGTGGACTGAAGTTTATCCATGCACTCAACAAGCTTTCTCAGTTCTTGAAGATTTTCAGACACAATATCCTTGTAAATTAAAGAAAGTTGACTTCGAAATATTGTTTCACCGAACATATCGATGTTCGTGTCCTCTAATTCATGTTTCTCCTTCCTCAAGCCTAAGATTTCATTTGTCAAGAACTTCTCCTCTTCAGTGGCCTTGCAATTCTCAGTTTGTAATATCTGATAAGCCCCTTCCAAATTCTGCAGCTTTTTACATACATTCGACATTTCGGTCGTTAGCGCTTCTTCTTTACGGCTGCCCTCCACTATTTTTAACCTCATTTCCTCATTCAATTCTAGAAGTTTCTCCATCTCAACCTGGAGTATCGAATACCGTTCCGATTGGTTCTGATACTCCTGATCAAGTGTGTTCTTCTCGGTCAAATAATTTTCAGCCTTGCTACGCGACTTCTCCAAGAACATTGTGAGTTCTAAGTTCATCGTTTTTTCATATCCAAACTTTCTCTCTAGTTCCTTTACTCTCTCGTCAAGGTCGTTGTTTCTAATCTGAAGTTCATCCCTACACTCAGCAAGCTTTCTCATTTCTTCAAGAATTTCATTGATAATATCCTTACAAATGAGGAAAAGTTGACTTTGAAATATTGTTTCATTGAACATATCATTGTTCTCTTCTTCCAGTTGATACCTCTGTTTTCCCAAGTCGAGGACTTCTTTTGTCAAAGATGATTTCTCATCAAGAGCCTCGGAATTCGATACTCGTAAAATCTGGTAAGCTTCCTGCACATTATGCAGATTCCTGCATACATTTTCCATTTCTGTCTTGAACACTTGTTCTTTATGGTTTCCCTTTATAACATTCAACTTCAGCTCTTCACTCAACTCCAGAATCCTACTCTGGAGAATCAATATCTGCTCAGATTGGATTCTGTGCTCTTGATCAAATGCATTCCTTTCCATCAAAATGTTTGCAGCTTCGTTTTTCAGTTGCACAAGTAACTTTTCAGTAATAGATTTCTCAATCACTAACTGATAGTATTCATCATAAATTTCCTTTATGGAATTTTGTTTTTCCTCAAGTTTGCTAAATATGTTCTTCAGAAACGTTTGATCTTGCTCACCCTCATTATCAAACCCATGATATGCATGAATTTCAAGAGCTGTCAATACCTGTTGAAGCCCTGTCCTCAGGATTTTATTTTTCGCAATGAAGGATTTAATCTGCCCCTGAGCATTAAGATTTTCGCGCTCTAATTCAGAGATAGCTTCTTTTGACCTCTCTGATTCCTCGAAAAGTTTTCGAGACTCTAGAACTAAAGAGATATTATGATCCTTCATATCTTGCATGCAATTCCGTAAGACGAAGATCATAAACTGGGAATTTATAGCCTTTTCCGTTTCTCCCTCGTAATCTTTCTTCCAGTGATCGCATTCTTCTTGCAATCGACGCATTTGCAACTCCATATCAGCTAGCCGTTTTTCGCTGATTTCAGTAAAACTAGAATGAACTTGTTTTTCAGCATCCAAATCAGCCTTTAGCTTTTCTATTTCACAAAATGCAGATTCTCTTTCGTTGGCAAGCACCAAATGCTTCTCTAATGATTCACAGTATCTTTTATTCAGATCTTCAAGAGTGTTATGGGAGGTATCCAACTGATATAGTAAGCTTTCTCTCTCTGTAATGAGCCCAGACTTCTGTTGATCAAGCAATTGGCAGGAGTCCTCAAGATCCTTTGATTTCACCCTTAATGCTTCAAGTTCAGCCATTGCATCTGAAAGGGAATTCTCAAGAACTGTACTTTTTTCTGAGAGTTCTTCCAGATTTTTAGTTGTAACTTGTAGTAGAGAGGTCAGAACAACTTTCTCAGAAGAAAGAGTTGATTTCTCTCCCAATAAAGATTGATAAGATTCTTCTAACATCTTTACCCTCTCCTTCGTTTCTTCCAAGTCGACGCTCATATCAGAAATGGAATTTTCTAAAAAGGCATTTTTCTCGACCAGTTTCTCTAGAATAATTAGCTTCTCCAAGAGAGCTGCTTTCTCACTTTTCTCTGTCTCATAGCTCCCCTTCATCCTTGAATATTCATCTTGCAGTTCCTTCACAGATGTTCCAAAGCAGTCTAGATTGTAGCCAGTAGATTCCACCTGCTCCATTATGGCTACATTTTTCTTATTCAATTCATTAATCTCTTCTTTCAGACAGTAGATTTCTTGCTGCAGGGCGTTTCTTTCGTCTGTTCGATGTTCGACCTCTGCTTCGAGTTTACTTATCTTCTCCTTCAATCTCGACAGTTCATCTTGTAGATTTTTTATTGACAGAGCTGAAGACATATTGAGTTCATCAAGTTTCCTGCCTTCATTCTTAGCCTCCTGGACTTCTGTAACCAAACTCTGATTTTGGATTTCCAGATTCTTTAAAATTTGTGTCCTGTTCTTATGCTCAGCAGCAAGCGAACGCAATTCTTCTTTGGTCCGAGAATGCATATCCTGCAATGTTTGGAAAGCAGTCTCGGCTTCGACGAACCGCAAGTGCTCGTCCTGCATGCAATTCCATAGTCTTCCCAGTTCTTTTTGATTCTCGGTGAGTTCTTCTTTTTGAGACCCCATTTTCAGTACCAAAGACTCTAACTCAGATTGCAGAGCTAGGTTTGATGTCTCCAATAAATGACACTTTTCTTCAGCACTTCTTAACTTCAAAACTCCTTCATTGATTTGACCATGCAGCCTTTCAGCCTCTTCTTCAGCACAAGAAAGTCTATATTCAAGACTAGAAATCTTCTCCAAGCACTGCAGGTACTGAACAGCAGCAGCTTCGATTTCTTCTGTTAATTTTTCGACTGCTTGCTTAAGGATTATCAGTTCACTTTCAGCTTTTTCAGCTTGTTCGTTGTATCGTCTGGAACTCTCCTCTGCATGAAGAAGTTTCTCCTCTAGTTTCACTATCCTTTCTAAACTCTCTCGATATCGAGCAAGTGCAGCTTCCTTTTCTGCTCCTACTTCTGCAAGGCCTTGCCTCAAACTTTCAGCTTCGTTCTCGGCTTTACTTGTTCTCTCAGTAAGTTCTTCAGCACCCCTTTGAACGTCGAAGATATTGCTCTCCAGAAGAGATACTTTGTCTAGGCACTGTTGATATTTAAGCAGACTAGCTTCCTGCTCACTCTCTAGTTTGCTGAGGGCTTCCCTCAAATTCTGAGCCTCAGTTTCAGCTTTAGAGGCTCGATCATTAAGTTCTGTAGAATCCTCTTGTGCACGAGAGACTTCTAACTGAAGATTAGACAGCTTATCAAGACTCTGTTGATATTGAAGTAGACCAGCTTCCTTCTCAGCTTCTAGTTTAGCCAGAGCCTCCTTTAACACTGAAATCTCGGCCTCAGTAGCTGAAACCTTGATATCGTTCCCCCCATTTTGTTCATTCTCCTCGAAAACTTGAAAATTGAGCCCTTTCTTTGCCCTTCCTTCCCCGGAACCAAAAATATCATTGAACTGCTTCAAACCCCTTCGACCTGTAACGATGTTCGATTCTTCCGTCAAAGCTCCATTTCTTCTGCCAGCATTGGATTGGGGTGAAAACCCCAAGCCATCCTTTTGCAACTCATCTGCGTCAAAAAGAGCACGCATAGGGGGTGGCATCTCAGGTGTCCGTGGATCACCCTCATTACTCAAACCAGCAGGCGAATCATCAAATGGAACCTGATTAGGAAACGCTTCAGCCATCGTCCGATGAGCCTGGCGAAGCACCCCAGTTGCATTATCGTATCTTTCTGCCAACGCACGGTATGCACGGTAGAATTCTTCAACCAACTTCATAAGCTCGGGGCGCTTCTTGTAGTACATCTCAGCCCTCCTTGCAAAGGAATCTGCATCCTCTTCAAGAAGCTTGATCATCTGTTTCACTTTGACATCCATATCTGTTCCAAGCAGGACAGCCAAGTAATACTCAATCCATAGCCTATTGAAAAAAAAATCAATGGCTGAAAGAGATCAAGAACTTACCTGTAAGATTTTCTTGAAGCCATCTAGAATTTTTTGGGCTAATATGACTATCCCACCACCAAGAATACATACGCCTAGAATTTGTACGTGAACTAGTCATCATAACTTCAGCCAAATAAGTCCAAGTGTTCGATTCTTTGGCCTCTTCTACATAATCAACTTCAGGAACCCAAAACAATAACAGTTGGATACAATTTTTCCTATGAACTGAGAAATGAATCTCAAAATCAAGATGAGCATATCTAAGAAACAGTGAAAGAAGTACCTGATCAACAAAACTCAGGTCCAGAAGCTACAAAAGAGGAAGAAAATGGCAGTTCGTGAGCTGACAGAAACCAACAACAGAAAAAACCCAGATAAGTAAGAATTAGAAGAAACGAAGAAACGAAGAATCTCAAACAGGGTCATCGGTAAAATCAAACATCGGACCACGAAACACCCAGATCAAGAACATGACGACCAAAAAACGAGATGGGTTCCACAGTTTGATCAATGAAAGTACATAATTCGAAAGTAAAATCCGATTCCAGAAGAACAAAAAGAAACCCTATGGCGAATAAGAACAGAAGCTAGAAGTTACCAGATGGGAAATCAAACAGGAAAAGAAACAAAACTTGGCATATGGGTGTTGGATCAGCAGCTGTGACTAGATATCAGCTTCAGCTGCTTTTGCATCTGTCTCACCCCATCGCAGAAACTAACAGATCTTAATATCGATTCTTGTTCTTCGTGTTCTTGCTCTGCTTCTTCTGTGTATTGCTCTCGAATTCTGCTACTCTCTTCCGTTCAGTGCTGTTATTATTGCCTTGTTGGTGTAGTCTTGCCAAGAAAAACCTGCCTCAGAGGACGATTACGGCTTACAGAATGCAAACCAAACCAAAAACCCGACCAAAAAAAGTAAACGGACCATCGCATTTTTTTTTTTAATAATATGACAAAATTATTTTTTAATAAAAAATTGTTTGGTTAAATTATTTATGTTAGAATATTTTGGTGGGTTGGGGGTGAAAAGTCTATGTGGAATTTTTATTATTTTTTTTTTAAATGAGAAATTTTGATTTGACTAAATTACCCTTTTGATTAGGGCATAAAAAAAAAATGTTTTTTCCTTGTGCTTCTCCAAATTTGACTTCCCTATTTCTAGGGTTTCAAGACCCACATCATTTTGTGTTGGCTCATGTCCACGTGTTTCATGACTTTCGAATTTTTTTATTAATTATTCTTAGAAATTATAAAAAAATTCATTTTTTTAATTTTATTACCCATAACAATTTTGTTACTTTTAACCTAGTATTGAAATATACAAAAACAAATAAATGAAACAAAAATAATAATTTGTTTTTGTGTTGATAAAAAAAATAATGCGTCATTTTTTTTTATTGATACGGAAATATTAATCTAAATAAAAATAATTTGAACGAGTTTTGCTCATTTAAAATAAAAACGAAATTATTGATTTTATGGTTTTTACATTTTACATGTAGTTGAATTATTTGGTAAGTTTAATATTATTTATGAGATCCTTTAAGCCTATAAAAAATAAGTAAGCTATTTAATATGCTCTTTGCATAATAGAATAATAATATGTAACCATATAATTATTAACTCCATCATCATTTATCAATAATGTCCAAATTTCATTATTTTAGTTTATTATTAACCCTAAACTTTATAGTTTTAGTTATATTTATCATACTTAAAATATAAAAAACCAAATCATATTGTTAATTGATATTAAGTATGAGAAAAATATTTTATCGTAATGTTTTTAATAATTTAAACTATTTATGAGAATTTTTAAATTATAAAGTTGAAATTTAAAAATTTTAAATAATAGATAATACCAAATTTATAATAATATAATAGCTGGCAGAGAGTCCGAGACGGCGGGCGTGGGCGGTCCTCATTCGTCACCACCACTAATCATTTCTCTCCCCTTCACACTCGCCACGTGTGCACACAACACACGTGCGCCTTTTTTTTTTTTTTTTCACTTCTTTTTTAAATCTTAATTTTAATTCTTTCCAATACTGAAATATTCTCATTAAAAATATAATAGCAATATAATTAATTAGTTTAGTATAAATTTTCAATTTATTAAAAAAAGTTCACTCATTTGTAAATTTAAATATTTACATATGGCTGATAAACTAACGTTTTTATACGGATATTAAAACTGTATCTCAAGATATTTTCTATATTATTGAAATTATTGTCCATATGTTATTCCTCCGATGTGAATAGAGCGTGGTTCATTTTATATGTATATTTATTTTTCAAGCACGAGTTTTTTGGTTGATTCCTCACTCTTTTGTTTCGTGCTCGAGTTCCACAATCACAAATCTCGATTTTCCTATGCCAAAAATTTCTTTCTGAAAATAACCCATTTTAAATTATACTAAGACCAATGAAGTGGATCGGTCTTTTATATATATATATATATCAAAACATTAATTATTTTGATCTTTACTATATTTAAATAGATATTTTATTACAGACAAATATTTTAATTACGATTTACCATAAATATGACATTTTATTATAAGAAAATGTGTTGAAGGAGCTATAATCTTAATTAGATATAATTTTTAAAATTAAAATTAAAATTTTAGGAAAAGAAATTAGGTAAATAAGAAAAATACTTTTAACATTTATAAAAAAAAATATAATTTAAAAATAATTGAGAAGGATAAGGCGTAATGGGTAATGGAATGGCGTGGCGCGTGGGCTTCCAAATCTCATCCGGTGAGAATAATCCGACAGCACACTCACTGCCACGTCACTTTCGTCCCTATCCCCTGCACGAAGACTCCACGTCCATCTCCTGGTCCCACAAATCAACAAATCATTATCTGCCACGCCATATATCTCATATTTAATTCGCCCTCTACAATTACTGGAAAATCCTCATTCTTCCTTATTATTTAATTAATAATAATAATAATAATAATAATAAATATAAAATATATTATTTCCTTATTTTTAGTTTCTAATTTTTTTAATCTATACTTATAGAAAATAAAAAATATATATAAATATACAAATACCTTTATTTTCAAGTTATATTTATAATTAATATACTTTTGGTAAAGACAGTTGCCTTCATCGGGATAAGATCGAACTAATTTGTTTTGCTACGGAACTGTAATCTCCGAGATAATAATCGACGATTTTGTGCGAATGCAATGTCGTTAGTTCTCAATCTTCATACGTAAATTCCCATTTCCATCGTTCAATTCTCTGTCGTTCGCGCAGTTTCAGGCCGTGGAGCGTCGATGGCGTCCATTGTTTTCCGTCGGAAGCTCCCCAACAAACCTTTCCTTCTCCGTGTAAGACTCTTCTCGCAGTCCAACTCCTACACTGAGCCTGCTCGGCGTATCGAGAAGATTTTGATTGCGAATCGAGGTGAGATTGCATGTCGGATCGCTAGGACTGCTAGGAGGTTGGGGATTCAAACTGTGGCTGTTTTTAGTGACGCTGATCGGAATTCGCTTCATGTCAAGTTGGCTGATGAGGCTGTGCATATTGGCCCCTCGCCGGCGCGGTTGAGTTATCTGAATGCTGCGACGATTATTGAGGCTGCGTCAAGGACTGGTGCACAGGTGAGAATGGAGCTATGTTCGTTTTTTTTTTTTTTTCATTGATGGAAACATCGGAAATGCTCAAATTCTTAGCTAACTGCAATGTTTTTTTAGTTTATTTTCTGTTTTTTTTATGTACTGAATTTTGTTTAAATGCTTGCAGCTGTTGAATTATACTTGAATTTAACATGCTATTTTGATGTTAAGTCGTATTCGAACCCAATGTGGAGAATGTGTTTTATTAGAAGCTACTGATATAGCTATTACACAGAGAATGATGTTCCTGGTAACCGGATATTCACTTATCGGAGAAGGTTCTCTGATCCGGGGTGGGAGTAGAAATGCAGTCATGATTATTTTTGGTGATTAGATATTCATTGCATGGAAGGCTATACTGAATTGCCAGGTAAATATACATTGGGAAAAACTCTGCGTGGGAACATCCTCCTGCCAGAAGGCGAGGACTTGGTGACTAGAAGTGTGGAGCCTACTGCACCCTGTTTTTGATTGGCACACCTATCTTCTTTCAAGCTCCCTTTTGTGGAAATTTTCTAGGCCAATGATGTCTCGTTGCCATCCTTTCTTTCGGGATGTGATAGGATTCCGTTGTGATGTCGTAGGAGAGAGTACACTATTGAACACCCCCTTTTCGTGAGAAGGGGAGATTTTTTTGGCAAGCAGATTTGTGTTACGCTGTGGATCTTATGGGGAGAAATAAATAGTAGAACCCTTAGGGAGGTTGTGAGGGATCCTAGTGATGTTTGGTCCATCGTTCTATCGATTTTCTGTGATTGATTGAGGGATTATATAGTAGTTTAATTTTTTTTCTCAATGTAGTTAATTTTTGGCTACTGATAGGCAAAATCTTCTCTGCTTGGATGGCATGTAGTGTTTCCTACACCGTAAAATGTGGAGGATTTGGAATTGGTAACTTAATAACAAAAAATTTCATGCCTACTTTTGATGCAAGGCTGTATACAATGTCAGCAATGAATGTTACCTAGAGATGTCATTTTATTGAAAGCAACGAATGTTTCCTTATAGTGATATTGTATATTGAAGTTTATGGTATTTTACACATATGTCAATTATACAAAATAATACATCGTACGACAACTCTCATAAAAGAAAAAAAATATTTTACCCTAAACGAAATCTTAAGACATACCTAAAGGAGTACAAAACAAAAAAGTAGATAAAATCCTAAACTAAAAAAGCACAAAATTATCCGCATGTTTTGTCTTATGTTTATTACTCAGTTGACATTATTTTCGTTACATCAACACCATCCCAGGGTTCTTCATTGATTATTGATGCTGACCATTTACTTAACTCAGATTTCTCAATTTGATGGTCATATCCTTGTTCTGGTTACATAAGGCATGGTTTTTAGAGTGAGTATATTGTTTTGGTTTATAGGCTATCCACCCTGGCTATGGGTTTTTATCTGAAAGTGCTGATTTTGCTCAACATTGTGAAGACAAGGGCCTTACATTTATAGGCCCACCGACATCTGCAATTCGACATATGGGTGACAAAAGGTATGAGAAATTGAAACTATCTGCATTTCATGATTTTCCACTGTGTACGTGCAGTAGTAGAAAGTTCTTTAGGTAATTGTCTGCAGGACACAACATTATCCTGTTCATTTACTTTATTGTTTTTGTTTAATTTTTCTTTTTTTTTTAATCTTTAATTTTTTTGTATATTTTTTCCAAATAAATCTGTAATGTGTGCAAATATGCATCCTTTTTTGAGCATGCGAAGGGGTAGCTGCTTGCTTAGAACTAATTTTCGCTTCTCTATTCTTGAGACGTAATTGTTCCACTTGCCAATCAATATGTTATTTTACCAATCTTTTTCAGTGCATCAAAGCGAATAATGGGTGCAGCTGGCGTACCTCTTGTGCCTGGGTACCATGGTACTGAACAAGATATTGATACTATGAAGTTAGAAGCAGACAAAATTGGGTATCCAATATTAATAAAGCCAACTCATGGAGGTGGGGGAAAGGTGGGCAGTCTCTTTATGCCTAGGCATTATAAAGTTTTAGAGTCTATAAGAACAGAAATTTATAGAAGATTTCTGGTCCATTCGTTTTTGAGTGTTTGATCAGGAGTTGGAAAGATTCAACAAGCATGAGGCAGAAGAGTGCTCCATCTGCCTCTGATATCAAATCTAGCAATTAGTATACTTTTTTTGATCATGAAATTATAATTAGAAACAGCTATATGAGGGGAAATATTTATGCAAGTTCAAACTACGGACCAAGTTATATGAATGGCTGGTGATCAATCATCCAAACGGCATGTCCCTTCCATTTTCATTTCCAGATGAAAGTACAGCCATCTTTTTAACCCTGTTGTTATGTGAGATTTCTTACTCGAAATATTTTTTTAGGGTATGAGGATTGTACATAGTCCAAATGAATTTGTCGATGCTTTCTTGGGAGCTCAACGTGAGGCTGCAGCTTCTTTTGGCATAAGCACAATATTGCTAGAAAAATATATCACCCAGCCAAGGCACATAGAAGTCCAGGTATTTTTCTTTGCTTTGATTGTTTTAAATAATACTTATGTTGGTATTTTGTCTCCTGCAATGTACGAAAGTCTATGTAAAGTCCACTCACAAATACATGACATTTAAGACTATGAAGAAAATTAATGGCAGGGACCAAAGCAGACACTTCTCAAAAGCTTAGGAAGAAAAATGGAGATTTAAAAGAAAGCAAAATTACACTAGACCAAAATAGGATCTAAACCCTTGTCCAACTCTGAACCTTTATTTTTTCAGAAATGATCTACGAGAGCTTTTTGCATCAGTTTGGAGTTTCATTGGCCCACAAGTTGAGACTGTTGTTGTATACTCGAGGAGTTCCTCCACGTCCCACTTTTTGTAACAGTGGAAGGTTGTTGTGGGAGACTGGTTCTTCTATGCTCTTTAGGGACAAAAATGATTTGTCAAGAATTTAGAGGAGGTAGGATGGGCAGCTGGTCAAATATTGTATGAGTCATGCATGGATGGTAGTTGGAGTTGGTAACTAGTTTAGGAACGATGGGGAAGAGGATCAAGCATGTTGGAAAGAGACGAAAGGATGTTTAGGATTGGGAAGTCTTGAGGAGGTTCTCACAACCTTATCTACGTAATTAATGAGAATATTTGGTGAGCCCGTTTGTCAAATAGAAGAGTAAGTCTTCCTTAACCTAACCAGCACAGCTCAATTTGTGAAGATCATTCTGCCCAGATCTGAATAGAGTTCATTTATTTTCTTATTTTAATTTAGTTTTTTTAATTAATGTTATATACACGCTTTGAAGTGGTAAACCAAAATATAATTCTGGTCGATCCTTCACTGAAAATGAGAGGATATCAAGAATGATAAGCTTCGGATAGGCACAATTCAATATCAATAACATCACGAAATGCCTTAGGCATTTCTTCACGTAAGGACACTACTTAATGCTCACATTTTTTCGTTTTTTTGTTTATGCATTGATCTTTAGTCCTATTATGTTGAAGCTGTAGATTTTTGGGGACACACACGGGAACATTCTGCATCTATATGAGAGGGATTGCAGTGTGCAAAGAAGACACCAGAAGATAATTGAAGAAGCTCCAGCTGTAATGAGCGTTTTTCTTACTAAATATGTTTTTTACTGTATAATTTTATTTCAACTATAACTAAACTTGCTTTGGTGCAGCCTAATATTTTGGACGACTTCCGATCACACTTGGGTCAAGCAGCTGTCTCTGCAGCTAAGGTGAGGTCTACTTAATTTTCATGTAATCTAATGGTTAGTAATTGAACTTGGAAAATAACTCATTTCTCACATTAACTCAGACTACATATGTTGACTATTGGAATTGGATGCTTCAAATTCATGTAAAAGATAACGTGATTTATCCTTTCCTCAAATTGGAATACATTTTTTTGGGTCTTTTTTGGGGTGTAAGTAGGTTGGTTTAGCTCAGTTTTCGATCAAGATAAACAATGAGCCAGATGTTGGCCTAAGAAAATAAAAACTGATGCTAAAAATTATATGTATTGAAAATCGAAACTACTTCCAAACAAAAACTGACTAGACTACTAAATTTGGCAAAATCTATCCAAATTGAATTGATCGATTGATTTTCAGTTTTACATTTTATGAAACTAAACTAAACAATACCTATTGCTCGAACCAACTCAACAGCTTTGTACTGGTGGTTTCACTAGCGTTTTTGGTTTTGGTTTTGGTTTGCATCCTTATTCTTGTTACTTAAGCATGGCATGTTTTTTATGTGTAATTCATGCGAGCATATTAGTGGCTCTCCATGTTTGATTGATTTAATACTTGGGTGTTGAGAAATCCCTATCCTCAAAGCTCCCCTGGCGTGATAAAATTATGAGGTGATTATAGAAAGGTTGAGTGAACCATGAACACCCATTCATTAGTATATGTAAAGAGATGCATATCCAGTGCTTTTAGTACTTATTTAGGCAGAGGCTGATAGTTATTATTTTCCCAGGTGTAGAGCATATTTTTATTCTCTTTTTCCTTTTAACAGTCAAGTTTCTCATTAGATTACAGTAGGTAAGTTTACAATTCTTTCCTCCTTTCTAGGGATTTGAAGTGTACTAATTTGAGTTTTCAATTTGGTGCATAAAGGCAGTTGGTTATTACAATGCTGGCACAGTGGAGTTCATAGTTGATACCATCTCTGGTCAATTTTATTTCATGGAGATGAATACTCGCCTTCAGGTTCCTTGATTAAGCTTCTTGAGTTCCTGTTGTAAATTATAACGGATATTATTTGATGCCAGTTGGCTCTTACAAACAGGTTGAACATCCTGTTACTGAGATGATAGTAGGTCAAGATCTTGTCGAGTGGCAAATCCGTGTTGCAAATGGAGAATCTCTTCCCATAATCCAGTCACAAGTGCCTTTATTTGGTAATCTGCGTTATCTTGAAATAATGATGCACGAGACCTTCCCTAGATGTTGCAATTAGTGTGTATGTACTGTAGCTACTTAAATACGTAAACTAAAGTAATAATATTAAAAAAAATATTTAATATGTTGCTCATTTATGTATGTGGAAATGGAGGGATTTAGTAGCAAGATTTATTATTCCTTTAAGAGTGACCTACTATGGTCTTTCTTTACCATGAGATTGTTTACTCTCAAGTTTCCAGTCTTTTCTATTTGATATTGCATGTGTGCTCACATTCCGGACTCTGCTGAAGTTAATTTGACTTGTTGTTAGGTCATGCTTTTGAAGCCCGCATATATGCAGAAAATGTGCCAAAAGGGTTTCTTCCAGCTACTGGAAGTCTTCACCATTACTGCCCTGTTCCCGTTTCACAGTCTAGTAAGATGCTTTACTTCATTAGTACAGCAATTCAATCTTCAGTTTCTGCAACTAGAAACACGTTTTATTGGAACATTCTAACCATTAGCCATGTCTGACTGTTTACTGCCTTACTTTGAAGTTTCACGTTCACTTTGATTTCCATCTTTCCTTTTCACTTTTTCCTTTTTGAAATCAATAATTCTACTTTAACAGTTCGAGTTGAAACTGGGGTTGAACAAGGAGATGCTGTTAGTGTGCATTATGATCCAATGATTGCTAAGCTCGTTGTTTGGGGAGAAAATCGTGCTGCAGCATTAGTCAAACTAAAAGACTGCCTAACAAAGTTTGAGGTAAATCTAATCAGAATTAGTTTGCTCTGCAGAATTTAGCATTCAACTTGATTTAAGCTGAAAAAATAAATTGTCTAGTTGAAACCTCAAAATCGGTATTTCACTGAGATATTTGGATAACGTCCCTAGTAATTGGCCTGTTATAGAAAATAAGAACAAATTTGGAACTAGAAATAGTGAAGGTGGTAAACTTGGCTGTTTCAACGGCAACTACAGTTATTTTATAGCAGCTATTGATCCAGGAACTTCCCTTCATGGCCAAATTTACACTACTTTCATTTATTTCAAAGCAGTTATCTTGTGTGAGCATCTAGTGAATATGGATCGTACTGGTTATAGGTATGATGTCCAAAAGGTTTCTGACCTTGGCTTATGTTTTTAATTGACAGTTGCTAGCTAAGATTGTCTTGAGTTAACATTCTGTAGTTAATTTTCAACATTTCACAAATCTAAATTCATATTGAATCATTGAGGCAATTGTTCTTTCATAAGGTTGCAGGTGTTCCAACCAACATAAACTTTCTACTAAAGCTTGCAAATCATCATGCATTTGAACGGGGGGATGTGGAAACTCATTTTATTGAGCACTATAAAGATGACCTTTTTGTTGATCCTTCTAATCTTGTGATGGCAAAAGAAGCATATGATGCTGCTTGGCTTAATGCCCGTCTAGCAGCTGCATGTCTCGTCAGCTTGGAACTCTCTAAACTTAATGAAAAATCTTCTGGTATGCAAGTTTTTATCTAGTTCTGTGAAGTTAATTGCTTTAGAAATCGTTTTTTAAAGTTAAAATTATTTATGTTTCCAGGGAAGGGTATACATTCAATATGGTACTCTCCTCCTCCGTTTAGAGTCCATCATTGTGCTAGGCGCACAATAGAATATGAGTGGGAGAATCCATATGATAGCAGTGTCTCAAAGCCATTTGCACTTACAATTACCTACCAGCAAGATGGGGGCTTGTTAATTGAGGTACATCTCGGCCTTTAAAAGACATGCAAGTAGTCATTTAGCGGCATTTATGTTTTTGTTTGTCTTATCATTACAGTTATTTGTTTGGAAACAAAATACTTTTCTTGAGTAAATGAGAACAACCACAAAAAATTGGACCTTCATACAGGCCATTCATGACCACCTGCATGGCTTTTAGTAGGAAAGACCAAAGAGGTATTGGCGTGCCTTTCTAAGGTTTTGGGTGGGATCGATTTTAGAAATTTCAGGAAGAAGAGCATTCTACAATCAGGAGAAAATTTAGTTCAAGTGGTCGGGTATGGTTAGGATTGAATGCCTGGTTTTGGTGACGTTGCTTATAAGACCCACTTTGTGAAGTTATAAATGGTCTGATGATTATTAGACAAGACTGTTATGCTATAATGGGGAAACTCATTTTGCTTCTCTTTTGGTGACGGAAGGGGAACTTTTTCTTTGGCAGGCTAGTCTTTTCTATTTTATGAAATATTTGGTTAGACAGTAAAATGTGGGTGTTCAAGAGTGGAGAGTAATATTTGGATTCGGCGTAGTTCAACACTTCCTAGAGGTTCATGCAACCAAATCTTTCATGGTTTCATTGTTTTAATTTTTTGACAATCAGAACACATTCTTACAATTTTTCTTTTCGTTGGCTCTTTTGTTTGGTTTCAACTTGTTCATATATGGCCTGTTTTCTCATTTATCCTTCATTCCTTCTTAATGAAAGCAGCTCTCTTGTAAATGAAAGAAAAAAGAAAGTATATTGATTTGATTCATGATACCGAGTGTTCTCAACATGTATACAGACTGGAGAACATGGTTCTTCTGCAGTTGAGGTTAAAGTTACTCACCTTGGAAAATATAAGTTCAGAGTTGAAGTTGATGGTATTATCATGGAAGTTCGCTTGGCTATTTACTCGAAGGTAAATGAAGAATCTATTCCTGTATTAATAAGTTCGCCCCACCCACTCTCCTTCTGTATTCTTCATTGGAACTATTTTGAGTTCAGGATCAGACAAAGCATATACATATATGGCATGGGTCACATCATCATCACTTCAAACAGAAGTTGGGGGTAAATTTATCAGAAGAAGATGAATCACAACATAAGCCTGGTTTTGAGGCAGCATCCCACCACCCCGAAGGAACTGTTGTTGCTCCCATGGCTGGTTTGGTGGTCAAGGTTCTAGTGAAAAATGGTGATCAAGTTGGAGAAGGGCAATCTGTGTTGGTCCTTGAAGCAATGAAAATGGAGGTTTGCAACTGACCCGTGTGTATTTTAATGTTCAGTAACTCTCTTTCCACCAATTGCAGTTCTAATATTCCGCTCTTGAATTTTCAGCACGTTGTGAAAGCTCCCATTGCTGGACAAATCCATGGCCTACATGTTGCAGCAGGTCAGCAGGTTTCTGACGGGAGTATTTTGTTTAGTGTCAAGGTAAGCTATTTACCTTTAGAACTATTTTATGGACTATATTGATTATCTTTTTTGTGGGAGACTTAGATGAATGCATGTAGATTATAATGAAACATAATAAGCAATAAGCATATCATAACTGATTTTGCAACCAGCCTAATTTTGTACCCTCAAGGTTCCCATCACCTCTGTATTTAATGTTTAATGGTTAAAGTCGGATTAATTTTTTCAAATTTATTTCCTATAGGTAAGTTGGTGTTACTCTCTGTTGCGGAAACTTGAAAAATTTGGGAGAATATTTTATAGGAAATGAAGTTGTTTATGGGCTGTTGTTGACTGCAAGTTCTCAACTCCTAGGTTTGGCAAGTGGCAAGTCTTGGTGATCAAAGTTAGGATTAGCTTGAGGCTTCATATTGAATGTTGCAAGGCATCGTGAATACTTCGGATATTTGAATGCTGTCTAGATTCGTTGTGGAAACTTGAAAAGTCTGGGGACAATACTTTATAGGAAACGAAATTGTTCATAGGGTATTGGAGTCTTGTTGAGTGCAGTTCTTACCTCATAATTGGCAATGGGAAAATCTAGGTTATCAAAGCTAGGATTATTATCTGGTACAAGGTGGGTTTGATTTTCAGTGATCGTAGGAGTTACTTTCAAAAGCTGAAACTGCTCTCCAGCGATTGAACTCCATTTTAGTTACTTCATTTCACCTTCCTTCTTTAGGACATTCCAATGCTGATATGGACTCTTCAGTTGGTCAAATCTTGGGGAGTGGTTCTTCTACACCCATTTAGGTAGAATTTTTTTCCTTGACGACTCCACAACTCAACTGTCAAATGAAAATCTTACTCCAGAAATCTCACTAAGAAGAAATCAAGTCTCTTTACTAGACTAGTCTTCTGTAAGAACCTTTGCAGATCCCCCATTCCTGGAGTTGCAAGTTCTTTTTGTGATCTCTCCGTCATTGTGTCCTGTGAATAGAGATGATCGTCTGTGTCAAATCGGTTTCCTGTTTGCGTGTGGAAGAACAGTCTGGTGTAATACTACTAGGGATTATTCCGGCTCCTTTGGATCCGTAGTCATAGAAGGTTTATTGAAGGGGCTGTAAAGGAGATTAGCACTTTCTTTAGTATTGTTTTACATGTTCCAAGTGCAGTGCTAGTAGAACTGTCATTATATCCACTCCACCCTCCGGAGAAAAAGAAAGTAAATCCAACAAAATCCCATTTTCTCCTTGAAAAGGGAGGTACAAACAAAACTCTGTTTACTCGATCTTTTTGTTGGAGAGATGATAGGAGGAGAGAATAGAGAAAAAGAAAAAAAAGGGGGCATTTTCTTGCCTTTTTCTTTTCTTTTACTTGCACAGCTGGTGGGCTTAATAGCATGGATATTGAGGTACACGTATTTAACAACTCAAATTAAATAATTTTCTTTTACATAAATGCCTAAACCATCAACCTGTATCTAAATTCTTTTAATGAGAGAGTTCATCGATATAGTTTTGTAGATAAAATATAGTTGCTAACTGAGAAGAATTTAGCCTGAGATCATTTCTCAGAAGAGTGGCATCTCTCTTTGATTGGTATATTGACCACATCTGTCATCTTAACTGTGGCTTTTAATTGTCTTCAAATGTTAGTACCACTTTAGAATTGGCTTGTAATATCATTTCTTGAATTATTAGACTGAGTTTGATCAGAAGTTGAAATAAATTGTGGTTTCTGCAGAAAAACTAGAAATAATGGAACGTCTTCTTTCCTGACAATGGCAAGGTACGGCTCATTTTAGCTTCTTCATGCTATGACGACCATTGAAGGGGTTGTTGTGCTGTCACCTCTGATCAATTAAAATAAATGTTGTATATGATCATTGTGACTCAATAAAAAAACATCACTTGTTAATTTAATACATTATCTCTCCCTCTCCCCTGGCTACTTTTCCCACTTATAATATTATTACGCATGATTGTGATTCTAATCAGTCGTGGCAGGTTTTTGCATGACATGATGCTTTGACCTAGGCGTTTGGAATTTTTAGCCTCGTAAGTCTTTAAACTTTCAAAATTGTTTATTTAGTTTTTATATTTCCAAAGGTTCTAAATAGATAGTTAAAACAAAGTTTCTTTCAATTTTGTGTTGAATAACTTCTTGTTAATGATTCTATTTTGTAGTTATATAAGGATTATGTGATAAGTTAATTTTGGATATTAAATTAATGGAGTTAACAACATACCTTAAAGAAATTAGATCGAGTTTTATCTTATCATCTATAAGAGGAATCTAGTCTCTCTCTTAGATCGGTAAGACCTGCGATAATCTTTTTTTACTATCATTGTGTACGATTGTTCATTCTCTTCCATTTGTCAATTTTTTCTCTACAGAATTAACATTCAATTTTTTCTCTAAAGAATTAACATTCAAGAAACAGTACTGTACTTTTCTACTAGATTTGTGTTTCAATGGTGTCTGAACTTACTGAAGATGGAGAGATGCATGTTAAAATTGAAGGAAAAATATTTTATTTTATTTTATTTTTTTTATCACCATGTTGTTCTTCAACCTTACAAAATTTCCTATTAAATTTAGAGATATTCCCATAAATCTTTCTAGTATATGTTTTATTGTAACATTATACTGAAATACGTTGAACTTTACTTCTATGATTGAGCTACCAAAAAAAAAATTGCATTTTGTTTGTATAGGTAGTAAATATTGATTCTTTTAAGACTTTTTTAGTCATGATTTCATTTTTTCATGATCACTCTCTCGTTTGAATGTAGTCTTAGTTTGTTCATATTTCTTTCAAATCTAGAATCATATTTTTTAGACTTAGACCTTGAGGACTAAAACGGGAAAAGTTTAAGAACCAAAACGAAATATGTATAAAAATTCATGGTCGAACCCAAAAAAGGTTTTTTTTTTTCTTTGGGGTTTTAAAGTGGTCGTTTTTTTTTTTTTTGTTGGTGTGTGGCTTTATTGAGGTAGTAAGAAGGAAGTTATGATGAACTTGGCCAAAGGTTAGGCAGTCAAAAGAATAGAGCATCAATACCAAAATTGAAAGCATTGATGGAAAGAGTTTGAGAAGATTGGAGATTCTTAAAGAGTTTGTGAGGAAAGGTCAACACTTTTGGCTTTGCTAAGTTCATCAAAATGTCTTCATACTTTTTTTTTTTTTTTTTTTTTTTTTTTTTTTTTTTTTTTTTTTTTTTTTTTTTTTTTTTTGCTTAAAAAAGAGATTTTAAAACAGACCCAATGGATTAGATTCTGGAATTTGCTGACTTTGGTATAGAGTTGAGCTGGTTTGAGTTGTTCGGTTCTTCGTTTTAGATCATTTATTTGATAAACTTGTTCTTTGAATTCATCCCATTTCTTGAATAATTAGAATATTGTGGAAATTAATGAATTTCATTTTCATCCAAAATTTACCTATTTTTTCAACAATATTATGAATTACTCATGTCGGCCCAAGTCCACCGTTAACAAATATTATTCTATTTGAACTTTCTTTTATCATATTCCACACATGAAAGTTGTTACTTTTTGACCATTATTAAATATAATCCATGAATGAAAATGACATCATTAATTAAGGGTTCTTTATAAAGGTGTGTGAAAACCTTTTCCCTAGTACAAATATTTTAAAAATCTTGAGGAGAAGCCTGAAAGGAAAAGTCTAATGAGGACAATATCGGGTCGTTACAACATCTTTGCTATTAGTGGTAGGAGATGTGTTGTTTATTTGTTTGCATTTTAAACCTTTTTTATATTTTAAAAAAAATCAATTTTTGTAGGTAGGTCACCTTTATTTTGTTTCCCAAAATTTTTCTATTTCATCAAATCTGAACTTTAAATTTGGATAAGCGTTACAATTTTAACTTATATTAGACTTTCTATACATTCATCTAGACATGTAACTTAAAAATTGTCCAAAGTCGAATAATTTTCACATAAATCGAACCCTTAATAAATAAACAAACAAGATCAATCCTTGAATGAATTCTTCGAAGCGGATAAATTTCATAAAAGTTTAACGTAACGTGAAATTATAACTGATTTAATTGGATAAATATAATTTTTTAGAATAAAATTTTGAGCGTTCTGCTTCTAGAAAAGGTTTTAAAAAATTCTCTAAAAAGAAAAGAAAAAGTTAATAAAAGATTTTAAAAGAATTTGAATTTTGCATAGAGAGGCATTATGCTTGAATAATCCAAATTTTGTCAAAAAAAAAAAAAAAATGCTTAGGATCCATTTTTTTAAGTCAAATTCCATTTATACCCCTCACCCACTTTGCAAAGTTAATTTTCAATGTGTGTCATTCAGGAACATAAAATCATTCAAAAACGAAATAAATCGAAACTTTAATGCAACCCTTGTGATGACCTCCTCGCGATTTGCACGAAGAACAAGCAACAACAAGACTACTCGAAATTACAGTAATAAAGATCACTATGTCAACAAAGATCATCGCACCCAGTGCTACGCTCTAGTGATATAAATTTAAGACAATAACAACGAAGTTTCCCATGCTGCACGCCAGCGATTGCTCTAAAGGTTTTGGCAAAGAACGATGGTACTAGCATTATAACACGCGAAACGATTGCAAACGAGCTGAAAGAAACAGGTCAAAGAACAAAAGCCTCATCTCAAACTTGACTTTTATACCCGATGACTAAAGCTTCCATTTTGGTTTAATGAAATTGACCAAAATTTCTTATTCAACCAATTATTTAAATAAAAAGGGACAATTAAGTAATTCAATTTGAATGAATGTTCGTAATTAATTTTAATTTCTCATAACCAATTATTAAAAACCCACAAAATAGTTTTTTCAAAGTAAGAAAGAATATATATTTTTATTTAAAAAATTATAATTGGGCATTTTATTATTAATACAATATTTACTTTTAAAAAAATATTTGTAATAATAAAGATGAGTGTAACAATAGGGTCATTTTCGGAATTTCACAAAACAAACCGAATTTTGTACGAAACATACAAAATTAATCAATAAACCAAAATAAAATCAAATACCGTTAAATCCGTTGAGGGCAAAGCGTGGCGTATCAAACGGCCTCGTTCTTCGTTGTTCTTTTGTTTTGGCATTCAAAAATCTGAAAGAATTTCCATTAATTATTCATCTTTTTCAGACAAAATAATAATAATTAATTAAAAATCTCCATTTTTTTTGCCCCAATTTTCCATTTAATCGATTTTGCGATGCCCCATCAATCTACTTTGTTTCTGATTCTCTCGATGTACTTTCCAATTCTTTCCTCTATAAATTGCTGTCCACAAAACCCACCACGCTCCCTCCTTTTCTTCCACCAATTCATTTCATCACTATTGTCTCTCTGTTCTCTCTGTTTCTTTTGTTTTCGGTATTAGTTTTGACTTCCGTCGATGTTTTTGCTTTGTTTCTTCTGATTATCATTGTTTTCTTTACGATTCTTTGCAATTCTTCATCTGGGTCGGATTCTCCGGGCTGTTTTATCGCCTAAATTTGCAGAAACTGATCGAAGATTATCAAATTTTGCAGTTTTCACCTCTCTGGTTCGTGGGCTGCCTCGAACAGTTCGTAGTTTATCGAGATTTGATCTTCCAGCTCCCAATTATTTTACTTAGCGTTTGAATTCTGTAGTTGATTCTTATATATATATATATATGTACTCATTGATTTTCTTCTTCTTCTCATCTTCATCAAGTTATTTGAACAAATTTCTTGGTCTGGTTTTTATGCCTTCTATGTGTTTGTGAAAAGTCCCCAGTGGTTTTAGACTTCCTTTGTTTTCTTTTTTCCTCTTTACTTTCAAGCTATCTGTCCATAAGTATTGAAACATGGATTTAGTAAATGCGGGCGAGGCCAGTGATGCCCCGGCGGGTAAGAACTCCGGTAATCAAGTGGCGGACATTGTTTCCGGTAAGTCTAGTAATCCCGGAGAGAAGGATCTGGGTTCAAAATTGGAGACAGGAAGCAAAAGCAGCAAGGATATGGTTTTTCGAGCGGATAAGATTGATTTCAAGAATTGGGATATTCAGCTGGACAAGCACTTGAGCAGGGCTTGGTCGAGGGACAGGGAAGTGCCAGACAAAAAGGAAGAATGGGAGATTGACTTGTCTAAACTTGATATCAGATACGTCAAAGCTCATGGAACTTTTGGTACCATTTACAGAGGAAATTATGATGGCAATGATGTTGCAGGTAATTTCAGCCTCTTTTTAGTGTATTTTTCGCTGTGTAGATGAACATTAGATATGAACAGCTCTCAATTGATGAAGAGGGTCTATCGTTGTTCGATTTAGTTGTGAATGATGCCTTTTTCTTCTTCCCCTCCTCTTGTTTGCATGTACCTATTAGCCCAATCATCCATGCAGGTTGTATTATATTCACATATGCAACGAGTATAACGGCTCAAGCCCACCGCTAGAAGTTATTGTCTCTTTGGACATTCCCTTTTAGGCTTCCTCTCAAGGTTTTTAAAATCTCTATGCTAGAAAGAGGTTTCCACACGCTTATAAAGAATGTTTTGTTCTCCTCCCCAACCAATGTGAGATTTCACAATCCGCCCCCTCCAGAGCCTAGTGTTCTTGCTGACACTCGTTCTCTTCTCCAATCAATTGGGACCCCCCAAATCTACCCCCTTCGGAGCTCAGTGTCCTTGCTGGCACACTGCCTCGTGTCTACCCCTTTCGAAGCTTAGCCTTAACGTTGGCACATCGCCTAGTGTATGACTTTGATATCATTTGTAACAGTCCAAGCCTACTACTAGCATATATATTATTTTCTTTGAACTTTTCTTTTCAGAGCTAGGAAAAGGTTTCCACACCCGTCTAAATAATGCTTAGTTCTCCTCCCCAACCGATACGGTAGCTAGTTTAGATTCTAGTTTACCTTAAATCTGATCAAGATACAATAGAATTGATAACAATTTGGAAGTAATTTCAGCTCCACGCATAAAAGACTATAGCAAGAGTTCTTGCTTTCTATATAGCTTTTATGGTGATATTCTGAATATTGCAGTGAAAGTGCTTGATTGGGGGGAGGACGGTGTCTCCTCAGTCGCTGAAATTGCTGCTCTTCGTACATCTTTTCGCCAGGAAGTTGCTGTTTGGCATAAGCTTGACCATCCCAATGTTGCAAAGGTACGACTTCTGAAGACGTTTACATGCAGATTATGGTATTATACTATGTCAAACAAATCAAACCATTCATTCTTATTGTGATGCTGTTCTCTACTTTTTCATTAAACAGCTTAGAGATTATGCTAACAGAGATGGATGTGATTCTTTATGATTGATTCTTACACTATTCTAAATGTTTAGATGCTTCAAAGTATAAGTTTCATTTTTCATGATTCGATCTCTAACTTAACGTTCAGAATAAGAATCCATTCAAGTGGCTCTTGCTGAAAATTTCCCATTTTTTTTTTCTTTTTTCGTTCTTTGGAACTCTTGTGTTATTAACTTTATGTAACAGTTCAAGCCCACTGTAGCGGATTTTGTCTTTTTTGGGATTTTCCTTTCGAACTTTCCCTCAAAGTTTTAAAACCCGTCTATTGGAGAGGGGTTTTCACACCCTTATAAAAAATGTTTTGTTCCCCTCTCCGATCGACGTAGAATCTCACAATCCACCTCCTTCAGGCTCAGCGTCCTCGCTGGCACATCGCATGGTGTCCACCCCTCTTCGAGGTATAGTCTCCTCGCTGGCATATCGCCTGATGGCTGACTTTGATACCATTTGTAACTGCCCAAGCCACCACTATCAGATATTATCCTCTTTGGATTTTCTCTCTTGAGCTTCCCCTTAAGGTTTTAAAACACGTCTACTAGAGAGAAGTTTTCACTTTATTTATTCACGGTGCTTGATATGTGAAGATCAAATAATAACATAACGTTTCTCATGCAGTTTTTTGGAGCATCAATGGGGACGTACAACCTTAAAATCCCTTCCCAAAACTCATCAAGTGATGGTAACCAATCTTTTCCTTCAAGGGCTTGCTGCGTTGTTGTTGAGTATCTTCCAGGAGGAACACTAAAGGGATTTTTAATAAAAAATAGGAAAAAGAAACTTGCACTTAAGGTTGTAATTCAACTTGTTTTGGATCTTTCTAGAGGGTAAGTAAACATTTACAAATCATTCCAATATGCCAATGTTTTGGATTTGAGTTTTGAGGCTATTGCATATTTTGATCTTGCAGTTTGAGCTATCTACACTCCAAAAAGATTGTACACCGTGATATCAAAACAGAAAATGTGCTGCTAGATGCTCAGAGGACTCTGAAAATCGTTGATTTTGGCGTCGCCCGAGTCGAAGCACAGAATCCAAGGGATATGACTGGAGAGACTGGCACCCTCGGTTACATGGCCCCAGAGGTTTCTTAGTCATAGAATGCTTGACCTTAACGGATCCAATTCTCATTTCAATTGTAATTTTGACAAAATTTCTTCTACAGGTCCTTGATGGCAAGCCTTATAATCGTAAATGTGATGTGTATAGTTTTGGTATATGTTTGTGGGAAACATATTGTTGCGATATGCCTTACCCAGATCTCAGTTTTGCTGAAGTCTCATCTGCAGTTGTGCAGCAGGTATGTTGATTCCTTCTAAAGGTTGACTTTTCATTCTTCACACTAAAAATATAAACACTCTTTGCAACAGAATTTACGACCAGAAATCCCTCGATGTTGCCCGAGTTCCTTAGCAAATATCATGAGAAGGTGTTGGGATGCAAATCCAGAAAGGCGACCTGACATGGATGAGGTTGTAAAATTGTTGGAAGCCATTGATACAAGTAAGGGAGGTGGCATGATACCTGAAGACCAGGCATCTCGTTGTTTCTGCTTCGGCAAGCCTCGTGGTCCTTAGTTTCTCGACGTCATTCACTATGCCTGCCATTTACTTGCAGATGAAGATGATTGGGACTGGGAGAAGGCATTGGCAAACAGATGATCCATTGTATAAGAATTCATTGATTCACAGAATACAATTCTCAAGGTTTTATAGTCTGAACTTGAATCAAATACTGAATAATGAAATGTGAACCTGTAATTATATTTTGTTTGTTGCATGGATTTGCATTCATATGAATGCTTTGTTAGAACAGCTGATTGCATGGATTTGCATTCCCTCAACATTCTCTTTTCTTTCTCCACATAGCCTTTCCCCCTGCTTGCTCGACCGGGCTCTCTTTTCCTCTTTTCCTTCTGGGAGAAGGAAATATTATTCTTCTCCTCCCGAGTTTGCACGGTTAGCAGCTGCTCTCCATATTCTAATGCAGCTCTTGTTTTCTGTCTCTCTTCATACGATTCTTCAGTGTCTCTGTTTTCCCGAGTCTTCCTACCAGTAGACCGTGACCAATCTTGCTTCTCATTCTCTTCTGGGGGTGGCACCCTAAGATTCCATATCGATTGGAGAGTAGAATGAAGCACTCTTTATACGGGTGTAGAAATCTCTCCCTAGTAGATACGTTTTAAAACCGTGAGGCTAATGGCAATACGTAACAAGTTAAAGTGGACAATATCTACTAGCGATGGGCTTGGGCTGTTGTTATAGGCACCTACAAGATTGATGGACCGCCTTTGTAGCCGTGGCGTTTCAGTGTATCAAAGTCCACAGCAATGCTCTTCCGCTTTCCAGATTTGCCTGTAAACACGTAATAACATCAACAGAGAAATGATGAAGCAAATTGCCTTCTTTATCATATTTAGAATACAGAGATGTTGCAAATACTACACCGCATTGAACTACATTTAATTGGTTGTTTTCTTTTGTTCACATCCAAGCCACTAGCCCCTCCATGTTCATAAGACTTGAAGATTGAGAATATTTACCAGCCTTACAGGAAAGTCAAAAGGCCACAGATACATTTAAAATCCCAACTCTTCCCATATTAGTCAAAAGGCCACACAAAAGTCTTCTTTCTATTTGAAGAGAGTTTCTTCTATATTAGTAAATAAACCAAAACAAGTTATGCATTTGTATATTCGTTTAAGCGAGCTTAATCCGATCAATTCAACATAAATGAACTCGGGAAAACTTAACATACTCATAGCTGTAAGACATAACCAATGACTTCCATCTTATATTCTATCAAGCCAACAGTTGAGTATATACTCAGACCAACAGCTACGATATGCTTTTCAAACAAAATGTAGCATGTAGGGAAGACCCTAGTATCAGTGCATGGATTACTTTTTACATTACTTTCTGACATAATACGATTTGCTTTATTTACTGAAAACGCAAAACAGAGAGACAAACGATTAAATGGATTCCAAGAAGCTTTAAGATTAAAATGTCAAATTGAGGAGTACTAGAAATATTCCCAGGAAAGCAATTATAACCTCCAGTGTCTTTTTCTTTAGAGGACCAACCAGCTTTAACTCGAAAGTTTGCTTTTATTCTCGCCACTATCCTCATCAGCGTCTGAATCCGACTGTGATAAAGACGACTCTATAGATGACGACTTGTCCTCTTCATCACTCCATTTCATAGCCTTTTTCATCACAAAGCAACTCCAATCTGAAGCAAATTAACCAACAAAGACCTTTAAAATCAATCAACCAGAATCCAAAGAGGAAAAAAATGACAAACTCCCCTCTATCACAACAACAGATAAGAAAAAACGGGAGAAAATTCATCAATTCATCACAAATCAGACACACAATTGAAGGTCTACGTATCAACTCAACTCCATATCAAACAACGCAATGATTTCCTTGCTCAAACAACGTCAGAACTTGCCAAAATCGAGTACATTCCTAAAATTGAAACGCAAAATCCAGGAAATAGTATGAGTAGCAGAGAAGTAAGGATTGGAGAAAGAGAGAGCATTACCGAGCAAAAATCAGAAGCACGAAGCTGGCGAGTGTGCTTTGATCGGGAGATCGGGCTTCCAGAAATCTGGAAAATAGAAAATGAAGCTCTGCTTTTCCCGACAGGTCCAGAGGGGCTTAGGGTTTTTCATAAAAATTAAATCCAATTCCAAACATTCATGATTCATGTCAGCCAGAAATTCGCTTAAAAATATCATAAATAAATATATAGTTTTAATAATAAATCTAAAATTTAAAAAGTTTAAAAAATAATATTATCCTATGTTTTAGATTGAATTCATTAATATGATACTTTTTGTATTGGGCCTATTTCAACTAGCCTTTAACCATAAGCCCATTTTCCCTAACCTACTTTCAAAATATTTTTCAATTAATATATATATTATATACTATGTATGTATTAAGAATAGAGACGGACTAATTTTAAAATTGTGAGGCTGACGACGATACGTAATGGACTAAAATAGACAATATCTACTAACGGTGCGCTCGGGGCTGTTATAAATGGTATCAGAGTCAGACACTAGACAATGTGCTAGCGAGAACGCTAGGCCCCAAGAGGGTGGACCATGAGATCCCACATCGAATAGAGAGGGAAACACCTCTCCCTAGCATACGCGTAATGGGGGAACCTAGAAGGATAGCTCAAAGAGGACAATATTTGGATGAATACTGGTTTCGTTGCGTAACTCTGAAAGACACGTTTTAAAACCGTAAGACTGACGATGATATATAACAGGCTAAAATAAGATGTTTTCTTATAAATGTGTGAAAACATCTCTCCTAGTAAACGTGTAATGGGGGAGCCTAGAAGAAAAGGCTCAAAGAGAACCGTATCTAAATGAGTACCAATTCGGCATTGTAATTCTGAAAGACACGTTTTAAAATTGTGATGATGCTGACATTGATACATTAACCAGCTCATAAGATAGTCCAACATTTGACAACAAAATTTATAAAAAAAAAAAATAAATAAAGAAGAATATAATATTTGACTTTGACCTCACTCCTATTGGACAGGCCCACATAATTTCCCCTCTTTGTGTCTCCTCTTTGCATAAAAATAGAGAGGAAAATATGTTTGTTTTATATAAACAAAAAAGAAAAAGAAAAAGAAAAAGAAAAAGAGAGAAAATAATGTAAAAGGTAAAAGGTAAATTTGAAGAGATAAGCTTAGGGTAAAAAAGCATAGACGGGGTTACAAAAATGATAAGAGGAAGGTAAATAAATGGGCATTAAATGAAGGAGGAGGACAATACCTGTTTTGATTTGATAGGGGACATGGGTGATGATGCAGCTTTTATGACATTTAATTCACATTTAATTATTATTATTATTATTATTATCATTCCTATGGTCAATGCATTTTTTTCTATATCTAATAAAATAATTAATTAAAAAAAAAAACTTTATATTACATTTCCTCTCCAAGTGAAACCTCTCACATCAATACAATCAATACAAATATTTATAAATAATCATTAAATATAAATTATAATCATTTTTAATTAAAATTTATAATATTTACCTTTATGTGTGAATTCTGGCAGAGTTACTTGAGCCGAGGGGTAATTGCGTACATCGGCGTTCATTTACTGTGGTGAAATGGAATAAGTACGGTAACTGTACGGTCCATTGGGCCGAATGTGTAAATAAAATGAGGTCCAATAATTGAGTATAAATAATAATTAATCTGTTTTAACACGTGGCGTCTTGAAAGAGCTTTACATTACTTTTTTTCTTTTTTCTTTATTTATAAATAATATATATATATATATATGAAGTAAAGAAAGTTATTAAACCTAATATTAGTTGAAAAAGCTTGGTCAATATTTAATAACTAGTAATGAAATAAAATATTTTAAGTTTATTGAGGAAAAATAATAATAATATAAAATAAAATAATTGGAATTTGAGAGAAGAATACATGAAAAGCAACATCAAAACCAAAACCCTAAATATATCCCCATGCTTGATGGTCATGAAAGGGACGTGAGCGCAAACCCCATTCACAAACACCAAAAAAAATATATATATATATATCCGATTTTATAAATATATTTTAAGAATATAGTCGTAGTGGATGTTGGTGGGCTGATATATGACACCCGAGTAAAAAATAAATATATATCCGATTTTACAAATATAGTTTAAGAATATAGTCGTAGTGGATGTTGGTGAGCTGATATATGACACCCGAGTAAAAAATGGATGCATAAATAAATCTAGATCATATCTAGACCAGAATAGAATGATTAAAAAATATTTAAAAAAATTGAAAATTACGGAGTCGAAGGGGAGAGATGATAGGGGGTGTGAAAGTGACATTAAAGCTGAAAAGCAAAAGGGAACAAAAAGAATACAAAATTCCTACTCCCAAAATAATAGGAGGGAGAGGGAGGATGAACAACAACCTTAATTTTGTTCACTGCCTTCCTTAATCTCCCCTAAATTTTATTCTCTTTTCGGACTTCTTACTCTCACGTGCATCTAAACTCTTACATGTTTTACTCACCGCTACCAAATATTGTCATCTTTAGACTTTTATTTTATGAACTTCCCCTCACGTTTCCACACCCTTGTAATAAAAGATTTCGTTCTCCTTTCTAGGGCTCAGAGCTCTTGCTGGCACACTTTTCTCAAAGTTCTAAAACGTATTTACTAAGGAGAAGCTTTCACACCCTTATAACGAATGCTTTATTCTCCTCTCCAATCGACAAGAAATCTCACATTTTCACTTTCACTACAAACATATCTTCAATATTTGACTGTTCACGTGTCCTAACAGACTTAGATCATCTTCAAAAGTGACCTTAGTTAAAATAACATAAATTTTCTTTCTTTAATGAGTTCGACCCAAAAAAGAAAATCAATTTGTTTAATATTAAAGAATTAAGCATGCTAATTAGTTACGAAAGAGACCAGGACACAGTCTCCCACATGTAGCATGTGTATTTTTGGAATAGTCAATTAAGATCGAGCTTTAAAAGAAACCATATTATATACACATAAAAGCCCTTGAAAATCAAATTTTATATAGTTTTATTATACCCCACTTGAATACTTCAAACTATATTCTAATATGAAAAACCCCTAGAAGGAAGCATTTGTGGGGGAGTGTGAAGGGTTAAGGGTAGGGAACCCTAATTAGTGCCCTAAACAAGATCCTACATCTATGTTAACAATTTATTCTAAACAAACAACAAACTTCACTTTTACCCATATGGGTTTTCTTTTTTAATCGTTAAAAAACAACGACCCTTGAATTAGGACTCATTGCATTGGCTCGGCTCGACATCCGTCTTAAATTTGAGCCCACATGTCCTAAAGTGAATTGCAACTTACAAGACGTGGCATTGTGTTTTATTCAAAAAGTAAAAACAAAATGTTTTTGTTTTGAAGAGCTATATTTCTCTTCTCCTACGAGTAAATAAATAAATAAAAATTACTTTTTTTCGGTCACAAAACTTTAAAAATATCTATTTTTATGAACTAGGAGTAAAATAATTGGGCTCGAACCATCAATAAAAATTTAAAGTCGAAAGGTACATTTTTATTTTAAAAAAAAAATATAAATTTGACCTTGGCCAAACACGAACCTAGCACTAGTATAATTTAAAATTAAAAGTTTAAAGATAAAATAGGTAAAAATTTAAAATTTTAAAGACTAAATTTATAATTTAATACTTTTTTAAAATTTGGGTATAAAAATTAGAAAACAGGGGAAGGGAACAAACGCAGGCATTGGCTTTTTCTTTGTTATTCTTACTCTGTTGCTCTTTTCCACAGCTCCTTGGGTTTTTGACGAATGGTGGATTTACACGATACTCAGTCTTATGGGGCAGAGAATGAGCATGTTTTACACTAACCCCAGATCCTGAACGCGGGCAGCTTTTTAGAGAGAGAAGAAGGGGGAGAGAGAGAGAGGGATATGGGTTCATGATACAGTGAGTCAGATGGGTTGGGGCAATGCTGGGTTGGGCGGATACCCTTTAGATCCACAGCCCTTCACCAAGTCCCCAAATGGAGTCTCCCCTTGGATTTTGAGCACAAGAACTTTAGAGAGAGCGATTAAAAAACACTTCCCCTTCTCCCTTTATTGCCTTCAAATTCCTCATTTTACTCTGTATCCACAACTGGATTCTGTTCTTCATCTTCTTCATTTCTACTGTATTTGATTCTCGTTCTTCCCTTTCATCGTTGCTCCATTTGGGTTTCTATTTCGTATCTCCTTTCTTCGCCTCTTTTGACTCTGTTTTCCCCCCATTATTTGTGTGAGCATTGGGAAATTTTGAAGCCCCACTTGGGCGATTCCCTTTCTGGGCGGTTTTTTGGGTTATGTGTACCTGTTTGGGAGCTGGGAAAATCAGAATGCCGAGAAATAGAGATTTTCCTTGTTCACCCCTTTTCTTCTCTCTCTCTTGCTCCCTTGATAGAACAGAGGATTCCCCATTTCATTATTTGGTTTCGTTTCTTTTTACTTGATCGATCATCTTCACCATTTTTGTCTTTGATTCTTCTAGTTACTGTTGTGAATCTGGTGTCTATATGAATTTGGTGGAACAATGAGAGATGAGAACTCAAAGAAAAGCAAGGTTAGAAGAAACGCTGTGTTATGTTGTTCTTATGTGTTTGTGTTCTTCTGTTCTTTGTAAATTTCTGATATGCTGCTGCTGTTCTTGCTCAAGCTTTCATGGCCTAAAACACTGGTTAAGAAGTGGTTCAACTTGAAGAACAAATCCGATGATTTTGTATCGGATGATATCGCTTATAGAGGTGATTGATCAAATTTCTTCATGATTTGGATATCTCAATTCGTTTTCTAGTTCAGGAACAGCCTAAGAAAACTGGAATTTTCCCATTTCTTGTAGCTTGCTTGCATTATTTAGCCTATAATTTGTTGTTTATGGCCATTAATGGGGGGCTTCTGTTTGGTTGTAGCTCAACAAGAGATCTATAATTTGTTTGTTTCCTGTTGGGGACAGAGAAAAACGAAAGAAGGAAAATTATGTTCTGTTTTTCATTGTGGATGGATTTGAATGCATAGCTTTAAACATTCTTTTGTTTGTTGGTGTTTCTTTTTCAGGTGGTGATGAAGAGTGGCGGAAAAACTGTTCAAAGCGGGAGACGTGCACAGTCAAGAAAAGCAAAACAGGTCGGTTTTTTCAGACATATCTCTCCATTGCTTTCCTTTGGACCACAGACAGCAGCCTTAAAAACTCCAAAACAATGAACAAACTAACATGCTTTAATCATTCATCGTTTTCTGTTCCTCAATTATCTTCACTAATCCCTTTCAACATCTCCCAAATTACTTCCACCAGACAGATCCAACAAACGACATTCGGATCGAACTCGACGAGGCAAGATTGACCTTGATGGTACGCTGGTTACTGAAGTGCAAAACTACAGGTATGTTCTGTTCTGTTGTTTTTATTGTGTTCTTTGATTGTTATGTTGGATTTGTTGTCTCCTTAGCTTTATCTGTTCTGTCTGGACAGGGTTTTTGTTTCTACTTGGAATGTTGCTGGAAAGGCCCCTCCTAACTGTTTGAATCTTGAAGATTGGCTTCATGCTTCCCCTCCAGCTGATATCTATGTTCTTGGGTAGATACTCAAATCTAATATGCTGATATCTATGCTCTTTCTCTTGCTGCTCTTATTACGAAAGGGTTCATTAAAGGAGATTCTTAATGTTGCTTACTTCGTAGGTTTCAAGAAATTGTTCCTTTGAATGCTGGTAACGTTTTGGGGACTGAAGACAATGGCCCAGCAAAGAAATGGCTTGCTCTAATTAGGAAGACTCTCAACAGTCTTCCCGGCACTAGTGGGACGTGTTACACGCCTTCTCCTATTCCCGATCCGGTTGTGGAATTGGACGCAGATTTCGAAGGATCGACAAGGCAGAAGGCTTCGTCGTTCTTCCATCGAAGATCATTTCAATCACTGAGCCGTAGCATGAGAATGGACAATGACATATCCATGCCACAACCACGACTCGATCGACGGTTTAGTGTGTGTGATCGAGTTATGTTTGGACATCAACCGAGTGATCATCATGAGCCAAGTTACAGATGGGGTTCCTCCGATGATGAGAATGGAGATTCACCCATTGCCTCACATTATTCACCTTTCTCTTATAATGGTTTTCTTCCCATGGAGGATAGAGATAATCGACAATCCGGTCACTCGAGGTACTGTTTAGTTGCGAGCAAACAAATGGTTGGGATCTTTTTAACTGTTTGGGTGAGGAACGATCTCCGAGACGACATTCGAAACATGAAAGTATCTTGTGTTGGTAGAGGATTAATGGGTTATCTTGGGAATAAGGTAATAAGTTCTTAAGTTCTTATTCAAACTGAAGGAAGTAAACAGTAATCTAACTCTATATGGATTTGCAGGGATCAATTTCAATAAGCATGTCTTTACACCAAACAAGTTTTTGCTTCATCTGTACTCATCTAACCTCTGGCCAGAAGGAGGGAGATGAACTTCGGAGAAACTCCGACGTCATGGAGATTCTCAGAAAAACACGGTTTCCCCGAGTTCACGGCATGGGGGACGAGAACTCTCCTCAGACGATCTTAGAGCACGAGTAAGAATACCGATCATTTAGCAAACAAACTATTCTTACAATGCATGAACTTTGGCTGTTGGTTCAACGTTATTAGCTTTCTCTAAAAGTCTGTCATTGTGATTGTCCTGTCTCAGTCGAATTATTTGGCTTGGGGACTTGAACTATCGGATTGCATTGTCGTATCGATCGGCAAAGGCTCTTGTGGAGATGCAAAACTGGAAGGCATTGTTAGAGAATGATCAGGCATGCTACAAACCTTAATCCATCAAATGTCATGTTCTTACTTATAATGATGACCAGTTTATCTAAGCTTGAAACAATCTGTTTTTTCAGTTACGACTCGAGCAGAGACGGGGCCATATCTTCGAAGGATGGAATGAAGGAAAAATATACTTTCCTCCCACGTACAAGTATTCGAATAATTCCGATCGATATGCAGGAGAGATGAGGCACCCAAAGGAGAAGAGAAGAACTCCGGCTTGGTAAAACAATATTATATAAACATATCATACCATTGTTAAGAAAAAGTTGATTCTAACTTCGGTTATATATGAAGGTGCGATCGCATACTATGGTATGGAAGAGGCCTTCATCAACTGTCGTATGTACGTGGAGAATCGAGATTTTCAGATCATCGACCTGTTTACAGCATATTCTTAGCTGAAGTTGAATCTATAAACCATAGCCGAATCAAGAAAAGTATGAGCTATTCGAGTTCCCGCATCGAAGTCGAAGAGCTGTTGCCGTGTATGTATAGACATCCTGAAATGAACTTCTACTGAGGGATATTCTTGCCACTCCAAGCTTTTCTAAGCCAACAACTTGTGATCAAATCACTTACTCTACAAGAAGGTAATCAGCCAAATCCCAAGTTTATCTATATATATATATATATATATATATATAACAAACTTACCATACTTCCATTGATGCTATCATCAGGGCTCATTCATCGTTCGATCATCGTATCGACTTCCTCACCAATCCTACTAAAACTCGCCCTCTCAATTAAGGTAATCTCATTGTCTCTATATAGTTGTATGACTTCTGTGAAAATCTAGAGCAATTAGTTTTGGGAATGCTGAAGCATCTGTGTTTGTTTTCGATCTACTCGGTTCGGGTGGCCTTAGAAAACAGAACACAAAAACCAAGCATTTATTATGAAACCCACAGCTGAAAAGGTTGTCTTGTTTCAAAAACAATGTTGCAGGCTAGAACAAGAAAAAGAACAAGAAAAAGTTGGTTGTTTGACACAACCATGGCGACCTTCTGAAGGCCTGGAAGGTGAAGGAGAAGAAGGTCCATTATGAGCTTGTCACTGTGCAGGTGGTGGTGGTGGTGGTGATGGTGGTGGTGGTGGTGATGGTGGTGGTGGTGGTGGTACCTACACACTGCAAATTTTTTTCATCAGTTAAGATTCAAACTGATATGTTGGACAAAATAAGTATCATTTTTTAGGGTTTTGGGTTCAAATGTTTAGGATTGTTAATGTATTTTAGTTTTTGGTGATGATTCTTTTGAGAGATTTTTGGGAAATAAAAGCAAAACAAAAAACATAGGCAGCTTTTGAGAGATTTTAGGGTTTTGGGTTCAAATTTTGGATCGTTTAAATGACATGTCATATGTAACCGCCTAAAGTTACTGTTAGTAGCAGATATTACTTGTTTTGACCTGTTACTTATTGTCATCAGTTAACTCCCTTGGGCCCAATGTTCTTGCTAGCACACTGCTTGATGCTTGGCTCTAATGCGATTTGTAATAGCCCAAATTTACCGTTAATGGATATTATTCTCATTGGCCGCTTATGTATTGTCGTGAGCCTCACAGTTTCAAAACGTATCTATTAGGGAGAGGTTTCTTCATCCTTATAACCAAATGTTTCGTTCTTTTCTTCAACCCACGTGAGATCTTACATCATATTATTATTACTTTTCAAATCGAGTTAAAATTGTTAAGCTCGGGTTTGCTGAGCTCGAATTCATCCATTCAACTTGAACCTAGATTCAATACAAATGTCTACTTTCTGTTTGATTCGCTCGATTTTGTCCTCATATAAACTTTTCAATTCTAAATATAAAGGCATAATCCAATCCAATCCAATTCAATTCGGAATGACAAACGTAAAACTTTATCCTTATTTTTTTTAATGTTTGAAATTAAAGTTCATGTCTTTATTCCACCAAATGTATTGGGATTCTGTCGGGCCCACTTAAAAAGGTTGTATAATAATTTAATTACAACCACAATTTTCAAAATAAAATATCTATTAATTAAATCACACATTATTTCTTTTCTTTTCTTTTTTAACCTTTAAAATATTTATTTTAATTTCTTCTCTTTTTAATAAAAGCAACAATTTAATTATTTTTAATCCATAAAAATTAATATTTTTTAACAGATATTTTAAAATTTAAGAGTGAAAATGAAATTGATGTTCACATGAAAAAGAATTACAAAAAATATATTAATAGTTTTTTAAAACAATAATAACTATTAACAAGTAATTAAATTTTTTTAATTACGATTTTAGAAATAGAGATAATATTTAAAAAATAAATAAATAATATTTCCTTAAAAAATGTTTGAAAAAGTCGTATTCCTCGAGATGGGTAATGTTTTCCCGGTCGGTTGACCGTTAAAAAAATCTAAAACAGACCGACCAACACCGTCAAAGAAATAATAATAATAATAATAATAATAAAATTAATTTTTAGAATAATAATTTATTTTTGCCTTTCTCTATTTTCAACGGAATATAATAAATATTGGACCAGCTAGCTTAATAAAGTTCTGATCTCTCCAAGATTTCGGATACTTTTTTTAATAATATTTTAATTATTTCCACGTCAGCATGCATCCAAATTCATCTCAAACTCAAAAAAAATGAACATTTTTTATTTATTTAAAAGAAATATAATAATATATTATAATTATTTATAATAATGTGACGGTCGAGTAAAAAATAGGTACAGGATGATAAACTAACTAAGAAAACAATTCAGTGCACTTTCGTTTTTGTTGACTCAGTCATAAGACTTAATTATGCTGAATTTTGTTTCGAGCAATTCTATGTTGGATAACTGTTGCATGGGACGTTAAGGAATGTTTTAGAAGTTTAAAACGTAATCGATTAGAGACACATAAATTTATAATATTCAACCGAAATAAGAGTCGGGTTTAAAAAAAAGAGAGGAAAAGGCAATGTTCTTTAAAAGAAGAAGCATGTGTTAAGGTTGATTTGTTGGAAAGAATTAAAGTAAAAAGTGTTATTTGGATAATGTTAATAATGATGATTACTTACAATGAACTCATCCAAACTTCGAAAAACAATTGTGATAAATCGGGAAAAATTGAAACAAAGAATAGGGATCTTTGACGAACGAGATCAAGAATTATTAATTATTTTATTATTTCGACACACGAATAAGAAAAATAAGATGAATAATTCCTTCTAGAATCCTTTGTTTTTATTTTATTTTTTATTCTCCGTTTATTTATCTTATTTTTAAGATCTTACTCGTTCCAGCTCTGTATTATTAACGTAATATTGATAAAATGGTGTGGGATTTGATTGAATAAAATAAATAATGTTATTTTTTTTATATAGTAAAAGAGGAAGAATGAAAAGAAAAGGAGCACAAATCTCAAGGGAGGATTTTGAGGTTTGTAATTAAAAAAAAAAAAAAAAAAAAAAAAAAAAAAAAAAAAAAAAAAAAAAAAAAGAGACAGGGTTTAGGATATTAGCAGTGTTCCTCAGCTTTTGTAGTGTTCTTAATAGATCTTGTCTCTCTTTCTCTCTCATTTTTTCTCTCACTAGATCCCATCTTGTTCCCTCTTACCACCTTAAACAAATTTTTCCACCAGCTTTTGGAATTTCGTTTTAAACTTTATGCTTTCTTTGTTCGTTAAAACTTGAAAAAATTTGAAAATTGGAATGAACGATTGAGTATGGTCGAGAGTGAGACTAATTTCGGGAATGATCATGAGTTTATTAGTAAAGAATACATTTTTATTAGTACGAAACCTTTTGAAAAGCTCAAAATAAAGTCATTAGAGCTTATAACTAGTGGAGTTGGGGTTAACCTCGGGTTAGGGTTAAGGTTAGCCATTTTATGCAGCAAAGAAACAAGGGGAATGGCCTGCAACAGCTCTGAAGAAGAAGAAGAAGTTCAGTTCCCAAAATTCAAACTATTTGTTTGACCCACCTTTGTCCTTTACCCTTCTTTCCTTCTTTTCTTTTGGATTCATTCTGATTTTAATTACTATAGCACTGTCTAGACGTGCATGTCGTGTAATTTAACGTGGAAGACTTCAAATCCACCACTAGTAGATATTGTTCTTTTGAACTTTTCCTCAAAGTTTTAAAATGCACCCGTAAAGAGAGGTTTCCACACTTTATCAAGAATGTTTGTTTCGTTCCCTAAACGTATATGTAAGAGGAAGTTTCCACATATTTGAATGATTCGTTCTCTTCTCCATCCGATGTGGGATCTCACATAACGAAACGTTGTCTCCCGTAAAACAACATTGATGGCTAAGTAGCTCACGAACATTGCTTGCTTAACATATTTGCTCAGCTAATTGTTCGGTAGGTAGATTTTTTTTATACCCTAGACGGAGGGGTAATAAGAAAAGTAAGTGCTTTTAAATTTTTATTGAGAACAGAGAAATTAAAATTAAATATTTAAAAATACAAAAATTAGAAGGGAATAAAATTCAAAAGGTAAAAATAAATTTTAGGAATTAATTGACTTAATTATTAGGCAATAATAAAGTGATGTACTTGTAGTGCTGCCACACAAACAATAAATAACAATGGAAAATACCATTTTGTCCAAAGCAAACACATTGGGTCAAACAAGTACCTATCAGAAGTAGGGGCTTTTATGTCAACATTTAACTAACTGAATTTACTGTTTCGTCCCATATACTTATTTCCCTTCCAATAATATCTCCGTTTTAATAGTATACTTTCAATCATAGTTAATTCATAACTTCTCGAATCTCAAACAAGCTTTCCTATCTTCTCTGATCAACAAGGTAATTTGAATCTTACTTTCCATTAAGTTGATTAGTCTCATCTTTCAATAAGGTGGTTAGACTGAGTCCCTAATTCAATCAAGTTGGGATAAAATCATGTTGGTTCGAGAGTTTTAGCAAATTTACAATTTAGCCCTTTGGTTTCCTAGTAGTATTAGGTATGATATAGGGCAAAGATACATGATAGGACCCACATATGATATGAAAAGAAAAGAAACGGTATGAGAAAAAGATGGAATTAGAGAGGGGGTTGAATATCCAATAAATAGCAATAGTCTTTTATGGTTAAGGGAGGGCAGAGCAGAACAGAGCAGAACAGAGCAGAACAGAGCAGTGCAGAGTACTAAAACTCTGTCACTGAACTGTGCTTACAGCTCCAAATGTATTAAATTTGGCAATAATGGGGATTGGTTAGGTTTGGATATGCTGAAATTCAAAGCAGCAGGCACATTTTTTGGGGAATGCATGATCATAACGTATGAATTCACTCACTACTGCAAGTTTTGTTCAGTAAAAAGAGACAAAAAGAAGGCCCATTTTAACACAGCAGAAGAGACGCACAGAAGACACTGCAATATCAATATGTATATCTATATGGAAATGAGCTGATGCTGGCTTTGGTGCTCAGCCCATTCTGACACTGTTAACGCACGCTACAAAATTACACCAATCACACTCATCATCAATGCTATTCCCTCTCTCTCTCTCTCTCTCATGCAACAACAACAGCAAAAGATCCCCACATCTTTTGCATTCAAAACCAAAACCCCATTTGATTTTTCTCTCAACTTTAAAGCTGTTGAGATCTGATGCAAATAAAGTGGTGTATAACTAAGAACAATCTGTATTATAGAAGCAAAACCATGTAGATAGCAGAAATAAGCAGTGTGGCGGTGGTGGGTAATTAATTAAGTTTAACCATGTCAAGAGGTTATCAGCATTCAGTATATCAGTGGATTTAACTTGTGAAGCAAGGGATGTCAGAAGCTGAGTAAAGAGAGAGAGAGAGAGAGAGAGAAGAAAATGAGGAGCTGTGGGGACGGACAACCAATAATGAGTCAAAACACAAAAGGGGTCTGGTTTTGGGGATAAATGACCTCACTCTAAGCGTAAACACTGCCAAGAAATCAATGGGGTTTTGTTTGTATGTCTTTGTTTGCCAGCTTAAGCATGGAGTAAAAGAGTACTAAAGCAGGGAGGTGCTTGATTTGGTTCAGTGATTCAGTCCAATCCACTCGTTATTTCATTTACAATGTTTTTCTTTTCTTTGTTTTCTTGGGATGGTGACTATGGCAAGGCAACCTTAAGATTCCAAAGTTGTATGTCACACTCCCTTTTCCTGTTTTTTTGCCCTCTGAGAGTGTTTTTTAGATTTTCGAGAAAGGAATGAACCTGACTACGACTAAACAATTCTTCTTCTACTACGTACCATATTTTTATTAATACGTGGCTGAATCTGAATATCCTCTTCATTTTTCAATGCTTTTAGTTTGAATAGCTTGATATAATCTCAAGGGACTTCCACATCAATGTGGTCCAAAAGTCCCTCAAGCAGGGAACTCAATAACGGAAGATTATCAGGTGATGATTTGTTAAATTCAGGGAAGTTTTCGATGGTTATTTTTGAATCCATTGAACTAAGTTAAAGCCAAACCCCAGAGAACTAAAAACAAACTTAGACAATGCGTGGTGTCGAGGCCATAACGTTAGCAAAAATTGGGCCAGTTCGTGAAAAGTTGAGTGGTGTAACCACATATGGTGCCAAATATAAGGTACCCAACAAAACAAGGAGGTCTAGATTAACATATACTGGTGGAGTGTTGGCTGAAGAAGCCCCAATCCTCAAGCTAGAGATGGAAAATGACTTATGCAAAGTAATGATAAAGAGTTGAAGCTCGGATGTGTATTAGAATGACCAAGTCCAGGTCCAATAGACTCTCTACAAGTGAAAGGCTGAGCAGATGAACACCATTAAGGTGAGCGTTAAGGCAATATGCACTCTAGATCCACGTTTAAGATAGAGACCTAAGTTGGACAAGGTCACTAATAAAGGCTCTCCATAGTGAACTCTATGAAACAGGTTTAAGGGGAGAGTCGTATAGAGTTAAGGAGAATACTGCAAGATTTGTCTTTGAATCTGAACAAGTAGGGGAAGCATGATGATAAGCCCTATACAGAGAAGAATCCTAAAAGGCCAAAGAGAAAAAAGTCTCTATTATGTAGGATATTACAGCATCTAAAGTAAAATTTCAACAGAACAATAATCTTAACTATTACATGTTATTCAATCAAAATTAAAAAAGTTCTTCAAACTGCCCCTAAATCCCACATCACAATTTGACAAAAGCTACGATTCTAAAACAATCATGTGCACAAAACAGAACATATTCTCTCTCAACCATGAGAATCTAAAAGCAGGCAATGCTCATTTTTTCACAAAACTGCATGACAATGTCAAGTGACCATCCTAGAATCTCGGTATAAGTAGCTGCACACGTAATAGTAGATGACTGAAAAAACTGCAAATCAGTACCTTGTTACAGTCTTCTTAATCACCATGGAGAAGCAATAGTTATAGGACCATTCAGGAAGTGGAATGATTATACAACGATAATAGATTTGATTGCAAAATTGCGGCTGATGGAGGAATACTCATGTCTCTCGACCCCGAACTTTCCCGTTTGACCATTGTGCCGAGGGGAAGCAAAGAGAGCCTCCAAAGTTCAAATACTGCATGATGCCACCAAAGTAGTGTTTATCATTTTTGTAACAAGGAATAAATTAGTAGTACAGTACAGTACATGTCGAAACATAATCACCACATGCAGAAACTGAAAGACAACAATAGCCAATAAGCAATACTTTTACTGTAATCAACTCTGATTAGAAACACTGAAAGAGAAGAAAAGTATACGTATTTAACTCTAGATTAACAAGTAGGATCATAAGAACCTCTGAAGTTCACAAAACATAAATCAAAATATAGAAACCAAGTTAGTTCCAGTGAGTTATTTTCAAATAGAACTTGATTAAAAATTTGACTTCACGATTGAACTGATCAGTTATTTCCTTACAAATAAATATAAAACTGTGGTCAAATGTCATCACCACAATGAGCAGGTATGTAACATAGAAAATGAAAATGGACAAAAGAGGAAGAGAATTGGAGATGCAAACCGTAGTCCATACAATGCATAGTCTGTTTAACAAATCTTCTTTCTTACACCAGTAACATTCGTCAGTGACTTTGATGATCGGTTCCTTGCAATGCTACTTGTTCTCCAGCAACTCCGAAGTCTGAATTCCTACCGGTTTCAATCTTGCCCTACCACGTCCACATTTGATGTCTTCAGAGATTTTTCATTAATGCAATCAGCTTCTTGGAGATAGATACAACAATATAGCTGAGAAAATCAATCCAATCATGTGGTGGAGCTGAATGACATCAACAGGGGATTGTTGAGTGCATGTCTATCAGTATTGGACTAAAAAACTTGAGGACCGACGATGCATGGGCATTTGACAGAAAAAATACACATTTTTAAGTAAATCAATACAAACCAACCCATTTCTTAAAAGCCAGGGCTGACTCTCTTTTCCTTAGTTGGGCTTCTGTTTGGATCTTGGAAGCCTTGCCCTTGTATAGTGTTTTATGGTACTTCAAGAACAGGGTTCTATATTTGTACTTGTCAACGAACATATTATCTTTCTCCATCATCTCTACAACTTCATTTGCTCGAGCAAAAAATCCACCCCTCACAAATGTATAGAGAACAGAATCAAGGAGTTCTTGATCAAACTTCAAGAATGAAGCTGATGCAATACTTTTCATTTCCCCCCACAATTCTGTTACTTCTATATATTTTCCACCAATGGCAGCATATCCAGTTACCATAGAATGGAAGGTCTGAGCATTTGGACAATGTCCAAGGCTTCTCATTCTCTTCAGAGCCTTCTCAGCATCTTGCATTAGCCTCTTCTTACAGAAGAAATGTATAACGTTGTTCCAATCATGAAGTCCATAATCCACTCTTTGCCCATCTTTTATTTCCTGTAAAAGTTTTGCCATCAATCCAGCTTCACCATTCTCTGCACTACTCTCAACTAATCTTTTAAATTCTTTATGCCCAGATCTTGGTATTTTAGCTTCTTTCATCTCCTGAAACAGTCTGAGTGCCCCCTTGTTGTCACTCTGAAGCACTCTAGAATTGATCAGTGCATCATAACAGCTTGAGTCAAGCTGTATGCCAGCCTTGCGAGCATCTCGCAAAAGAGATGCAACCTCACCAGTTCGATTAGTTTTACAATAAGCCTTTAAGAGAGAACCATATACTGACGAACCAGGTCTAGCACCAGCTAGATGCATCTCATCAAGAAGGTCGTGTGCTTGGTCCAACCACCCAAGTGAAATGCATGCATTAATGACATGAACTAACACTGAATCATCATTAGACACTGGTGCTTCTTCCTTCTCTGCCTTGATAAGAAACTGAGCTAAATCCTTGATCTTACCAGCTTCCAGAAAAGCCCTAACTAATTTCACAAGAATAGCTTCAGTTGGCTGGAGAATACCACGTTCCGTTGTAACTAATTCAACTTGCAACTGCAGCTTCATAAGCAGGGTGCGAAGAATTTCCTTTGCTTCAACATCAAGTTTCAGAAAATTTCGGTCTACAATAAATTCTTCATAAGAAATGGAATTCCTAGTTGATATCTTATCTTTCAATCCATCATGTTGGCAGATAAAAGTTCTCTCAGAACCTTGTCCAGAAGATGGCCTTATGTGATTTTCAGCAGTTCCACATGCTAAGGTGGCTGTAGCAACCGAATTTTTGGCTATCTTTGCTTTCCTCAGCATGTCCAAAACCATGTTAGAGGCAGATTCAAGATCTCCAAATTTCAGATGACATGTTAGTAAGCAACTATAAAACTGCCGAAATTGAACATCACTTAGGTTATGGGCTTCATCTATGTGTCTCTGTAATTTCCTTAATTCTTCTCTCCGCCCATTTCTCTCATGTATATGAACCATTACCATCAATAAGTTGGTATCTACTTTGACACCAATTCTAGGCATCATATCAAGGAGTTCTTCTGCCTTTCTAGTTGTCCCAAACAAGACACAACCCGCCAGAGCAATGTTAAAGGCAGTAGAATTAGGCTTCATAGCGATCAAAGGGGCATTACATTTTTTACGTGGATCCACCCTGCCATCTTGAAACAAGTAGCCTATTTCAAGAACCAATTCTGCAGCAAGGTAAGCCCCAGGACCAGTCTGAGACATGTGAGCCAATATTGCAGACCAAACAGCAACAGAGAAAAATTGTTCTATTTTTATCAACTTTCTTAGAATAGTTGATGCTGGAATTGTTAGCCCCGATTTCGCAAGACTAAAAGACAAATAGATTAGAGTGTCCTTCTCTAACAAGTTCTGTTTCCCTTCTGTAAATGCCTGTTCTACCAAATCATAGGCCTTCTCAAGCCATTGAATGTCAAGACTTTCTGCAAAACCTGCTAATATTTTATTAACAATAGATTTTCTAGGAAACCCTTCCATCTGCATATGCTGTTGGTACAACTTCCACATATCGTTCAATCTATGCTCTTCAATAGCAGTTTGTATGTCCATACTTAGTTTTGCAGGATCTCGAGCCTGAACCAAAATTCTTTCAGACATAGTAGATAGCAACTTGATATCAAAGATACATCTACTCTTAAGACCGAGCACAATGGGTTCTGCATTTGAGCTTGATGGTGAGGAAACAAATCCTCTCAAAGACTGGCAATTTGAATTGAGTGAGCATTTACAGACCCCAAAGATGTTGTGACTAGTGCCATGAAATAAGAGGGACAAAGCAGAAGGCGAATACACAGAAGCCCTGCAACTCGACTTCATGATCAGATGCGACATCTTACAGTTCCAACCACGGAGCCAACACATCATCCAAAGTTCAAATGTACCAACAATGATTAGACTTCGCAACGAATAGGTTTACCGACATTTGCATCAATTCTTCCCATCTGCAGCGTGCAAGAGCAAGACTAAGTTCTTCAGTGCTTGGTAGTAAAAGTTCAGAACAAGAACAGACCATTTTATTATAATTTGCAAATGAGGATGATAACTACAAATTAGGTACTTTTTGTTCTTATTTTGTCATAATAATATGATTATCAAAATATACACTTTATATATCAAGTTTGCTTCAATGTCAAAGCACCGGTTCAATAGTTTGAACTCTTAAAAGTTCATACAAGTTTCATTTTCATAAGAAAAATGGAAATTCTTGTCAGATAGCAGGAAGAAAAATAGACTGCGATAACGAGAGAAGGAAGAAAAATAGTTTAAACTCTTTTTCTTTTTCACATAAGTGAGTTCAAACTTCAAACAAATAAAAAACTAAACTAAGCCAAATGATAACAACGTGTAAAAACCCAAAAATTTTGTATTGTAAGAGTAAAGCCAAAACCCAAAAAGCAGCGGCTGAGTCTCACGATTCACCGCTCCACGAACAAACCAAAATTCATATATATCAACCAGAATGCTACACAAATTAAGGGATACATAAAAAGAAGGCCTAATATTCTGGAATATAATCATGAACACATGTAAATAACGCGGCAATGAGGTCAAAAGCCAAGCAGATGAAGACGGATTCCAGCATCAACCATTCTAAGAGAGGCGGTGGACATGAAAGAAAATTGGAGAGGGCGCTAAAACCATACTTACAGGGGGGAAAATAGGAAGATAAGCAAAATAATGGCTGCTTGTTCCACTTCGACAAGCCTTTGACGTGCTCCCGATTGAGCCTCTGTTGCAGCCTACAGCCGTACTGGTATTAAGCTTTTAAAGCTTCGCTTGTTGAAGCCTTGTAGAAGACAACCCTATTCTTACTTGGGTAAAATTTCATTACATTTTTATAAAAATTTCATCTTTTCTCCAATTTTAAGATTGTTATTCCATTTTTGCTCCCATTTTTTTATTTTGTCAACTAAAAAAATGAAATTGTGGGGTCGTCTGTCTTTCTCTCAATGCTTTCGTGCTAGTCACGAATCCACGTGTTAAATATTCATGAGAAATTGTGCTCGTCAATTTGGTTAGGTTCATATCATTTTAAATCATTTAAAAAAATGTGAAAAAAAGAATTGATAGATTCATATCATTTTTCTACTTTCGCTCTAACCCTCTTAACCCTACTTTCGTTCTCGCTCCCACTCCGACCATAGACACGTCCACATTTGCTAGAAGATGAATTTTGAGCAATAAAGAGGAACCATCATTGAAGCCTCCCAAAAAAACACAGCAAAAACAAACCACCCTGCCTAAAAGTTTCATATAATCGCATATGATGTAGAGTCGAGAATGAGGTTCGGAGACGTTCGTGTCTGTTACAATCTTCACGTCTCCATCCCTCTCTTCTTTCTAATCAAAATAATAGATATCAAAGCCAAAATTGAGATTCTGTAATTCCAGTCCAATCCAGTACAAGCTGTTCCTAACATGCTTCTTCACTCGTACAGATGAACAAATTCAAGACGGACACATACACTAACCAAAATTTCCTTCCATTACGACTAGGAATCTAAAAGCACAAAAACTCTTATGGAAAAGCAACTTAAATGTTAAATCATCACAAAACCTTGAATATACTTGCACTCTAGCGCGCATGAGGCTTGATTTCCATGGCAACCACGAATCTTGTCCCCCCCCCCCCATCGTCTTGTAATTGTGATTCTTCTTTATCTATTAGGGAATTTGATCACTTCTTGAAATCCACTTTAAAATCATAGTCATCATCTTTCATGGCATCCGTGGATACTGAAGATTTACTATTATTGTTGGCTTTTTTCCTTTGCTTCTTCTCCGCTCTCCTCAGTTTTGGATTTAGAATACCTTCTGCTGCATACAGCTTCTCATTTTGTCTGCTAGTTGCATCTTGTCCCTTGGCTTTGTCCTCCTCGCCGTTGTTGTCTTCTTCCTGCTCCATGGACTCGTCCTCACTATTCTCCTGGACTTCGTCGTCTTGCATAGATGGTTCGTCATTCGCATTCTACATTGCAAAAATAGTAAATATATATATAGTCCTAAACCCCACATGTAAATAATAACAGAAGTTACAAGAAGACAGAACTTGGTACATGTTGAGAATCTCTAAAAGCTTAGATATGAAATAAATCATACAACAGAGACTAAAGTTAGAAGCTCAACCCTAAACTGGTTGCAAGAGAACTGGCAAGTGTCGCGTATGTGTGACTGAACTATAAGACAGATTTAGAGGAGAAAGAGGAAAACAGGCATACCTCTTGCTCTTCTTGCATGCTACTCTCATCAAAATTCAGTGGACAACTTGCGGGAACTTCAACAGGATTGAAATCGTCCACGGATTTCAGGCTTCCAATGAATGAAGATTCACCGCTATAAACTTCATCCACATTGAACTCTTTCCCGAGTTCTGTGACGATCCTTGCCTCGGAAGGATCTACCTGACCCCTAACCGGAGGCATCGTGTAATATGGAATTTTACCTATGACATCGAGCAAGCGAGCAAGCATTTAAAACCAGATTCTGGATAACTTTTTATGTTTCAAATGGAAAAAATGAACATTTTCTGTCATAGCAAAAGGAACACTTCGTCTCCTTGGTTTGATCTGTTGAGTTCATTTTGCATTGGTGACTTTCATTAAATAATGTTAACAGGAGTAGGTGGGAGAAGGTCCAACTTATTTAGCACTTTTCATAAATCAATGAAAGTTTAGAATGTGTTTCTTAAATAATAAAACACAATTAAAGAAAAACAGAAAATACCTTCGTTCCAGTCATGCAGAACAATTCTAGCAGCAGCTCCAATATCCACAATACCCCCCTTCTTAAGTTTTCCCCGAATCACAGCTACCTTCTGCAGAAAATCATCAACCGTATCGAAGCTTGAAAGCTTATACAGAGTTACCAGGGTTTTGGAAGGGCAAAGCTTCAAGATCTCCTTAACTATGATATCCAAAAGTAGTAAATAAGCTTTAGAACACCAAAACTCAAGGTCCACAAAAAGAAGATACAATATTCCCAATTCAATTTACCAGGAGCAACGGGATCTTCCAACTTCTCTATTCTTTTGCAATTCCGCAGAGCTATAGATGGCTCATTTTCTTTGGCTCTGAGCATTACAACACCTGGGCAATCCAACAATTTGACATTTTTGTCTAGATGGACCTCTTGCATCGATCTTGTTAATCCTGGCGTAGCACCAACGCCAACAACATGGGATCGCTTCAAACTATTAATAAGACTACTCTTGCCAACATTAGGCAAGCCGATGATACCCACAGTAATTGTTTTTTTAATCTGCCAAATGGAAATACACAGTTGACCGCATCAATTACCCAAAATTGGAAAGGAAAATTCCAGAAATTGATCAGAGACAACTTAATAGAATAATAAACACATGCTTGAAAACTAATCGCGTGGAGCAAAAGAGTATACGACAATCCCGTGCACATATATCGATAAATAATCATCAAAATCAGTGGGATGATTAAACAAATCAGGCGAATACACAAAAAGCAGCACTAAAGAAAACAAAAAAGAATCATCAATTCTTGAATAAAGTGTAAAAAAATTCTATAGACCTTCCAGAAACCTTAGAAGTACCTCATAACTTCTTGAATAATTCTTCAACAGTTTAATGAGAGTTTCAGCTCCAAGGCAATCACTTCTCTGCAATAAATTGCTTGTTTTCGTTTTGGATGCCTTTGCAGATTTCCAACCTAAGTTGGCCCTTTGTTCTTGCGTGCTACACTTGAAGGCAACAGCAGGCAATTCTTCTCTCAGATAATTAAGCCATTTCTCAACAGCCTCTCGAGGGACAAGATCTGTTACAAAAAATATATAATCACATGAAAAAACTGTGATAGCTACAGATCTCCTTGGGTCTCACATGACTAATCCATCCACAACACATGATTTTTTTATGGAGATGAAGTAAAGATTGCATCATTAAGAAAAGAGATTCTATTCTTTCCTAATATATTTCCATTCATTACCTATTGTTTCCTAAAATGTCCATTCATTATCCATTCTTTCCTAATTGAACTTTTATAAGCAGATTTCATACTTTAAAATGCTTTGAAATGAGCATGAAATTATTGAAATCGATCTTAAAATATAACTAAATTGTAAAATGTTTTAAACTTGTCCATGGCCTAACTCTTTAGGAAATTATGAACAAAGATAACCATGATGTATGGCATCTATTTTCTATGCTTACGTTCATCTTCATTAATTAACAGCATTTTGGTAAAGGGGGAAGGAATTTACCAATTTTATTCAGAAGTAGTACAAGATGCTTATCAGGACCCGCCTTCATCACCATCTTTTCCATGTCAATACAACGGGTGCCAAGGGGATCTCGTGCATCCAAAACCTCTAAAATAACATCTGACGCCTCAATAACTTTGACCAATTCCTTGTAGAAAGCCCTGTCTGAGTGATCTGCACATTTTATATTTATAGTCAGAAACCCAACGCAAAATGTGAAGACCACAATTTGTTTATTCCACTTTTTATCCAAAACTTCACATAGAAAACAACCTACCACCACGATTCCGTGGCCCTAAAGAGTTGTCTACATCCTTTACTCCTCCTAATCTTTGTTCTGCTGAAGCCATATTATCATCTTCTAGCAGCCCTAGCTTCCTCTTTTGAGCCTGGACAATATTAAACAGTTATACCACCAGTAAATTGCCACAACAGCGGTTTTAATATGAATGGAGTAACAGAATGCACACACACATTCACAGGCACGTAAATATATACATAAAAATCTAAAACCATCCATGATAAAAAGTATTAAATTGTATTACCCTCTCCTTCCGAGCTGCTTTCTTTTGTTCCATCTCATCAAGCGCACGGGCACGACGGGCTTCAAGAGCCTTGAGCTCTTCTTCCTTGAAGGGCCAGTCATTGGGAATACCTGGGTCCTTCTCAATCTTGCTCTTGCCCTTGACGGTTAGCTTCTTGGCTTCCTTTGCCTTCTTCTTGTGATGCTCCTTCACCTTTCTAATGATCTTGTACTTCTTCTTTAGTGTAACCCTCTTGCTTTTGCTCTCTACAAGAAAGAGAACATTTTAAAAAAGAAACCATACAAGCACGTCCCAGATGCTGCAGAAAAAAAAAAGCATTTATTGGCTTCCAAAATTATAAATAGCACCCACTTACTTTTACTCCTCTTAACCATCTTTAAGTTTCAGAAGACGAGGTTTTTGTGCAAATGGATTTCACTGTCAACACAAGAGATTAACTCAGCAAAATATTCTTCCGAAAAATACATGCCTTACGGTCCATATTACTAAATCTCTACTATCAGTATATATGAAATTCACGTGAGATTTTTTTTTTCTTTTTATGTATTCTTCAGTCTAAATTTCTGAAATTAAGTAGTTGAATTTTACATTAAGAAACAAAAACAATCCACATTCATAGAACAAGCTATTGGTTCATTACCATTCAATTGAACGATTGCTCCTAATGAATAAGGTTGAAGTTGTTAAGTCAATCATTCAAGCTATAAATTAAAAGAAAATTGGATGACTAAACCATGTTCGAATCAGAACATCCGGACACAAACAGCTTTTCAATTTGCCGCAGAGCTGTTTTTCTTCGGCTAGTACTGTTATTGTTGAAAATCATTTGAAAGAAAAAAAAAACGAACAGCTCCGTTTTATCATTAGACAAGTTCTAATTTCCGTTTTTCAAACGAGAAGAAAGACATAGATGGATATTGGAATAATACCAGTACCAGCAAGGGAGTAGAGGAAATTCAACGAAAACGGTGGTGGAAGTGGCACGAGAGGAAAAGGACAACAACGGGAGAAGCAATGAAGAACCGGAGGAGAAAATGGCGGCGACACAGAGCTGCTGAAACGAAGGTGGAGACGGCGGGAAGAAGAAGGGTGGAGCACTTATGAAAGAGTTAGGTTTTGGTCGCTCTTTTATTCATTTTTATTTTTATTTTACAAAGTGGGCTCGGTTCCGTTACAAAGAAGCGGGCTGATTTATTGGGCTAGAGTAATAAATATAATTTATTTTCTCTAACATTTTCTAATTTATATTAATTTAATTATATTTCCAATAACAGTCTAAGCTCACTACTAACCAACGTAAGATCTCACAATTCACCCCTTTTGAGAGTCCAACGTTTCGATTAGCATGTTATCTCGTGTTTGTAACAGTTTAAGCTAACCGCTAATAAATATTGTATGCTTTTAGCCAGTTACACATTGTCATCAGTCTCACAGTTTTAAAATGTGTCTACTATGGAGAGATTTTCACACTCCGTTCTCACAACAATACACATACAATTTAAGATGGATTACTTGATGTAGGTCGGATTGAGTTCAAATAAATAAAAATTTTATAGATTAATTATGGAATTTAATTTTAATTAATTTTTATGAATATTATTTCCAATTATATATTCTCAAGCAACTCTTATTTTTTTAAAATATATATTAAAATTAGTTATAATTCATAAATAGATATTTTATATATTCTAATTTTATTTTTGTTAAAAATAAAAAATTTTAAAAATTACGAACCGATCAAATGGGGGCAATAATTTGTTTTTGTTTGACAAAAAGATTAATATAAATAATTTATTTAATTTTGTTATGCTCTAATAATTCACATTATTTTGTAACTTCTCATAATTTTCACTTTGAAAATAATAAAATATTATATATATATATATATATATATATATATATATAATTTGTCCAAACCCAAATATGGCCTAGTCTAAAAAGCGAGTCAGGACAAGGCTTCACGTGATATCAGCATGAGAATAAACTGTCACACTACACGACAAACCCCACCATTAAAAGAAGAAAAAAATAAATAAATATATTAAAGAAACAAATTATTATTTAAAGAAAAAAAGTATTAAGAGTGATTTTAAAAATAAAAATAATTGAAAGATAACTCGTCCCCGTCCTACAAGACAAGTAAATAATATGGTCATGTCATCAAAGATACGTGAAAATAGATGAGTTGTAACAGCGCAAACTCACTGTTAGCAGATATTGTTTTTTTTCATAAGTTTTCATACCCTTATAATTTCCGATTGACGTGAGATCTCACAATTCGCCTACTTCAGAGCCCAATGTCTTTGTTGGCACTCGTTCCCCTCTCATATCAACGTGAGACCTCACATGAGTCATCAAGTATTGAATCTAAATTCTTTTTCATTCGCATCTAGAGCATGAGGCGTTACAGTCCAATATTTTAAAAAATATTAAAGATTGATCTCTCACGATATAGGTTTAAAGTATTTTTACACCAATACACAAATCTATACGTCAAATATTAACCAAATGTTGATTGAAACAATCACTTTTTAATAATTCGAACCTTAAGTGCTCGAGATTGAAATGAAATTTAAACGTTTTAAGGAACGGGAAGGTATGAATAGATTAAGTAGGTTGGAAAGTAAACAGAAGTAGGATAAGAAGATAAGGTTTGTTTTTTTTTAACTTGAATGAGTCATTACATTTCCACTAATTATATCAAACTAATGACAACTTTTGGAGTGAAAAAAGGAGCGATTTTTGGAGGTTTTGTAGGATTGTGTTATTAAGTTGAGTTCAACCCATCATCCATGTCTTCTTCTTCATCATCATCTTCATCTGTTTTTCCTCTGTAAATGCCTCTAATTGGCCTTCATCAGCGGTGGTTTGTTGTTCTGTTATTGTTCTTGTTCTTGTTCCACCCAACTGCCATGGAAGCAACCGAAGTTTAGCACTCATTTTCGAGGGCTTCTTCTCATTTAGATCCGTTTTTCCTTTGGGTTTCTGATACCCTTTTGTTTATTGAATCCAAATCCAAATCCAAGTCCAGAAACTGGTTTCTCAAGATGTTGAGGAACAGATCTAGAGCTTTAATGGCGGATCAAGCTTCACCAGTTTCAAATTCTCTGTTTGGTTCTCCAAGATTCAAACCTTTTACACCAACAACACAATCAATTGATCACTCTGTGATTAGTCCCACTTCTGTTCTTGATTCCAAACCATTTTTTTCTCTTCAAAATCCCTTCTCTTATGATCCCAACACAAAACCCAATTCCCCCAAGAAACCAATTTTCCCAGTAAACAAACACAAAATCTCTGGCAGAAACCCAATTGGGCTTGCTTTAATTGAGGAGAAATACGATTCCACGCTCAGTAAAAGTGTAATTTTTAGAGCGAAACTTCGTGTCAAAATCCCTCCTCCTCTGCTGCCGGATTCCGCCGTAGACGACGGCGGTGGAGATTTGTTTCCTTCTGGGATTGGTGATGGGGGGATGATGACGGTGAAGGAGATGGAGGTTTGTGAAGAGTATACTTGTGTGAGAACTCATGGACCTGATGCTAAAATTACTCATATTTTTGATAACTTTGTGGTGAAAAGCTCTGTAGATTCTGGACCTGAGAGAATTTCCATGGCGGATTTGAAGAACAAGAACAAGAAGAACAAGAAGAACAAGAAGAATGATTTTCTTAGCTTCTGCTACACCTGCAACAGAAATCTTGAGCTCACAAAGGACATCTATATTTACAGGTGCGCCCATTTTTTTTCTGGTTCATTGTTGGTCTGGAAGAGTACTAATTTTGGTCCATTGTTGTGTTCATTGCAGAGGTGAGAAAGCTTTTTGCAGCCATGAATGTCGCTACCAAGAAATGCTTTTGGATGAAGAACAACAACAACAATCATCTTGATTCTTCCATCATCATCTTCAACCTCTGGTTTTCTGGTTCTTCTTCCAATAAATTTTCACATAAAATTCATAGGATCTTTTTTTTTTTTTTTTTTTTTTTTTTTAATAATAATTTTTGGTTTTTTTGGGGCTCTCTCACGAAGATATAGATAAGAGAGAGAAGTGTTTGTAGAGAGATAAATTATAAAATATGTTCAATATGTTTACTGAAATGATTGCTGCTTTGGCTTTTACTAAATCTTAGGCCTTTATTGTTATTATTATTTTATTTCAACATAACGTGACAAAAAAAAAAAAGTTCTTTAAAGATTCTTTAAATTGAAAAATGCTACAAAGATTAAGTGGGGGCTGTAATTCAAAACATTTTACCCACATGAACTTATGAATCTAGATGGGTCGTTGAGTAAAATAAGATAGAATGAATGTATTCGATTAAAACTCCCTCAAGTAGATGAGAAAGCTCATTCTATTATAGTGCAATTCATATGATAGGAAGGAGGGGGGGTTAGTAGAAGTTCCTCGAAATAATGGGTCGACTAGGGGTTTAGATCAATCAACTCACACTAACGTAATATAATTTCGAGGGTTATTCGTTTGACTAATGAATGGATGACACGTGTCTAAAATTGACATTTTAAGAACATAGATAGTTCGGTTAGAATAAAATAAGATGAACATGCTTGACTTGACTTAACTGATCTAAGAGACTCAACAAGATTAAATCTATACGTGTTTCTTTAAGCTAAATTTCATTTCATTCACGTAATATCATAGCTCTCAAAGGGTAGAATTAACAAAGCTGAGAATATTTACCATCAGCTACAAATCCCACTTCCCAAAAACACATATCAACCATGATTCTTCACTATATTTACAATCATTCATACACACTAACCCCGCATCAAAAAGAATGTGTCCTACAAACAAGTGAGCTTGATGCTCCCTCAAACATCACTCATATCATTCAGAGTCAATATCAAGGTGAAGAATTTGTTTAAGTGTTCTTGTTGCAGCATCAACACCATGAAATAGCTCTCTAGAAGAAGAAGGACGATGGTTATGGCCCCGCGTTGGGGATGGTGGTGCAGATTTCACAATTGGTTGAGTTCTTCTGATTGCTTGAGCGGTTGAACCGGTGGGCAATTGGAGTGACAAAATTATATTTCTTCGAATTGAGAAATTGGGCATTGGCAATGAACTTGCAGGGGGTGAATTTGAGTAAGTTGGTCCAGCCCAAAGCTCAGGGTAGGATGAACTCTTACTATAACAGCAATGTTCATCAAAATCATCACAAATTTCAGAATTAATCGGAATTGGATCACTTCTTGGAGTTGGTGAAATCGGTTTAGGGTTACAATCAGTCGAAGGGGGTTGAATCTTTGGGGAAGAAGGACGATAAACAGGAATCGAAGAAATCTCCAATGGAACAGGGCGAAATCCTGTCCCCGATTGATTACTTAATCGATTTTGATTTTCCTCTCTGTCTTCTTTAATCGTAAAATTCCCAAATCGACTCATACCTAGATTCTTGAACAGAGTGAAGAACTCATATCTGTACTGTTCTACAATCATCAAGGTTTTCATGACAGAATAAAACTCCTAATTCATTTAAAGATTCACAACTCATAACCTCACTAAACAAGAGCATCAAAATCAACGACGAAATCGCGAAATCCTCAGTCTAATGAACCAATAACAACAAGAAAGAAACAAATCGCTGCTTAAGAACACAGAAAACGGACGAGATTGAACACGAACTGACCTGGAAGTTGAACAAGTACAAATCCTCAGCGAACGATCATGTATGAGATAGTGAATATGAAATTTTCATCGATGAAGTGATCTTTCTTTGAGCGATTGAACTGGAAGTTGAGTGAATCGGGGGGTTTGTTCTTCATCTTTTTCGTCTTCCCGGGGGGCTTTAAGAAACGGTACCCGGCCTTGGCTCTTTATGAAGTTTACGGTATTTGTCCCTGAATTGACTCATTGACGTGGCAGGATTTGAGGGATATTTTTGTCTTTTCAGCTGAATTCAGTTGGAAACTTTAAATTTGAATTGGAAGTTTGTTTATAATATTAATTTTTAGGAGTTAATTTATAAAAGTAATTGATTTAGTGTAACAAATTATAAATTTAATTCATAAACTTTTTTTTTAAACAAAAGTATTTATAAATTTAAAAATATACCCAAAATTAAAAGTTAAATAAATATATTAATAAGGTATTGTTGTCACGCCTTTCTTGACCATCTTCGTCCCTCTCGATTCTCTTTGACTCTCAAACTCTCTCTATCTCTGTCCCTTGGGTCACTGTTCGTCCCTCACATTCTCTTGTGCTTTCTCCATCTCTAATTTCTTGCACTCTCTTCGTTTATCTCCACTTTTCCGTACTATAAAGTCTCGTCATCTCCTAGATTCTGGACTCTCCATCCCAAATTAGAGACAGAACCGAACCCAACCCAAAAGATACGTAGCTGAGTTGTACTATTTAGTTCATTTGAGTAGCCAATCTGGTTTATCCGAAGATTCACATTGGTCTAAAAATCGTGTTCAAGATATAGTAACCAAAATCTTGCTTCTTCTGATCGGCTCGTAATAACACGTGCTCATATATAATATCGAGCACTACAACTCCAATGAGAAAGGCCAACAGCTGAGACCTAAGATCTTGAAGCATACAAAAATCTCATTATCTTTTCATGTGTTTCAATGGATTGATACATAACTTCCTCCGAAACTTCTTTGCTTTGTTGTTATTACTCACGTGTGGCTAACTAATCAAATCTTAATCATTTTGTTTGACCGCTAATAAATGATTAAAATAATTTATAGTTATTATCTATATCAACAAGACACATCGCTCAATCATCAAGAATTTCAAAGTTAAACATATTTAGTTTGAGCGATTTTTTGTAATTTTTTTAAGAAAAATGTTGGGAAGACAAAACATCCTTAAAAAAAAACTCGTGTTAGCTGGTCGGGATTAGAAATAATTCATATTTTTTATTATATGGATTTGGAAATATGATGAGATTTTGTTCTTTGATAATTTCAATTTTTTTAAATAATATATATAATAAAACAATTTTGTAACGTGTTGCTTATAACTTGAAAATAGAGAAAAACAGTCCGTATAATTGGAGATAAGATTTGGTCCCATTTTTTTGTTTTTGTTCTTGCTTTTTTTTATTTAATAATATTTTTTTGTCTTTGGTTAATTTCCAATTATATCCTTCGATTATTTTTTTAATGGAAGGGTATTAATGTAATTTTATTTAAAGTTTAAAAAGTATTTTTACTCTATAAAATATCTTTTAATTTTATAATTTTGTTTAATAGAATTAATATGATTAAAATTTTTAAGCAAACCTAAGATAGCTTAATAATAACACGTGGTAGTGTCGATATTTTAATAAAAAATATATATTAATTTATATAAATAATTTGAAAATATCCATAATGATAGGTTATAATATTAATGGAGAGGAAGGACAATAATGGGACAGATATTTTGTGACATCGACTTATCACATCATTAGCTTGTACTTAACTATACCTTCTTTTTATGAGTATCATTGTTGATCACCCGACTCTGATATTTTGAGGTTCACGTCGATCTGATAAAATTTTGTATTTCATTTATCTTTTCAATATTATACAGTGTCGGTATTGAAAATTGTATGTATAAATGACTGTCCTTTTTGTTGGACGATGAAAGTCCCACATTGGCTAATTTAGGGAATGATCATGAGTTTATAAGTGAGCAATACTAATTTCATTGGTATGAGGCCTTTTGGGAAGCCCAAAAGGAAACCATGAGAGCTTAGTGGACAATATCATACCATTGTGGAGAGTTGTGTTCGTCTAACACTTTTTACTTTCCTTTGTTCATCGCCTTGATATGATCAATTACAATCGACCTAATAATTATCTGACTAACAAAACGTTGTTTATATCTTAATCGGTACATGTTCGAGTTAAACAATTCTCGAGAAACCGTTTTCTAGATTACTTCATAGAGATATATACATGTTTGGGTTGAGCCATGTGCCACGACCGACCAAGCTTGATATTCAAGATTCAGATCAAGATTTGAAATCTGGGTTCACTCCAATGTTCCTTTGCGACATAATCGAAAACTATCTCCATAGATCAACACGTATCATTTGAGCATGCTTTTTTTCTTACTCATATTCTCCATTGTCGGGTTCTTTCTGGAATGTGAAGTCGTTTTAGATCGTACCCCAGCAGCCCCACTCCTAACCTTCACTAAGTTGACGGGCGGCATATGAATAACAATGGTTGAAATCTGAGTCCATTTAACATAGGATTACTTTAAGCTGACACATTTAATTTTGAGATATATCACAGAAATTCATCGTTTATTTACATAACTAATCCTTTTTTTTCCATATATTTAAGATATTCTATATAATAATAGAGACCATAATAATAATAATGAGGATTAAAGCTACAAAATTTACTTCTTTTTATGAACATAATTAAAAAAAAAAGATCAATAATTAGAAAAACGACAAATTAAATAATGAAAAAATTGCTTTTGCTTGTCCATTTCATCTTGCTCTTGCCACTTAGTGGTCCTTTCATCATCAAATTATTGTATTATTTTAAACCTATTTAAAAAAAAAAAAGAGTTATTTAGACTAAACTCGAGCCATTGAGTTAAGAGAATGAAGTCCAAATAAAAAAAACCGAGCTGGTAGCATACATATGCTATTGTAGTTAGCCTCGAAGGTCTTGAACCCATTAGGTAGTGTAAGCAACCAAACAACAATAAAGGTCGGTAGCTCGTGTAAAACGAGCAAGAATATGGTTGATACAATTTGTGGTTTATTGATCTACGTAGGTATGATTTCTAGTGGATGATGAAAGTTCCACATCGGTTAATTTAGAGAATGATCATGAGTTTATAATAAAAAACTATTATCTCTCACGGGAGAAATCTAAAGTAAAGTTACGAGAGCTCATGCATACTATTGTGAAGAGTCGTGTTTATAACGAAGAGAGTAAGAATTAATGATTTAAAATAATAAAAAAAATTAGGTTGGAGAGAGCGAAAAAGGAAAAACAAGGCTCCAACCATCGGTCTCTGCATGTGCGCCTTGCTTCCATTATAGAGATTGGAGAGAAGTAGGTTATCTTTTGCTTTATCCCACTCGCACATTGGCGCGTGCTCAAACAAACCCTCGTAGTGAGCGTGCCTCAGCCAATGGTACTTGGTTTGTACCATCATGAGTTCGGTCGTTGACCGTCTCATCGGATCTGAGTCCATATCTGTTTTTTTTTTTTTTTTTTTTTTTTTTTTTTTTTTTTTTTTTTTTTTTTTTTTTTTTTTTTTTTTTTTTTTTTTTTTTTAATTAATTAATTAATTAATTAACTACGGTTTGTTCCTATGATTGAACAGGTTAGACGAACATGTCCACTTTGAACATAAACTAAAATCGTTCTAGTTTTTCTTAATCGTCCTATTATTAAAATCGTTATAGTTTGTATATGGTTTTAGTTCATTTATGTATCTCTTTACTCGAATGGTCAGAATAAAATTTGATTTAATTTTGAATTTTTAACGGGAAACCACGTGCATATAGTAATTGTTTGGGTAATTAAAAAAATTAAATAATTTTTAAATAAATAAAACAATATCCCTTTTCTCACAATAATATAAAGAGATGAGGTTTGGGCGTTGGCCATTTTAAAATCACTCGAGAAAATGCCGACCAAGCTTGGAAGAAACTATTTGAATCTCTGTTTTACAAAGATCAAGAACCCACTTGCGGCTCACTCTTCTCCGATCACCCACGCGCCGGATCCCCACCGTCCCACCTGCCCGTTACCCTCCTCCTCCTCCTCCTCCGCCGCCGCCGCCACTTTTATCACAAATTACAACTCCCTCTATGAGATCGCCACTCTCGATTCCAATCCGTTTTTCGTCCCCACCAACGACGGTGGCGATTCCGACACCCATGTCGCCGTTGACTTCATCACTGCATTCACCTCCCACCGCTTCTTCTTCTCCTCCCCTGGCCGATCCAATTCAATTATAGAATCCTCCACCACCACCGCCACCGCGACCACCACCGCCACCAAATCCACAAATTCATTATCTTCCGACGACTTGCTCTTGAACAACAGCTTTGCGATACCCACTTACTCGCCGGACCCGTACATAGACTTCCGGCGGTCAATGGAGGAGATGGTGGAGGCGCGTGAGGAAATGGAGGTGGTGAAATCGAGTTGGGAATTCTTGCATGAGCTTCTTTTATGTTACCTCGCACTCAATCCTAAGACCACCCACAAACATATTCTTAAAGCTTTTGCCGACCTGGCCAAGGTGACAAAACCGCCATTGCCGCCGCCAGAAGCGGCCGAGGAAGGCGGCAGCAGAGGCCGGGAAGCTGAGTCAGCTGAGATTTCCGACCAACAAAATGATGGAGATTGATGAATTATTCATTTATAAATTAGTCCCTCAAGACTTTGGTTTTTGTAACCTTAATTATCAGATCAAATCCTTATCTTTGGTTCTATTCATCTTTTTTTTTATTTACTTTTATTGTTCTTCACCTATTAGTATTACCTAAATTGTACAAATCTATTGGTAATTTAACATCTTACTTCATAATTACCATATGTTTGGTTTTACGATAGAATGAAGTTGGGAGAGCGACAAAAGAGAGTGGTACACGATGGTTTATTCAAGTTATTAGATATCCAAATCCTCTAAAAAAAGGATAGTACAAAATATCATTTTACTCTGTCACATACCCAGAATTTCTATTTTTCTTGTATCAGTTCCTTCTTGTCATATCTACCAATATATGTGTACCCATTAAGACCTGTCACGTCTTCATGATAGTTAAGAGAGAGTTCCTCGAGTCGAGAAAGAACCAACTTGAAAATCAATTGACGTTTAAAATTTTGTATAATTATATTTGAAAATGCTTAGAAAGAAGAGAGCTCCTTAAAAAAAAAAAGAAAAAAAAAAGGAATGAGTAATTGTCTAGTTATAGGTTAAAACATAGAAGAGAGAGGAAATCGATGAAAAAGATAATCTACAAGGGGTAGATAAAAGATTTTGGTCAAGTGTATCAATGCTGTTTTTGAAAGTTCATGAAGTTCATGAAGGTGGTGCTGACAGTTTCATTCATATACTAACCATAAGAGTATTTTTTAACTTTTAAAAATAGTTTTAAGGGTACTAATGAAACCTTAGGCTGATCTTCCCAAGAGATCCCATCGACAGTAAGGTTTGGCAGCTCGATGTCAGCTCTTCACTACCTAGGGCTATAGTATGTGCCAAGGGTTGGGTTGTTCACTCATTAAAGTGGTACGTAAGCTGGGTTTAAAACATCGTGAGACAATTCAGTCAATATCCGATGTGGGCGTTAGAACATTGAGAGAACCTTTCCCTAGTACGAGAGAATCGTGAAGGACACACCTCTAGATAGCTAGTATAGAACGGATAACTACTAAAAGCATTAAGTAAAAGACTTGGAACCAAAATATGTACTCATTATTAAGGAAAAGGGAGTAAAAGGGAGTAAGAGGACAATGATGAAGCCAATTTGCAAATGAAATGAGCAACCAGAAAAGCACCATAAATTTCTGTGAAATATGATGTGAAGCAACGCAGGAAAGGAAGCACTCACTCTGTCAAGTCACATATTTAGGGAAGAAATAATGGCTTTTTCTCTCTCACTTTTGTCCTCCTTTCCCACTCCCAAACAAAACCCAATTCCTATTTGTTCAGCACAAAGAAAAAAACCCCTAAGAACCCTAATTTTAATGGATCCACTCCCAAATGTCTTCTTCCTCAGTCCTCACCACCATGAAAAAGACAATAAACAATGAGATATGTTACAGTGATTTAAAGTACAGTTCACAGGAACAAGAATGATATATTAATGTTTTTTGAGGAAGGCTGTCCAATGCTGTGGAGACAAATGATGGCTGTTCTTAATAGCTTTGCATTGGGCCAAATGGGAATCTTTGAATTCTATAAGTTTTAATAATTTCTTAATGCTTCCAACTTGGAGGAATCTTCATTATTTTGTCTTCCATTTTGTATTTGTTCCAAGTTTCTGAGTGGGTGGATAGTTCAGCTCATGAGTAGTTCTTATCAATCTTCCACACCAGTTCTCATCAGGTGGTTCCTTTGATTTTTTATTTCATTTCAAATCGATACTAAGTCGAGATTCAAATCTATGATTTATAAGCATTTAGTTAAGAGTTCATAGTTAATGAAGCATTATTTACAAGGGTGTGGAAACCTCTCCCTAACATATGCATTTTAAAAACCTTGAGGGGAAGCCCGAAAGAAAAACCCCAAAGAAGACAATATTTGTAGCGGTAGGGCTTGGGCCGTTACAAATGGTATTAGAGCTAGACACCAGACGATGTGCCAATAAGAAGACTGAGCTTCGAAGGGAGGTGGACACAAGGCGGTGTGCCAACAAGAACGATAGGTCTCGAAGGGGGTAGATTGGGGGTCCCACATTGATTGGAGAAGGGAACGAATGCCAGTGAGAACATTGAGCCCCAAAAGGGAGGTGGATTGTGAGATCCCATATCAGTTGGGGAGGAAAACGAAGCATTTTTTATAAGAGTGTGGAAACCTCTCAAGCTTACTGATTTTTTAGATGTTGTCGTTCTATCCTTTCGAGTCCTATGATGTCTAAGGATGACTACCTCTCAAGCTTACTGAACCGAATATCGGGATGTTCTAGAGAAGTAAACACGGAGAACTTGATTAAACAGCTAGCTACTAACATGAAGGACTGGTTTGGCAACAACTACCTAGAGCTGGAGCCATATTCAGGTAAAATAAGAGAACCGAGTTTATAATTCTTAAAAGTACGCTTATCCATAGCTACCTGATAAAGTTCTCTGTTCCCAGGTCTTATCTGCCTCAACAAAGCATAGTGATAATACACTGCGAAGAAAAGCTGTACAAAGGCAGTAACATTTCAATAGTAAGCCAATTAAAGTTTTCATTTACAGTAAACAAAGGAGGCCTTAAAATGTACAGCCCTTTCGGAAGAAGAGAACTTACAGTGCTCTCCAGAACTGTATGCCAGAAACAAAAACGGGATGTAAAAACCCTTTTACCCCAGGTTAGATGGGCATGATAAGATCAAACTTCGCCCAAACACTTGCTCAAAATGCACCACAAAAACTTGTTCTTGTTGAGGGGGGATTGGGGGGCGGGATATCATCATCCATCCCAAAAAATATGGCACAATTGGTTAGTAATACCAACAAAATGACTTCTGTTCTCCTATAACGGTAGCCACTGAGGATTCGTGGTTGCTAGACCAAGCATATGAGTAGCCAGGTTTGATAGAATAATATCCGAGGGTTACCGCAAGAAAACCACCTTCATCCGAGCAATGGCGCAAAGAAAAGCCAAAGCAGAAGCAAAGTTTTAGAAGGGTGATCTATTATACAGTGTGGCATGTGCTATTCTGTGAACCAGACTCCTACAGATTTGGTGAACTGTTCATCTGAATTCTCTAACGAACTAATCTGCTTCAGAGATGGTGATTAGACTATCATCCAGCCGTTACTTCTTTCTGCTCAGCATTGTCCTCCCGGGCACTTGCTGAAATCCTAGTGATGCAGGTCATCAGCCTACAACGACGTCCTCGGATGGATGACAATTAGAAGAAACTCTAGCAGAGGAAGAATGTGGATTAAGACTATCACATCCAGAGGGAGAACTAGTTTTATCATCCATCTGCAATGTGGCATGGCAACCATTTGCAATTTCTGAATCAAAGAGAACCTTTTGTCCATCGTGAACTGAAGCAATCTCTTGTCCATCGTGAACCGAAGCAATCTCTTGCGGGTTACTCGAGCTGATTATGTCTGTCTGATTTACATGCACGTCATGAGTACACTTGAGTTTGTCGTTGGGAGTACCAACTTCTGCAGTCTCCTGGCATTCAAAACTTGCAGCAACTTTGAGGCATTCCAGGCTAGACTTTTGATCAATTGCTGAGTTTCCATCCAATTGTCCATTTAGTTCAGACGTCCGTTCTTCAAGGTCTGAAATGGTAGAACCAAGAGAGGTAGTTTGATATTGGCCAGCCACTTTAGCTTCCTCATATGTAAGGCACGTAGAGTACAATGAGTCCTCAAAATTTTGGTTTCTTTCCTCCAAATTATTATCAATAACCTCCGCATTATGAGCTTCGAGATTGTTAGTAGGATTATCTAGATCATCATTCAAGAACTTATCATTTGGTTCAACAGTAGATTCAACAACTGCAGGATCACCAGAAGTCCCAAATCCATCATTTGCAGTGCGCTCGATGCACGAATTTGAACAAGGCCCTTGAGAATGACTCTCTTCAGGAGATGTTGCAACGACCGCCAACTTTTGTTGTTCTGCAAGTTGAGGGGACTCAGAATCTACAAGAAGGAAAAAATAAGTCATATGCAGCCCCACCAAGAATAAGATGTGTGCACAATGAGCATTAATCCCAAATAGCTAACCATCTGCAACAGGTGTACATTCCATCGGAAGCTGATCCTTCAATAATGCTTTCTGCAACATTTCTACACCGGGAAAGACCAACAGACTCATTCTCCTCATCCTTTGCTTGCTAGCTTCTTCAAGGGGATTGAAACCAAAGACAGATGTCCATGTCCCTTGTAGTTCAGATATTGCGGGAATGATCAACTTCTCAACATTTAGAGAAGCCAAGGCCTGACAGAGAAAGGGATAACAGAAGAAAAATAGACCGGTAATCAGTAAATCAAATAGCACAACGATGCAAATTTTAAATAAACTTAATACAAGTCAGCCAGGACCCAAAAAAGTCAGATATCAATTAATACACATTTGCATGTTGACTTTAGCACAATACTAAGTTCCTTCTCTCTAAAATTACCAAATGTCGTCAAGCCTCCGCAGAAGGAGAAGAAACTAATAACACAAGGAAACATTTACATTCGACTATGACAGATTAAATGAGTAGAATATAAGTTACTGTGGGCAACGGGTGTAGTGAACTTGAGAATTCTTGATCAAGATGGCAAGTCAATATACAAGATCCTTCACCTATATGACCCAACTCAATATATTTAAATGCTTTCAATATTCACCAAGTTCTATCCTAACACAGCTTGGAATTCGGAAAACTGGCTACTGATTTTGACTCATGGGCACTTAGCTAAATCTAAGTGCTATGTACTGCTATGCCACTCTGCCTACTCCCCATCCTGCTATACACTCGTAATTTATTGTGTATACACGATAACATGACGATACAATACGACATAGATTATGACCTACCGATTCAATCACGCTAAGAAAACGACGGCACATTCCTTGGCGCCTATGCATATAACGAGTTCCAATGAATGGCATCTCCGCTAATTCATTTCCATGGATCCTATTTTCATCATTCAGGAGAGAATTTCAATGTTAGTGTTTAATAAATTCATACGAGTAAATTTAATAAAAATGACAAAAAAAAAAAAAAAAAAAAANTAAAAAAAAAAAAAAAAAAAAAGAAGAAGAGAGAATTATCCCCTTCCATAACTAAAAACATGTATTGTAAATGAAGAGTTCATATTATTCCATACAACTTTTGACAGGTGTCAGCCTTTTTGATAGGATCCAAAATAAAACTCCACAGCCATCGAATAGTTAACAAGACTAACAAACCTGAAACTAAGGGCTAATTTATTAAGCTATGCAACTTAGGAACAGCAAGGAGTAAAAGAAAGGTTAAACTATTAACAAAATTATTAATGCCAAGCTTTCAAAATGGGTCTGAAAATAAATAAATAAATATATATATATATATATATATATATATATATACACTCAATAATGTAGCACATACAAAATAATAAAAGTCGTTGCATGATTAATAAAGTTTATAGAACAGTGGGAGCTACGTAAACACAACATCCAAGGCATTGGACAAAGCCTAGCCTTTGGGTAGAAAAATACCCAAATCCAAATAAAATAGGTTGGGTAAAACAAAGGAGGGTGAGTGATTTTGCATTCTTCCTTTATCCATTTGAAGGGATTACTAATAACAGGTAGTTTGCAGCGTACATGAAATATGGTTGGAGAGGCCCTGGCAATTAGTTCTATAAACTTTGCATAAGGGCACGGCCAAAGAATGTCATAATCAATAGGTTAGGAAAGAAAATCATCTACCCTAGAATAAATCGAAAGGAGCTTCAATAAACTTCCCTTCATTTTTGGTTCTCTCTCATAAGAACTTGTGAGGCTTATTCAGCTGGTTGGAGATCCCATTTGACCTTAATAATTATGCTTCAAGCAAAAATATGTCCTATGAACAGAATGCTGCAACTGTGTTTTGGACAATTCCTGGTGGTTTACTTCAATGATATCTTCATATGATAAATAAAGGCCGGACTCACATAGTGGAAATCCAAGAGAAATACCAATAACCCCCCCCCCCCCAAAAAAAAAAAAAAAAAAAAAAAAAAAAAAAACAAAAAAACAAAGAAGCTTATCTAAGTCGAAAAAAATTCATATTTTCAGCAAACAAACTTAACTCCATATGCCTTTATGTAGGGAGAGCTGGCATTCAAGGGAAAGACAATTCAATGTGAGAAACAACAGCAGGAGAGTTTGATCATTTTAAAGAAGATTCGAGTTAGGCACCTATTTTAAATTTGTACTGCAAGCGTTTGCATATCCAACATGCTTAAAGAAGTTTAACCAACAAAACATCCAGAATAACGTCAAGTCACCAATGGTGTGTTTTGTGCAAGAATGCCTTAAAGAACTTGGAGCACCTGCTTTGGAGATGTAGCTTTGTTTTCTCAATTTGGGATGCATTGTTGGGGCCTTTTCATGCGTCCTTAGTCTGTAATTGTTCTTGTTATGCAATGGCTGAGGAGGTGCTACTTTAGCCCCGTTCAAAGGAGGGGAGTTTCGTAGAGATCAGGTTTTTTAGCAATGTTATGGAACATTTGGCTTGAGATGAATAAGAGGACATTTAGGAGGAGAAGAGACTATGGGGGAGGTTTAGTCAGCTATATTAGTACCTCCCTTTGAATCTCAGTAATTATCCTTTGTTTCTTGTTTTTAACCGCTGGAGCTTTTTTCTAGTTGTTATCCTTTGTTTGGCATTTCACCGTGTTCATTTTTGTTGAATATAAAAAATTAATAAGAAGGTCTTGATAGTCCACAGATACTACTACAAAGGTAAGTTGCTTCAAATTAAAATGTACACTCAAATAGTATAAGTTAACTCAGAAAACATAATAAGATATTTTACAAGCTATCCAAACTCATTCTCCAAGTAAGATAAATTCAATAGAGTTTGCCATGAAAAACAAGAAGCATACCTTAAAGATGCAGCACAGATAATCTCATCATCCTTTTCAAGAATTGCAGTGTAAAAGCCACTAAAGTTCAGGCGAGTAAAATTTGACCTGGAAAAGTAATTTAGCGCTTTTAAGTACACGTGTGTTGCTTTGATTGATTAAGTAAATGGTACGGAAGACACAGAAATTGAAGGACATTGAAGTTATTCAGAAGCTAAAGTGCATGTCCAAGACAGCTACAGGTGTTATTGGACTTAAAGGTTAGTTGACATGCCATTCTTAAATGATTTTGACGCCAGTTATTCTGCCACATTTCACCATATTTATATCCGGACATGTCATAGAGAACAAGAAAAAATGGCAACTTATCTGATGAAGGATAGATGTCTTAAACTAACAAAATTAAGATGCAATGGGGTTACCTGATTTCCAATGGTAGTGGAACAAATGACTGTGTCCCATCATAAAACAGGAGAAGAAGAAACCAAGACAAAAATGAGCTAGTAAGCTAAAAAGATGGAAAAGATAATAATAGAATTATTACTTCCATCTTCCTTTTCAAAACTAAAGCTGCCATTTCCATTTGAACATCAACGTGAAGAAATGCCAATGCACAACCTTGGTTCCCATTTTAAACATCAGCTTAGAATTTAGACGTGCTGCAAATAAAAGCATCATTGACCAACATGCAGCTTGCCCAGAAGTATCCAACTGGTTTACACTAACTCAAAAAAAAGAGCAAAGCCACATTCCCATCAGGATAGTCCCCTTCTACTCCCGCAATTCACTAGACTATTGGCAAGAAAGAAACAGACGCATTTTTTGAGGACTAGAGCACTCCCGACCAACTCATGGATGATGTCAAGTACTTTACGGCTTTGTGGGCTCTCAAATCAGAAGTACTTTGTATCTGTCCCTTTTCTTACTTCTAATCAACTGGCGAGCACTTACATAAGCTCCCCTACTTGTATTTATCTTCACATCAATGCATTACCCAGTTTCTTATAATATACCTATCATTTTAAGCACCTAACAACTACTAAATTTTGAAAAGCTGAAATGTAATATTAAGTTACCACTCAACTATAATTGTACATTCACTGGTCATGGGACCAGCAACTCCTCTGAGAATAAACTTGTAAAGAAAGAGCGAAAACAAGTTCATGGACAGTCATCATTCTAATAAATTGGTATTTGCTACATAAATTGCATATACAGAAACCAAGTAATGGATGAAAATGTGTATATTTTAATATCTTATAACCTCATGAACTAGCTGCTGAGGGAAATATTCAACAGAGGTAGTTAAAAAAGTAGTGCAAATTTGTATGCAGACAAAAGAAAAAACAAGTAATTAGTAATTCAAATTCAAAAGATACTTACCCACAATTATAGAGAATGTTATGAATCAAATTGATGCCACTTCTTTGGTCAATGATAGGTAAAAAGCACTCATCCATAACAAACAAAGCAACTGCAAGCTTGGAATTACATTGAACCTTCTGAGCTACTTCACTGCAGAGACTAACATCTGAGCCGACATCACTTCTACGAATAAGAGTCCATGAGAATCCGTCTTCCATATCCTGCTTAACCCCAAGAAGCTTTTGTAGCCCTTCATGTAACTGAACAACATCATATAGTTCAACTGAGTATGTGAAATTACCATCAGGTTTAATGTTCGGGGAAACTAAAAGGTTCTTTTTCTTTTTCTTTTTTTAATTTGAAAGGAAAGAGTTCAGAAAAAAATAAAATAAAATAAAATCATTCATGGAGAAAAGAAATAAGCCATTTTACATGACCAGGAACCTTAGCTTTGTTCCAATTTGAGGAAAATACAGCCATTTCAAAGTATCATTAACTTAAAGCTGAAGAACTGCGGCATACTTTACTCAAATTAAGAATACCAGAGGATTTTCAGCATCATGATGTCAGGGATAAACAACCGAACTATGAACTCATTAAAAAAGTTAAATGTTTCCAAGTCTGATTATTATAACAACTGAAATATTACCATTTGACATTCCTTCCCACAAAACAATGGGTTATTCACATCATCGCCAGAAGCATCATTTGTCTGAACACATACGGGATGATCTGCAAAAAATGATTACTTATTAACCATTCAGTTTACCGTCATCAGAATACAAATTAAACAAATTCATTGAATCGTTAAAATAATGATTATCTGATGTTATCTTACTGTGTCAAGTATAGCAGTGGTGTAAGAAAAAGGTAATATAACAATATAAGCATTGCAAAATTATAAAAGTGAAGTAGCCACAGTTCTACAGGCAAAAGATGTGTTAGATTCATTACATTTTTCCTCACAGAGATGGCATTTACATAACACAGCTGCATCTGCTTCATGATCATCATCCCTTGGATGTAAACCAGTTGAGACTTGTCCACATGATTTGCATGAACAATACAAACAGTGCCAGTGACCAGAAGGAAACTTCTGAAATAAACAAAACATTAGAAACTCCAAAAAAAATTCAAATGCCAATTAATAATTACAACAATATTCATGTCCCAGAAAGATCTGGAGAATTTCACTAAATAATCCCTCATAATTTGATGCAAAGTGCCAGACTGAAAATTCATCCAGACCTCCAGATACATTGATTTATGCAAAAAGGATTAAACTTAGTTCATTGACAAGAGTACCTTAACATCCTAAATGCTGACACATTAATTAATAGTTAAATAGTAGACCAAAAAAATGTTTCAACTTAAGGAGAGTTAGGTAACCAAGAGGAAGGGCATGACCTCAAAAGGATCACTTGATTGCATTTGGATGTAACTCACACACACCAATATTATGGTGAACACTTACCTTAATATCCAAGCAACTTTGATGAAACGTAGATGGACAACTATCACAACAAATCAAATCTCCCCCATCTCCACAAATTCCACAAGTATCATCATTTGGATCTTCGATATCAACGTCTACAAAATTATACCCTTTACATTGTGGTTCATTTTGTTTATTCCATGATTCCAACAGGCATTGGAGGAGGGAAGAACCAGTCTGTACACATATATTTTCAAGCGGCTGACCAAGTTTGCTTCCTGAATGCATTTCAAATTTTGAAACTGTAATAACTTCATCACAGCAGTTACAATGAATTCCATCTCTTGTAAGTCTACCCTCAAGCTTTACCTGTGTCTTTCTTTTGTTCATGTACCGCACCTTCTCATCAACTGACAAAACCCCCAAATCTATCATCCAAGCAAGTAGTGTCCGCTTCCCATTATAAAGTAAATACCCATCATTGCATGAATTAGCGCTTTCCTCTGTATTTCTGACCAACAAAGCACATCGCTTTCTATTTTTTGTCCGGAATGAACTAGGGAACTCCTTTTCTACGTTATGATCTAAACTATTGAGCTCGTGATGCGAAGTATCATTTTTCCTTTTCCTCTTCATTGACTTAGAAACTGGACTCCTTGTCCTTTCCTTTTCAATGAACCCTCTCATTTTGAGTTTTCCACTTCTCTTTTGCTTCTTCAATTCTCTGTTCCTACTTGCTCTAGTAACCCTTGTTAGTGTCATGATTTCTTCCTCTGGTATTGGAGTAAATATAAAACCAGTCTTATAAACTTTAGAATCACCGTCACCTACTTCATAATGCTTTTTAAGCACATTATATGCCAAGGTTATTGACCAGTGAGTTCGTCCCTCTGGACTTACATAAACTGCATCGTTGTACTCTCGATTAAATCTAGGCCTATACTCAATTGTCCAACCAGCAGTTTTTAATATTTCAGTAATCCTCTCTCTCAATAAATTTTTTACTGTAGATTTACTGCAGTCATCTACTTTGATCTTGGAATTTTCTCCGTTCTTCACTTCATTTGCTGCCTCTGGCTCGAATTCCTGAGATAAATATTTTTCAGTTTGCACGTAATTCCGCATCCTATTTCTCAACTTCATGCTTAATTTTCTTGCCAATCTGACCTTTCTTCCCTCATGCTCAACCTTCAGGGCTTCATAGCTTTGTTGCACCTTGGGTGGTCTCCCACGCCTAGATTTCAAGGTATTCAATCCACCGGATAATGGATTATAACCTTCCTTTTCAGTCGTGGGTGGTCTTCCACGCCTAGGTTTCAAGGCATTCAATCCACCAGACAATGGATTATCCTTTTCCTTTTCAGTCTTGGGTGGTCTTCCACGCCTAGGTTTCAAGGTATTCAATCCACTAGACAAAAGATTATCATTTTCCTTTTCAGTCTTGGGTGGTCTTCCACGCTTCTTTTTCGACTTATTCTCTGACCCACAGACAAATTGATGGTTGTTTTCACTCTCCAACTTGGGTGGTCTTCCAGGCTTTCGTTTCAACTTCTTCCTAGGGCTAACGACTACTTCCTCCGCTTCCTTTTCCACCTTTGGTGGTCTTCCACGCTTTCTTTGTACCTTCTGATCCCCAGAGAACAATTCATTATCACTTTCCTCCAACTTCACTAATTTCTTGCCATATCTACTGCTCCTACAATTCTGCACTGCCATAGTACTGTTATTCTCTTCACTATCAGCTACACTACTGCACTCTATCGTTACTGCAAAACTCGACCGCAAAACTCGATCACTACCCCTTAGTTTATCAGCCATAAGTTTTCTTCTCACGTTCTCCACTACCTTTGTACTTTCATCATCCACCTTCCACCTTTTACTACTATTTTCCACTTCAGCACTTTCCCCGCTACCCTTGTAAACATCCACCATTACTTCCTCAACCCTCGCCTGACATCCCTTCTCAAATTCCATCTCCAACGACTCTCTCTCAGAATCACAGCTGATAGAAACCGACGGCAGATTTTCCTCACCATTTACATGAAGATTCCTCAACGCTGCTTCATTGCCTTCCTCATCCAAAACTCGATCAAAATCATAATCGTCCTCTTTCGCCTTCCCTAACAGCTTCTCAGCACTCAACTCCTCCTCCATACCCCAAGAACACCCAAAATTCCAAAATGCTCAAACAGAACCCCCTGAACCTAACCAAATTCCCGCCACACAACAACGAACAACAACACAACCTCCACACTCCCACTCAGCGCAGCCAAAACCCCAGAAAGAAAAAAATGATTCAACCACAAATTAAAATATCACATTAGAAACAAAAGGAACAAAGAAATTGCTGAGAAAACAAAAACCAGATTAAATCCCGGCCATGGCAACAGCGAAGAACATCCTTCCAATGCAGCAAATTCCAAGAAATTGCAGAATCGTAGGAGTTGAAGAACGATGTTGACTGGCGTGTGATTCGGTGACAAAACTCTGCATATTTGGGAATGAAAAATTGATTTTGTTATTTTGGGTTTAAAAAGGTGAAACAAAGAAGACGGGTTTAGTCTACAGAAAGAGGGTTAGAGTCGTTGGGTGGCTTTTCATTAAAATCAGCATAGAAGGGTAGGTTCGCAAGTAATTAATGGAGCTAAAGAGGGGTACAATCGTCATTCCGCTTTACAATTTCTAATTTTCCCTCCATAAAGTATTTCCAAATTAAAAATATATATATATACGTATACCCCCCAACGAATTGGGGCAAGATAAACAATTAGGGCTTTTTGGGGGGCCGATTAGCAAAATCCCATTTTAAATTTAAATTTAATGATAATTTTCATTTTAAAAATTTAAAGAAAAATATATATACTTTTTTTAAAAGAACAAAAATAAGTTTGGGAATCATTTCATTTTATTTAGAAATTATATTTAGTAATGATTCTGTTGGGTTGAAAAATTAATTCGTTAATAGTTACATAAACTTTTTTTTTTTTAATTTTAAAATTAATTTTAAGTAAATATCCAAAATTATAATTTTCTTATCCTCTCCAATTTTTTAATTTCAAATGGATGTTTTTTTAAAAAATAAAAGTTAAGAAAATTATATTTATAAAAGTGCTTTGGAGATGCTTTTTTATAAAACATTAACGTCAAAAAGTACACTAACTTTTCAAATGCTAATAAACTTCAAGCTGGCAATTTGGTCCAATTTAAAATGTCAATTTGATATGGATTTTTTTAAAAATTTATATTTAAGAAGCGTTTATTATTCAACTTCCGTCAAACTCGAACTTAAACTGATATAATTTTTCATTTTAAAGCAAAATTATCGATTATGGCTTCAATTTTGTGTAATATCGAGCTATGCATGCTATAACAAACTTACAAGGGAAGGCAATATTCCTTACAAGGGTGTAAAAATCTTTCCCTAGTAGATGTATTTTACAATCGTGAGGCTGATGGCGATACGTAACGAGCTAAAGCGGACAATATTTTCTAGCGATAGACTTGGGCTTGAGGGGCATGTGGCTTCAATATGTGATATCGAAGACTCTTTCTCAAGTAGATATGAGATATCTGGTATGCAATGGGAGATCGACCCTAAGAGTAAGCTATATTGTTTTATATCTTGTCCTTTCCACCCTCCCGAGTTGCAAATTTGGGTCAGGATCAGATCAACCAACGACTCGTAAATCATCACATCCTACGATTATAATCTATTGTGCAAATACGAACATAGCCATACGAAAACATCTTGGACTGCAAAACACACAAACTACATCCAAGTCAATTTCTCAGCCTCAAAGCATGAAGGACATTCATAACATTTATAAAACAATAAAAGGCAAACAGATTGAATACAAGAACCATACCTTACTGTTTCGGATTCATATCTATTCATGGTGAGTGAGATGGGAGTGTTCTATCCAAGTCATGGAAATTCTGATTTTAGAAGGTATCAGAGACAGACCACAGGCTCAACACCAAAAATGAGGCTCTAAGTAGTGGTTAGAACAGCAAAGAATTAGGAAAATGACATATAAGCAGCAAGAACAAGATGTATTGAGGCATGATCCAAGAACATACCAGCTCAAAGAAGATTTTAACAATGGAACGACCCAGTCTGGTTCTACAGGGAATGGTCATGGTATGCATAGGATTCCTAGCAAGAAGCCTCTAAGCTTTGTGATAGACCGTGCTCGGATTTGCCTACACATGCTTGCGAACCCATCAGTATACATGTCTACCTCATTGAATCAAGAATCTCGAATCTAACATGGAAACTAATATTAACGTTAAGAGCAAAAGCATATGTTGCAGAGGTTGAGAAAGGGTATGATGGCAGTTTGCAACAGCACGTCCAAACAGCCTGCAACATTTACAATCCTCCCGGTGATGCTAGCAAGTTGAAGCTGCAAAAGAAGTAGGATTCAGTGAATTCGGAATCTAAGAGAGTAAAGAGAGGATAAGATTACAACCATGGGCAAAGAGGAAGGGACCGATGAAACAAGAGGCGAGCAAATATTGAACATGTGAGATTCCACATTGGTTGGAAAGGGGAACGGAACATTCTTTATAAGGGTATGAAAACCTTTTTCTAACCTAAAGAGGACAATATTTGTTAGTGGTGGGCTTGGGCCGCTACAAATGGTATCAGAGCCAGACACTGGGTGATGTGCCAGCGAGGAGGTTGAGCCTGAAAGATGGGGTGGAGACGAGGCGATGTGCCAGCAAGGACGCTACGCATCGAAGAAGAGTGAATTGGGGGGACCCATATCGATTGGAGAGGAGAACGAGTGCTAGCGAGAACGCTGGGCCCTGAAGAGGGGTGGATTGTGAGATCCCACATTGATTGGAGAGAGGAATGAAACATTCTTTATAAGGGTGTGAAAACCTCTCCCTAGCAGACGCGTTCTATGGATGAGAATTCAAATGCAAATAGTACAAGAAAAAATGGATGAGAATTCAAATGCAAATAGTACGAGAAAAATGAATCCATACAAGACCATACCTGGATAGGCAAAACCCTTAAACGAAACCAAGTTTCTTTAGTCCAGAAGCTGTGATATCCGGAGCAAGCTTCCTTGGTATCAAATGCAATAAACCGACTCCATAATAGATACCACGGCGAAGCCACGTTACCAAAAATCATTACATGAGCAAGCACCACTCTTAAAATGGTGGAACCTATGAACATCACGAATAACTATTTCCCGATCGGTGATACTCGATAAAAACTTCATAACATCATGGCAATCTCCACAAATACGTAGATTTTTTAAGATACGAATTTTTTTTGTTGCGCTGGTATTTATAAGAGCAAAAGCAAGGGCCAATCTTTCACTGTGAAATCGAAGGTATTCCCTTTTTTCAGTTTCTTCTACATTATGAAGCACGTATTCAGTTTTGGGCACATATCCTATGGCAGTAAGTTCTTTATCAAGCTCCTCTAGCTTTAGATGTATTTCCTGAATTTGTGGATGTGAACAATCATGAGACACGAACGTGTGAGCTTGACCATTAGCCTCGACCCAGCTACACCCTGGCTCCTTTTTAACTCCTTTACTAGACATCAAAGTTCGAACTCTTTTGACATCGTCCCACTTTCCTTTTGTCGCAAAAATATTCGAGAGTAATATATAATTAGTCTCCTTCTCCGGTTGAAGGTCAATGAGTTTGTTTCCAGCTTTCTCACCCAAAGCCAAATTGCCATGCATTTTACAAGCTCCAAGGACAGTCTCCCATATCAGTGCATGTTGTGATAGTTGCATTTTTTTAATGAAATCTTCGAGCTCATCGAATTTTCCCACACGGCCTAGAATATCAACCATACAAGCACAGTGGTTCACGGTCAGAGAAATACCAAAATCTCTATACATAGAGTTAAAATGTTTTTTGCCCTCTTCAACTAAGCCTTGGTGACTGCATGCAGAAAGAATGCCTATGAAGGTGACCTCGTCGGGCGATATGCCTTCGTCTAACATCATCTGAAACGCCTCGAGAGCTTTATTTCCTTGCCCGTTTTGTGAATATCCACATATAATAGTGTTCCATGCGACTGTATCTCGACAAATCAAAGCTTCGAATAACATCTCAGCCTCTTCCATGCAACCACATTTTGCGTACATGTCGACAAGGGCACTACCAACAAACATATCACTTAAGTGTCCACTCTTAAAAGCCATGGAATGTAGTTGTTGTCCACCTTCTAGAGAAGCGAGGGACGAGCAACCACTCAAACAGCCAGCAAGCGTGAACTCATTCGGCTTCACACCTTCCTGTTGCATCTGCCTGAAATAACTAAGAGCCTTTTCCCCCTGGTTCGTCTGTGCATGACTCGTAATGATAACTGTCCAAGTAAAAAGATCTCTAGAACTTAACCTGTTGAAAGCTACATCAGCATCTTCCATGCACATACACTTGGCGTACATGTCAATCAGAGCTGTTTGAACAAAATCGTTATCATCCAGATCATTTTTGATGATATGGGTATGTACTTGCCTCCCAAAGTGCACATCTAAAAAACAAGAACACGATCTTAAAATACCGATAAAAGTATACATGTTCGGTATAAAACCGTCCTCTAACAGGTGACCAAAGATAGTAAGTGAACGATCGTACATTCCAGAGTCATGAAATCCAGATAAATATGTATTCCACGAAACCAAATCTCGTTCGATCATCGATTCAAACAACCTTGCACCCTCATTCACACATCCACTTTTCATGTACATTGTGACTAATGCATTGTTGATTGAAATATCAGTTTCAAATCCATATTTCCAAACACAAGCATGAATGCTTCGCCCATATCGATAATCTTCCATATTTGTAGCGGCACTTACGAGGCTGCAAATAGTATAATGGTTTGGTCTAGTACTACTCGATCGCATTAAGTGGAATAACTTAATTGATTCGCCGCTTTGTCCTTGCTGATCAAGGCATGTAATCATGGCACTCCAAACAACTATATCAGGCTTTTTAATCTTTTTGAAAACTTCTAATGCATCAATTGCCATCCCACACTTCGAGTACGTATCGACCAAACCACAACCTAAGAATTCATCGCCTTCATACCCATATTTGATAATCAGGGAATGGATTACCTGCCCCTGTCGTAAATTTTTGGAGTTTGCACAACCCTTTAGTACCGTAGTTAACGTGAACTTGCTAGACTTCACATCTGATTCCATCATACAACAAAATAACTTCAAGACTCCAATCCCATCGCCCGCTTGAGCATAACCATTGAGTAGCACATTCCATGTCACTTCATTTTGCTCAGGTATACCAAAGAACATTCTAGACGCAAGTTCCATCTCTCCACATTTAGAATAAAGGTCAACAAGAGCAGATCCAACAAACAAATCTAGTAATAATCCAAGTTTAAAAGCTTGAGCATGCATCTGTTTTCCAAGATCTAAGGCCATACACAAAGAACATGCTTTTAATCCAGTAGCTAGAGTGAACTCATTGGGCATGATTCCTTCATTTTGCATCTCCTGAAATAAATAAATACTATCATTAACAAATCCTTCTGCCACAAGGCCTTGAATTAACGCCGTCCAAGAAACAACATCACGATCAGGCATTTTAGCTAGCACTAATCGAGCATATGCAGAGTACCTACACTTCGCATATACATTCACCAACGAAACCCACAAATGGGAATCTGGATTAATCACATCCTTGACGACAAGCCCATGGATCGCTTTTGCAGCACCTAAAGATCGATTCGATGCACATTCATGCAACATCCATGAATAATATTTCAACTTCTCCTTGCTACTCAAGCATACTCGATTTTCCATAACATCTTCAGTCTTTTGGTGTTCCAAGCTATATCTATGTGGGACATTCTGTACTCTATTCTTAAATTTATGACCAAATTGATCTTTTGACATTGAAATTCCAATAGAGTCAGAAGGGTACCTGGGCTTTGGTGGTATTTTGAAACTACTCCGTCGAATCGAAAACAACGAAGACCTAGTAGTAATTTGAAACTTGTTTGGGCATTGAGAGGAACTATGTAACCAACTAGATATCAACAGATTTTGGAACCCAAGAGGAGTACCATGAATTCTCATCGCAATGAAGTTCTGTTCCATCAATTCAGACCAAAAGAATTACTCCTACAGTAAAACTATATTCAGTAATACATCAAATTAAAGAAGAACAAAAACATTTGGAACTAATTTCATTTTAGGGTTCTATCATAAAGAACACATTTCACCTTGTATAAACAGACTTCAAGGAAGAATTAGAAGATTACCTTCTCTGTTATAACTCCAGAAACCAAATAAGGGGGAGTGACATCTAAAGCAGAGTTGTTCCACAACATACAAACCAGATGCAGCCACTTCCTCCTCGATAACTCCACGAGAGCTCAACAATTCGTTGGGAGATTTTTTCTCTACAATGAAGAAATTGGTAAGTTGTAAAAGTGATAAACAACGAAGATGTAACCAAATAAATGGAAGGGATGACAGATTGAAGCTAGAAATTGCAAGAATCAGTAGAACACAATCAAAGAAATTAAAATTTTAAAACATTAAGCTTAACAGGCGATGAAAGCTTGAGAAGTGAAGGTGGAGAGGTGGTATTAACTATTAATTTGAAAGTTTAATAATAAAAATAAAAATTTAAGGTAATTAAAGAACATGTTCTTTTTATTGAAGATTATGGCTGTAATCACTGAGCTTAAGAAATTCTCACCCAGACGAAACAACGAATAGAAGCGAGAGAGATGAACGGAGCAGTCGCCGGCGTATGAGAGAGAGGGGGAGGTAGCTCGTAAGGACGGCGGCGGTCCGCGGGAAGAAAACTGGAGGCGGGCGGCGGTCCGCGGGAAGAAAACTGGAGGCGGGCGGCGGAAGAAGTTTAATTCGTGGGCGCGGGAGGCTATGAACTCCTTACTTTGGAAACCTCAAACGTGCTTGCCAAGTATTAAAAGTGGGCCTGTTTAACAGCCCATTATTGGAATTTGGGCCCAAATAGCCCAACCCACCTATTTGTTCTTACTAAAATATATTTGTTTTGGCGAACACACAATTTTATTATTTAAAATTTTTTAAATAATATCTAATATAATTTTAATTTTATAGGACAAAAAAATGTTAAAAAAAAGTTTAAAAAATTCCTTCTTGGGCCTATGGGTTCCACTTGATTGGGCTATGGGCCGTGTGAAAGCCCAAAAATTTCCTTCTTGGGCCTATGGGTTCCACTTGATTGGGCTATGGGCCGTGTGAAAGCCCAAAAATTTCCTTCTTGGGCCTATGGGTTCCACTTGATTGGGCTATGGGCCGTGTGAAAGCCCAAAAATTTCCTTCTTGGGCCTATGGGTTCCACTTGATTGGGCTATGGGCCGTGTGAAAGCCCAAAAATTTCCTTCTCGACATATGGTCTTGTGACTTTGCTTAAACCCATGACCATTCCCTAAATTAACCAATGTGGGACACTTTCATCTAACACCTCCCCTCGAACAAAGGACGTCTCCCCTTAATCGAGGCTCCACTCCTTTGGAGTCTTAGTCATTTTTAACTGCCTTCGTACCTTCGAGGAGGCTTGACTCCTTTTTTCTTTTTGGAGTCATTTGTTCGACATTCGAGGATTTGCCAATCTTTTGGCACGACTAAATTTAGGGCATGGCTCTGATACCATGATAGACGAACACGACTCTCCACAATGGTATGATATTATCCACTTTGAGCATAAGCTCTCATGGCTTTGCTTTGGGCTTCCCAAAAGACCTCATACCAATGGAGAGTGTATTCTTAGATTATAAACTCATTACCATTGTAGAGAGTCGTGTTCGTCTAACATTGATTACTCCACATGACATAGCTGATACGTGACATCCGATTAGATATGACAAAAATCCGAAAGAGGAAATAATGTAAAATGAATAATAATAATAATAATAATAAAGAAAGATTATTAATTGAAGAAATTGAATGGCACATGATATGTTGAAGTGAGATAGACGAGTTGGAGCTTTCATTCACATGGCATAGCCAGATGTGATATGAGCTGTGTTTGTTTGTGTGTGGGGGGTTTTATTATACTTTTTTTTTTCTTTTTTGTTTAATAATTTCTCGTGATTTTAGCTCCAACCTCGTTTGATTGCACGTGTTTACAACACTAATATCTATTCAGGTATGAGATATCTGTTACACGATGCGAACCCCAAGGCCACTACTAGCAGATATTGTCAGTTTTCACATGTTACGTATCGTCGTTAGTCATACGATTTTAAAACGCGTCTACTAGGGAGAGGCTTCTACACTCTTATAAGAAATGTGAGATCTTCAGATACCATGGTGTGCCAGTAAGGATGTTGGCCCTCAAGACAGTAAATTGTGAGATCACACATCGATTGGAGAGGAAAACAAATCATTTCTTATAAGAGTGTGGAAACTTCTTCCTAATAGACGAGTTTTAAAATCGTCAGGTTAACAACAATACGTAACGGGTGAAAGCTGACAATAACTGCTAGCGATGAAGTTAGTATGAACAATAATAGTAAAAGGTTATTTATTATTGAAAAAGAGAGTGTTGCTTGAATTTGAAGAAAATGGGGATCTTCATGAATGTGAATGATGGAAAAACTTTCTTGAATTTCAAGTGTGTTCATGACTTTATGAGAGATGATGTTAAAAGATTCAACTAACTCCCAAAATTAATTTTTTAATTTTTTTTTTCTTGATAATTTTTAAAAAAATGATCACGTACATCGAGAGTGAGTTAAGTCGATTCATCTTGCATCACCTACGGCCAAGTGATGTATGCTCGAGCCTCTGATCCCGGTTCAAGAAGAAAGTTTTAAAAAACGGAGACACAGAGATTTCGAAATAGAGTTTTAAAAGCAAGATTTGAGAAATTGAAATTGGCTTACGACATATAACTATTGAGTAGGGAGAAGTGATATCAGAGTCAAGTTCGGGTCCTAGGGAGGAGTATGAATGACCAAGTAGATATAAAATTAAAAGTTTAGAGAATTATTACACCGTTGTCCGTCAAGACATAGGTCCTTCGTATTTGATTCAACTTCAAAATTTAATGTTCATAAATTATGTTCGGAAATATGTTTGTTCGTGCTTCGAGTATCCATATGTTTTTAAATGAAACACAATATTTGTTTTCACGTGTTTTAGTCATGAAATCGTGACTCGAACAATCTAAATAAAGGTTACCATCCAGCCAAAATTCAACTCTATTTATCTCTAATGTATGTTACATTAATAAATAAAATCTTACATTACTAACATCGGTTACAAACATTAAATATTCTTAATTTTTTTTTTAAAGTAGGGTCGGATTGTAACCCTGTATTCGAGTGGATTGAGTTGATCCGACAAAAAAAAATATCAAACACGTAAAAAATATCCCACGCTTAATGAATCACGTCTAGTTGCATTGATATATGACTAAGTTCAATCATGCCAGAGAATTTAATGAGGCAAGCTAATTAGGTGGAGTCGCCCCCACTAGTGGCTTAGACTTGGACCACGCGACTATCCACAATTATATTAGGTTAAATATCCCACAATTATATATATCCACCGAGCAGACTTTTGTAAATGTACTTGAAATATTCTTTACATTCTCTCTTATGGTACAGAACTGATGTCATCAATACAAATCATTTAGCCAATATTCTCATGTATTTTCTCTATCATGTTCTTTGTGTTCATCTAGATTAAGTGTGTGTGTTGTTGTGCGATCCTAATAATATGATATCGTCACTTTGAGTATATAATCTCATGACTTTGCTCTCGTAGCAATGGTGATATATTCTTTACTTATAAACTCATGATCATTTTCTTAATTAGTGGATGTGGACTCTCTACCAATAATCCACAACTTACAATGTTTTATAAATTATTGAATAATAAAACTTTAGATTTATAATCTAAATATAAACATGTTTGGGTAACACATAAATATATATTTTTTCGATTCATTCTTTTGTTCTTCGTTTAATCGAAGATTTCTAGCTTTATTATATATATATATATATATATATATATATATATATATGTATGTATGTGGAAAGAAATAGTGATTTATGAGTTGTTAGGCACGCTTTGAAGCAGTGATTTTGAAGCTTTGAAATTTCATGTGTTAATGTCAGTAAAAGAATGCCCATAATCATTCCATTAATTATTCTCTTAATCCCCAAAAATAATAATAATAAATTCATTCCATTTGCCTTTCACTTCATATAAATCTGTGTTTTACCCCCAAATCCCAATTTCATACGTTCTCTCTCTCATGGCTGAAACCCCAAATCAGATTGTCTTCGTCAGTTTCAGTTGATTTCATCTCCAATTTCATCACAGCTACAGCTTGAAGTGTGTGTGCATTTTGAATAATCCAAGGAAATTTTGCTATTATGAAGGATTTTCCTTCTTGTTTCGGCGAAAATGGCGTCCAAATTGCAGATTCTTCGTCTTCTTCTTCTTCGTCGTCTTCGAGTATCAGTAAAGCCGCTCAAAACCTAGTCACCTGCGTCTACCAGTGTAAGTTACGCGGCCGATTGAGCTTCATCGTTCTAACATGGACCAAGCATTTGATGGGACAAGGTCTCTCGCTTCAAATCGAAAACTCTGCTAATCAATACCTCTGTAAGGTAGAAATTAAGCCGTGGCTGTTCTCCAAAAAGAGAGGATCGAAGATCGTCGACGTTGATTTCAATAAAATGGAGATATACTGGGATTTAGCAAACGCCAAATTCGGCTGCGGACCGGAGCCGGAGGAAGGATTCTTCGTTGCTGTGGTATTCGATCGAGAGCTCGTATTCCTCGTCGGTGATTTACCGACGGAAGCTTCCAAGAAGATCACCGGCGTCTCCACTACCACGGCCACGGCGGCGGTGTTTGTGGCGAGGAGAGAGCACGTGTTCGGGAAGAAATCGTACTACGCGAAGGCTCAATTCAGCGAGAAAGGAGAAACGCACAATCTGTGGATCGAATGCGATACTAGTGGAGGATTGAAGGAGCCGAGTTTAGTGATTCGAATCGACAGCAAGACGGCGATGCAGATCAAGAGGCTGAAATGGAAGTTCAGAGGGAATCATACAATTATGGTGGACGGAATTCCGGTGCAGGTCATGTGGGATGTTCATAATTGGCTCTTTGGAAGCTCCGCCATGAGTAGTGCTGTGTTCATGTTTCAAACGCATAAGAGCAGTGGAAGCCATAGCCAATCCAGTTTTGATTCTTCTTCTTCTTCTTCTACTACTTCTTCTTCTTACTGTCAACAGAGTAAAGATTCGAAGTTGCAGGGTTTGGATTTCTCCTTGATGTTATATGCTTGGAGAAATGAATGAATAGAGAAAATAGTTTTTTTTTTCCTTCTCTAAAATTCATGGAGAATCAAGCACACTATTAAATTAAGAAAATTAAACAAAGCGTTTACTTTTTCTTATAAAGATTCGAACCAACCTTAGCTTTAATTTTTTCTCTTTCTTTTGGAGTTCAAAAGGTATTTTATTTTATTTTATTTATTTTTCCACACATGATATAGAAATCTACCTTGCCTTTGTTCTTATTTGGCTATCAATTGCACAACATCTTAAGCTACATTCTACATTCCACTTTTTCTTTTTTCTTTTTTCTTGTGGGATCTCTTTGAAATTTAAATTTTCAATGTTGGATGGTTGTTGATCATTTTTTCTATTCAATATTGGATAGATTTCGAGTGAGCAGATTGCTTTACTTCTCTGGAGAAAGATGCAAAGACAGAAATAACACTGAGCGTGGAAGTGAAAGGACAATCACTCATTCTTAAAACATAAAAAAGCGAGCAAAAAAAAGGGAGAAAAGCTTTGAATAACACTGAGCGTGGAAGTGAAAGGACAATCACTCATTCTTAAAACATAAAAAAACGAGCAAAAAAAAGGGAGAAAAGCTCTGCGTTCGTAATTTTCTGTAGCTGGATTCTCCAAAGTCCACTCGTTAAGCTAGAGTGATATATTACAATTTACCTCCCCCTACAAAGAGAGAGAGCGGGATGAGGGAAGACCTTCGCGTCCAATCGGAGGGCTATAATTCACCATTTGCATTCCTTGTTGCTTACTTCGTTAATGTGTGTGGAAGTCACCAAAGAAAAAGCGAAAAAAAGAAAGAAAAAAAAAACCCGTGCTCTACCAAAACCCGAACCGAGGAGACATCAGGAATCATTTTTTCTTATCAGGCTCACCTAAAAGTTCCAACAAACTTAAAGACCACATGCTTCAGCACCTACATAATTGTGATACATTAAATGTTCTTTACCATTCCCAGTTTGTAATTTTCTCTAAAAAAGCACACACGATGCCAAAGAAGAGAATTGCTATGTCTGATGTTGAGCTAAGAATTATTGAAAACTATTTTACTATCTCTAGTGAAAACTCATTCCATTTCCTCACCAAATATAATCAGATTCCCAGTTCCACATATAAGAATGCAATTATTCTATGTAATAATAGGGGATCAATTGTCACAGGAAAAAAGATGACGATACTCCGTACCTGAGTCCATATATACAACTTCCAGAGAAATCGATTCACGAACCAGAGAAATCGTGCCTGGTTGCACCGTATATGTAGAGAACATTATTCAGAAATCATTGTAGATTGTACAGCTTCTCCTCATGTCTTGTTTCCTTAACTTGCCTCTGGTTAACGATGTAAAGATGTCGAACAATCAGCGTGTCATGAATCTTGAATCCACACCCTCACTGATCTATCCCCATCAAGTCCTGCAGATGCAATCTTGTTCTCAGTTGGGTGACAGGATACAGAAATGACAACATCAGTGTGGCCTTCAAGTTTCTGAATCATGGTTTTCTGCTGTAGATCCCATATGTACACACATTTATCCTCCGATCCACTGACGATGTATTTTCCATTCGTGACAGAAAACGTGGACACGATGCAATGGACTCTATTCACGTGTCCCGTATATATCTTCAAAAACTTCCCAGCTGAGTAGTTCCATAGCTTCTGCAACCCCAAATACAAAATATAAGTTAAAAGATGTGTGCATCACAAAAGCTATAAACTAATTGTGTCAACTACCGGTATAAAGCTGCACTTAATCATATGAATACAAAATCACAATTGCTACTTCTCTCCAACAAAATTCCGTAGTTTTTTGAATACCAAGTTGCGAAGGACTAAATTTGATCTAGCCAACAGAACATTCTAAATAAAAAATTCGAAGTAGGTGAACTTAGTTGGTTGTTAGTCTCCAAAACTAAATACTCGAGCTTGTTCTTCTTATACTTAAGAGAAAGCCAATCCTTCAGACATTGTCATACTTGAGCTAGTTACTCGAGCTTGTTCTTCTATTCATTCATTTTATCTCAATGAAGGCTGGCTTTCTCGTAAAAAAACCAGACAAGTTGGAGCTACATACTGCACATAGTTCATAGACTTGTAGCACAAATTAAGAAGACAAGAACTGGAAATCTTCAAATTGACTATAGACGAGATATGATTACGCTAAATTTTGGGGAGTTGACAGATCTATATATACCAAAAATTGACCATAAATTTTAATGTTCTTATATCCTACAGACATAATATAATAAGCAGTTCGGAATAATTTCAGAATCTTAATAATTCAGGATTTTCAAATGTCCTGAAGCTCAATATCCTATGCTTTTAATCGACTGGAATGTAATCAAGGATACAACGGGATTAATCATTCCGAACTTCGTCTGTGCTAAGTTAAAACCCCTGATCCTGGAATGTCACCATATGACTCAACTGGTTTAAGAAACCACACCACAATACATATTTTAATCAATCCTCATCTAAATTTCATCAAGTAGAAAATTTAAGAAATCAATCTTCATCTAATTTCACTAAGAAGTTAGAAACATTAAGAAGACTGGTAGTGCACCATTGCTAGAAACTTAAACAACCCAAAAAGGTTCCTCCTTCGGTATTCAAATAAGGGTTTCCTGCAAATGCCTTCAGTTTTCTAATCCAAACGTGGATTATCGGACCATGCCAAAGGGGTGGGCAGGCATTAGGAAATGAAATATCTTGAACAATTTGGTGGGTGATTGGGGCTTAAGCTAGTTTCAGAGTAGGACAGCTGTTTGAAGGAGCAAAGTAAAAGGAAAAATAGGTAAACGAGAAGACCGTGCGAGCATGAATTGATAGTACATTCTTATTCTAGATGGAAAAAACAGTAGGAACGTTTATGATCCAGAAAATCCGTCACATTTGTTGGAAATCACGAACCACCACAATAGTATGGTACTGTCCACTTTGAGCATAAGCTCTCATGGCTTTGCTTTTGATTTCCCCAAAAGACCTCATACCAATGGAGATAGTGTTCCTTACTTATAAACTCATTATCTTCCTCCTAAAGATCTCATACCTATGTAGATAGTGTTCCTTACTTATAAACCCATGATCTTCCTCCTTAGTCAACGTGGTACTACCCTCCCAACAACCCTCAACAAGATTAGCTCGCAGTTTCCTCTTTCCTTAAAAAATTCCATTCTGAAAATAGCATTGCGATATTTCCAGCAATCTCAATGGTTTCAATAATCAACAGCCAACCAGCATCATATCATCAAGAAATCAATTTCAAAACTCAAAAAACTAATAAGCACAAGACCTCAGTCTGAAAACTTACAAGAGTGTCATTGAGAGTAGCAACAAGTATAAACTTGCCATTGGGCGAGAACTTAGCAAAGGATACAGCAGGGACCTTATCATCAATTAGAGTCTTCAAGCACGTCCCAGTAGAAGCGTCCCAAATCTTACAGGAACCATCATGACTACCAGAAACAATAAGCGAACCATCACGATTAAAATGAACGGAAGTAACAGGCATAGAGTGAGCCCTTATAACATGAAGGCACTTGCCCGTCTTCACCTCCCAAATCCGAATCGTCTCATCAAAGGAACCCGAAACAATAAGATTAGATTGAGGATTGAAATTGACGCAGAATACAAAATCGGAATGACCTCGTAGGGTTTTGACGCACTCGCCGGTGGAAGAACGGGCGTCCCAAATGCGGAGAGTGCGATCGTCGGAGGCGGAGCAAATGTAATGGGAATCGGAAGACCAGGCGAGATCAGAGATGCCTTCGGAGTGGCCAACGAGGCGGTGGCGAAGGGTGAGGGAGGAAGAGGACCAGATGATTAGGGTTTTGTCGAGAGAGGCAGAAGCTAAGAGAGTTCCATCGTTGGAGAATTTGACACAGGAGACGGCGCGTGTGTGTGCCGTCAAGGTTTTCAGATGCCGGTAGGGTTTGTACGCTTGCTGTTGATTCCCGCCGCCGCTTGCCATGGAAGAGAGTCGGCGAGAAAGTTGCTGCAAAATTTCGGCACTACTTGTATGGTTTTTTTAAGTCAACTTTTTAATCTCTGACCCTCCCCCTCCTATTTATACTTTTTATAATGATATATATATATATATATAATTTATGAATTTGTGAGTTATTTTTCTTTTTGATTTACTTTCTAGACCAATATTTTTAAAAACTAAGATAATTTTTTTTTAAAACTAAAAAATAGTTTTAAATTGGACTAAAATTCAAATAAACTTTTAAACCAAATAAAATTTATTGTAAATAAATCAGTTTCTCGAAGGGATATTTTAACCAATAATTTTTTAATACATACTTTAATCAGTTAAAAGTTTTTTTTTTAATAATTATTTAAACAAATATTTTAACCTTTAATTTCTTAATACATGCTTTAATCAATTCAAACTTTTTTTTTTACAATTATTTAAACTAAATTTAGTTTTTTTTTTTTTTTTCTAAATTTGATCCATAACTTTTTCTTTTTTCCTGTTTTTTGAGGTCTATTTTGTTATTTACTTTTTATTAATGTTTTCAAAAACCAAGATAGTTTCGAAAACAAAAAAATATATAGTTCTTTTTAATAATATTTAGCAAAAAATCTAATAAAGATGAAAATTATAGTAAAAAAAATGGTGAGAAAAGCTAAAAACGAACCTAATTTTGACATTTATAGAGATTGATTTCAAGCATGGTTTTATAATCCAAACGGGTAGCTGTTTTCGAATCCTCGAAAAAACGTATTGATATCTCGTTATTTATTTTTATAAATACATATATACGGTTGTTAGCTATAAATGCTTAGAATCAACAAAAAAAAAAAAAAAAAAAAAAAAAAAAAAAAAAAAAAAAAAAAAAAAAAAAAAAAAAAAAAAAAAAAAAAAAAAAAACGTTTAAACTCAATCATAAAAATACTCAAATTTAATCACAAAATCAAAAGTATGTAAAAGATTCACACTCCAGCTACAAAATAACATTAAAATTCATTCTAACACATAGTTTATCCAATAATGCCAATATGAACCCAACTCAATAGTTAAAAATCTTAAGTACACGATTAATTGTGTAATTAGACCACTCGTCAACATTTAGAGAGAGGTTAGAAGATAATAAACTTTTCTTTCATTGCAAGTCAGAAGTTAAAATCACAAGAATGCTCCATATAGAGAGAGATTTAAGTAATTAATCAGCTAAGAAGAAATTCCCTATTTTCAGTCATAATTGGGCGAAATGAAGGTACCAATCAAGAAAGGGAAAAGAGAGGAAAAAGGCAATACCAGCCAGCAACCATCTTACCAAGATTTGCTTAAACCAAAGGATACAAGGAGAGCAATAACTGCACTCATCAGCCAATGGCTATAATTTGAATTGCTGATTCATACAAAATGCTATTCAATTAGACGAGTAACTTCCAACTCCTACTGAGTTGGATCAGCATACAAATGCGCTACAAAAGCCAGGTATAACAAAATTTACATTCATGGCAGATTAACATCATCAGGATCTAGAGCTCACTATGAAACGACGATAACAATGCGAATGATCATCTACGATATAATAACGAGGGAAGGGGATAGGGGGTACTACATCTCCACTCTTCTCTACTCTTATTTTTGTATTTCCTCTTCTAAAGAAAGGGTTGTAAGGAAGGATGCTACCTGGATATAGCTTTTGGTTGTATCTCAGTAATTAAATGGGGATGTCAAGTCAACCAGGCTACTGGTCCAATCTTCGGTAAATCGAAGCATCAAATCACTCATGCCGGCACCCAATGCCTCCCACATATTGTAATGCGTCGAAGCATCCTCCCTACAAGGAAAACCACCACTAATGCTAAGTATCTTTAGCAAACATTTCAAGAAAAGAAGGTTAGATAAACTTGAAAAAGATTCAAATATTTCCTGTGACTTTTATGATTTAGTGTAGACCCAAATGTTAATACCGTTGCCTAATAATATATCTTAACATTTTCCTATTCATATTTCTAAAATATATATATATGTGTGTGTGTGTTGAGTTTTGGGTTGGAAACGTAGGTTCCTATCCCTTCTCTGTCATTCCTTTCTCTTCTACTTTGTGCGTGCACGTATGTGTTTTTGTTTGTTTGCAGGTGGCATCAATTTCACAACTGAATAGTGTACGTTAACGCATATTCCAATTACAATTGAGAATAAGTGTTAGTCACCCATCTGTGGCTTGCTTTTGCAAATTCCAACAGGTAATGATAAAATGGCTAGTAGTTTTCCTTGTTTTTATGGTGAAGGAAAGCAGACAAAGTTCAAAAGTTCGTCCGCAGTTCAGTATCACTTTGACTAATATGTTTACTGCGACCCAATCGCAAACTAGACTTTTGGATGCATTTTGGAAAAATATAATCCTACTATACTTATATTCAAGTGTGTCTCTGTGTATTTGGGTGGAAGAGAGAGTCTTTACCGAATTCATTTGGTTGCTGCAACTACCAGCTCTTGCTTAAAACTTCTCCTCCTACAGGATAAGAAAATCCACCTCATCTGAGCTCTCCTCATATATTACATAGCTGGCCTCTCGACCATCCTCATTGCCGCTACCTTGATCGCTGTTATAGCTGCCTTCTGAAGAGCTCATAAACATGGAATCAGATGTGTGACCGCTCAGCTGTGATGGCAGACTAACATCACTGTTTATTTCACTTTCCAGCATCTGCTCAATTTCAAAGTAACTGCAAAGAGATCCCAATGCAAAACAAAAAGGGAAAATACACGGTTAGAAATGCTTTAAGGATGTCAACCACGAATTTCCTGTAGGAGAGACCATAGGAGCCAAAATATTAAAAGAAAATTATGAAAAAAGAAATGTTGATTCAAATTAACATGGGAAGAGGAAAATTACAACGATTTCTTACGCATTTATAGGGTTTCGTTCTCTCCAAATACTATTTCCATAGTCTGCTTTACTTTTATATGTATCAGTAAGACCTAGCTGCTCAAATCATTAATTTCATCTCTATGAAACCCAGAAGCCTGTCCAAAACTATTCTGAAATCTAGAAACTCTTTTCTTGGAGGGAGAATTTTGTTTCGGCCAAGCTTAAGTCTTCTTATTTGTGTTCTTTGTTTGATAATAATGCTTTTAACTATATATGCTTGTTTGGCTTGAATTCATTTTCTCTTGACAGTTTCATTTTCTGGTTTCTTTCTTCCCGAATGGAGGATTGTATCCTGAACAATTTTTGTTTCCTTTCTTTGAGATTGAAAAGTCTGTTCTTTGTTTAAAATAATAAAAACAAAAAAAGTTGGTAAATAGTAGAAACTCATCTCTCTACCAAAACGTTAACAAAATCTGCCTTAACCCAATTCCACTGACTCTATATGCATCCTAACCAGTGATTACCTTCCTTCTGATGGAAAATCAGCCAGCAAGCATACATCAGGCCTTTCCTTCATTACTTGCTCAATTGGAATGATCCTGTCCGTTAAAATAGTCAATAAAAATTAGTTGATGGAATCTCAAAGTTCTGTAGATACCTAGACCTACTTTTTCTTAATTAAGAGGATGAAGATAAATAATTAGTTAAAAATACAACCAAAAATAGGTATGAAAGTTGAACTTTCTGGGAATATCCAAGCAAATATTGAGCACTACAGTAAGATTTTTTCAATGAAATATCACCTTGAATTGTAGCATCTCTCGTACCAATCACCCTCAGATGCCAACCCTTCCCTATTGGATATATCCTGTTTCATGAATATCGTAATTATTCAATTGAACCTTACTAGATACTTAGAAGAAAATAATTGTCAATTTCCATCTACTCACTAGATGTCGAAGAAACTTGAAATCTCCAGCAAGTAATGATGTCATGAAACGAGCAACTTCAACCTGCATATGAAAAAATCAAAGGCTCTTACAGCAATGTTCGAGAAATGAGGTATCAAAATAATAAATGATAATGACCTCTTTGAGATGCATACAATCTCTTAAAATCAAGACCTCCAATAAATTACCACCACTGTTGCCAAGGTTCCTGAGGAAACATAGACGGTCCTTTTAGTTATCCAAAGCATCAAAACACTATTATGGTATATCAATAGGAATAACAAAGAAAACAACCAAAGAGAACAGTTACCCAAGAAAGCTTCCGGTAATTGAGTAAGACGTTGAAAAGTCAACATATTTCAGCTTTCGAAGTCCCTGGACAAAGTTTCCAAAGAAATAAGTTTATTGAGATTAAAACCTCCATGAAATTACACAATACAAGAGTATTTGAGTCAACCACCACCAACAATGGCCAAAGAGATCATGAAAAAACCAATCTACACGAGCAAATAAGCCGTTCCAACTACCTATTGGGATTTTGAAGGAAGTGCTGTTTTCTTGAATTAGTTCCCATAGGCCAAGCTTTGTGAGGAACAGGGGTCCTCTGGTCCATGTTTAATCAAGGAAATTTGAGCTAGAGTTCCTAAGAAGGTGAAAGTTTTCCTTTTGAGTCTTTGCTCAATATCAGCTAGGCACCTAAAGTATAGTTCAAACTTCAAAGAAGGTTTCCCCATTGTGCACTCTACCCTGACTGGGGCATTCTTAGTCAAAACAATTCAGATGAACAAAACCATATTTTTGTTTTCAAATTCCATTTCCTATAAAAATATTTTTTTAAAAAGGTCTAGTTTTTTAACGATCTTCTTACCATTGCCTTTAATTTATTAAAAAAAAAAAAAAAAAAAAAAAAAATCTTCTCCAGTTCTCTGATTGAAGATTCGGGACCATTTTTATAATGTAATCATCAAACAATGCAGAATCAAGTATTAAAAAGCAATAATCTAATCATAAGACTAACATGAAAGAAAAGAGTTCAATCATTTCAAACCCTCATGGCCCCCGAATAGTGTACTAGTACGATCCAAAAGCATTGACATAAATACACACAACAGATTGGACACAACATAAAACATGTAAAACCTTATCTTTGTTCCTTCCATTTTTCAAGAAAGAAAGAATTCTCATTGATATAGTGAAAAGGATTAGATAAATGAGGAGAAATAAAAGATCTGAACAAGATATTTCTAACATTTTTAAAGATCTAAACATGAAATTTTTTATTCTTATGAGTATTCAGTTTTAATTGAAAGTAAAGGATAATGTCTTTCTCTCACCATTCAAGGTGTTTTTCTCTTTCACAGCCCCCAAACTAGAACATTAGTCCAAGTAAGAAAACGAAAAGATAGAATGTCTAGTTGAAGAATCCACCAACAATAGAACATAAGTCCAAGTATGATAAGTATCAAATAAGTGGGTACAAGCAAGCAAAAATACTATAAGTCATTGTCAGGGCTCAGAACTACAAGTAAATTGCAAATATCCGAGGGAAAAAAAAAACTAGTAGGTAAATGAAGAGTAAAATAGCTTATTTAGAATATTCAAGTGTTTTTTCTTAAAAAAAAAAAAATAATAATGTTAGACATGGCGTACCTGAAAGACAATGTCCTAAAATTTAGAATAATCAGGCATAGAATAGTTAAGTTCTTAGATATTGTTGAAATATAAGAATCTAAAATCAGCATGAGAAATGTTTTTGTATGCGTGCATCACAAAGTTCCTTGTAACTGCAGAGAATACCTTAACAAGTTTGCCAACTTTATCATCATGGAGTTTAAATCCTCTAAGAGCTAAAGACACTAAACGAGGACAGCTGTGAACTAGATCAGCACATGTCGGTGATTTCAAGCTGTCATCTCTGCCTGTAGTTTCCAAACTAGCGATGAATAAGCAGTTGACTAGAAAGACTGAAAAGAGGATATCAAATGAGGAAAATATTAAACCTGTTTTTGAGGATTCAAAGAACAAACGCTCTATTGATCGGCAGTTTTCAATAACAGACATCAATGTCTGCCTCAACTCCACATGACTGTTCAATGAAGGATGTGTATTATTAACTACGATATTTAAACAAAAGGAGTAACCCAAAGGAGCAGACAAAAAAAAAAAACAGATAATGAATTTAATTTTCAGAGAGAGCATTTCCTTCAAAACCTGTTAACATCTATCATATCCTTAACTGAACATTAGATCTTTTATATAAGAAACAAAACTGAACACTAAATCATAGGAAGGGAAAAAAAAAAAAAAAACTATCATCCAGTTAAAAACACCGTACACTGAGAGAGGTCAAATGATATTGCTATATTTGTTTATTGAAAAAACAGAAAGAGTTCGTTGGGGAGAATTAATAAAGGAGCGATTGATTATTGGAAAATGACAAGAACAAAAATGGTGAATCAGTGATGTCATGAGAAAGGTGAGACGTGTCAGAAAAATGATTGAATAAATCTTAGTTCTGGATTTTCACAAAAGATTGAATCTGAATCACAGTTCACTAGTATCATCATTTTTTTCAAAATATCATGCTCCAGTTTAAACTATTAAAATGCCACAAATCAGTCAACTAAAGAAACTTACAGGCCTACGATTTCCAGATCAAGGAGAGACGGGCAAGCACATAATGCTGCACGAAGTGATTGACTATCCATTCTTTCAATATTGTAAAGATGCAATGTTCTTAAGAGCTTCCTGTAGAATTTAACAGATCAGAAACATAACTCCTATTTCACAATGAGCACATTCTCAACTTAAAAAGTAAGTCCATACCCAGGAGAACTACTGCCCCCTCCCAAAGGACTTAAGCAGGATCTTGTGAGCACTGATGACTCCTTCCCTTGTCTGGATCTTTTGTCATTCCACGAGAAGCTGGTAACATCTACAGAGTTCCTGAAAACCAAAGGTTGGCAAGATCCAAGGGGTGCCGTTGGGCCAGGAACTATACCAAGCTTAAGAGATCTGAAGTTGTTGAAGGGAACAGAATAGCCAAGTTAAACAAAGCGCAGAAAATATAGATTATGCAATCCTAAGTGTTCCTACTAGAGGGTAAAAGGATTTTTTTAATGAAAAAACCAAGTTTTTGTTGAGAAAAATTGAAAGAATACACTGGCATACCAAAAAAACCACCAAAAGGGAGCTAAACTACAAAAATAGGCTCCAACGAAGTAAAATAAGACCTAGCAGATAGTTACAAAAAGACTGGAAGCAAAGGACCAAAGAGAAACGCAAAATATAACATGGGACCAAACTATAAGAACTATCTCAACCTGTAAAGATTTGATTATTTCAATCGCCCCAAAAAAACCCCACAAAATAGCACGAACTCCTGCCTGCCATAAAAACCACCCTTTCCAGCCAAAGGAGTTGATTACATAGGACTGACTGTTCATTGAAGGATGACTGACATTACAAAAGGTAAGAAGAATTACAGATGCAGTTGATGTTCAATGAACGTAATTCATATGCCTTAGCAGGCGTATAGAATACACATGGTTGGTAAATAAAGCAAACTAACATTAAAAGTCAATTCTGCAGGTGGATAGATGCAGACTTCTTTTTCATTTAAGAATTTGGATAAAGTCGGACCACAAATGGGATAATTTACCATCTTCCCCAGTCACTAAATTACAAAGATGGTGCGTCAGACAAGATTAGGAAGAAAATATTCATTACATCAGCTTAGACAGTAAGCATAATGAGAATTGTGGTTCAGCTGGATTTCACAGCAATACTTGGGTAGTGAATAGTGAAAATGTTCCATGCAAACTTATAACTTATGTTGGCCAAAAGACACACTTCAAAGACCATATCACTAATGAGCTTAATCAAGTATGCATTCTTCAGTTTCAGATCCCCAACGTGTATATTACAACATTTAAATTCAGATAATGGAAATTCAATGATGATTTTTTACAGAAAATATCTTACTGAAGGGAGTTTCCAGCTCGGTGAATCATAGTAGAAACCACTGCATTATTAACCCTTGGTGAAACTGTCGTTAAGTCAATGTTGGCATAGCAGGAAGGATCTTTTGCACACTTGTGAAACATTGAACAAGTAGCTATTGCATAGCATAGGCTCTGAGTGTCAAGCATGGAAAAAACCTGGAAAGCCACAGTACGTCATCATGCACTCCAGCAAAACCCCTCATTTTTTCCATCAACCGTTATGAATATTAGAACACAACATGGAACCAACCATTAATAACAGTATGATGAATTGAAGAGGTGGAACCTGGTAATGGTGATATCCAATCTCTAAGTGTAGGAAAGATGAGCATGGACATACCCTAAACTCGAAAGTACGTTCGAAGTCTTAACCTAACCACTCGATTACACCCATAAAAAAATATATGAACTACCAAATTCATAATCTCTCTTTGCTATTGCCTATGAACACAAACAACTAGGACTGGAAAATTCTATTCTCATCCATCGCCAAACTAACATCTCACTCTCAAAACACATTCCTGACAGCAAGCTTGCTTCGAGTTCGATCAAATTTCCACAGAAACCACTAGAATTTCAGCACATTTTACATTCCACACAACAAAACCACAAATTAAAGAAACTTCAAATCCAACATTCAATAACAGTGGCACTCATGTCCAAAATCGAGAAATTAAATGCAATCGCACCAAACAATTCCCAATCCACAGCACACAACTCAAACCGATTTCAAATGATTCAAAAACCAAACAAGAAGGAAAGACGAACATACTTTGATGGTGAGGTCAGGAGGAAGAGCCCAAACGACGGAGTTATGCTTGGTAGCTCGTTTGCGAGCGGAGCGTTTGCCAGCCTCAAGCAAGAAGGTGCCCATTTTGAGAGCGTGATCAATGAGACGAGTTTGATCCAAGTCAGATGGCAAGGAGTCGAGGAGCCTCTCGAATGAGAGGTCGATACAGATGGAAGATGAGTCGGAAAGGCCTAAAAAGGCTTCGAGAAGAAGGTCCATCTGAGTGAAGGTCGGTATTCTAGGGTTTTGCGATGGACATGGGCGCTTCGCCATGGATGATGGAGGCGAGGTTTGGACTTGAAAGAGAGCATCCATAGCAGCAGCGGGTGGACACGGGAGAAGGAGTGTGGGAAGAAAGGAGGAGGAGAAGAAGGAATACCGACGAGCTAGTGAGTGCCACGTGTCCGTGTGAGGAGCGAAATTTGAGTACACAAAGTAGGTGGCATGGAAGCAGCAAAATACTTTGGTGAGAGTATCAAAGACCGGCTCTGAACTTTATTTTATTTTATTTTAATATTAAGATTTTTTTTGTTTTGGGGAACAAGAAAAAATAATTAATATTTTAAAAAGAAAATTCTTTAAAAATTAGAACATGACATCACATCCTATTTTTGTTGTTTCGAAAGTACAAAATAGAGATCTTTATATAATTAGGTTTGGCGCCACCACGTAAGCTTTAGTTGTTGAATGTACTTTTAATTTTTTTATTTTTCTTAAATTACTTTTTTTTTATTATTATTATAACATATTTATGGATAAAAAAAAATCAAGTATATTAAAATATTACCCATTAAAATATTAGAGATCCAAATTTTCACCACATGTTTTTTAAATTTAAAAATAGATATAATTTTAATTATTGATATTTCCCTCTGCAATTTTATAAATTGCATAAGCTAAAGATTGATATTTCTATTTCTAGAAAAGAAATTTATTTTAAATCTTTTAATTGGTTTCACAATTATTTTTAAAAAAATTAAATATAAAAAAAAAAAAAAAAATCATACCACCTTTGTAAGATAGTTCCTTTGATAGTATAGCTATATTAATTTCGTCATGTCAATAGAATCCTTATGAACCTCGAAAATGTCAAGCCTCAATTAAGGAGAGGTTGTTCAAGGGCTCTAGAGAAGCCCAACGTGGAGGGTCATTTCTAACCGTATGAACTAACCATTGGACCTTAAGCTTAGAAGATGTCAAGCCTTAATTAAGGAGAAGTTCAAGGGCTCTAGAGAAGCCCAATATAAAAGGTCGTCGTTTCCAACGATATGTTCTAACGATTGAGCCTTAAGTCTCTTCATAATCAATGCCCAGACATTGACTTACTGACTACCAAACTAAGCTGATGAAACTTCAAATTACAAACAAAGAGACATAAACAATGGTAACCAAGAGATAATCTTCTTACCAGGTAGCTATCTTGAACGAATACTATAGACTTTGATATCAAACGGTACTCAGAAGTTGCTGACTGACTACCAAAATATGCAGAAGAGTAATGAGTAGCAGCCAGGAGAGTATATTCTTACTTGCTAGCTAGCTATCTTCCGGGGAGTGCATGATGCGAAGCCTTTCATCAGAACCCTGCTTGCCCCATCCTCCAGAGACTCTCTCTTCTGCTAGCAGGGACTGCAGGTCGCTACCGTTCGCCAAGCTGTTAAATTCTACTGCCTTGGATGGCATTGTTGGATAGCGTCGTTGACAGAACGTCATCAATCTCTTGATCGATTGCAAGTATTTCCTTGTCGTCTCATCGTTCATGATATGGGCTACACTGTTGGTGTAAATCTTCTCACGAGCTGAACGTTCGTGGATACCAACCATAGTGACACCAATAGGCCAGGGGGCATTTCCAATGGCCATCTTAATGTATTGATCCATTGCAGCTAGATAGTCTCGCTCCATGCAACATTCAACGACCACCAACAATGCTTGCCGAATATCGTCAGGAAGAATCTAAAAGAAGAATATTAAAATCTAACATGATACTTGGCATTAACAAAATATAGATCTACTTGAGATTCTATAATAAAAATATAAGTTTTATGAAGGAAAGTTATGGTGGCTAAATTTGGTGACTTTTTGTTAGTACCTCCTTCTCTACACGCGTCGAGAGGCCATCGATGACCTAAAATCAATTAAGAAAACTTAACTCCACTAGAGGGTCAAAACCTCCATTGGAATGGCAGTTCTACAAGCTTTGGAATGCGCTTTCCCAAGAAGATTGAACCACTTCTATCCAAGATATTTGGAACTCCTCTACTCGAAATTGGGATCCTGATTCTAGATTTTCTTATCTGGATGATGAAATCACAAAACGGGCCTCTTTCCTAAACTTGATCTCCCACTTCTAAGTTCTACTTACTGTTCTTCCAAAATAAATGAATTTGGCAGTCTGACTAACAGGAGGTCCGTTCATGCAACTACCTATTCAAGGATATTTTGAACAAAGGATTCTCAAAGAACCCAAATCTTTACAAGATGATATGTCACTCATATATGTTCAAAGAAAGTCGTGTAACAGCCCAAGCCCAAGCCCACCCCACCGCTAGTAGATATTGTTCTCTTTGGGTTTTCCTTTCTTGGCTTCCCCTCAAGATTTTAAAACGTGTCTTCTAGGGAGAGGTTTCCACACTCTTATAAGAAATGTTTTGTTCTTCTCTCCAACCAATGTGAGATCTCACAATCCACCCCTCTTGGGGCCCAGCGTCCTCGCTGGTATACCGCCTGGTGTCTGGCTCTTATACCATTAGTAACAATTCAAGTTCACAGCTAGCATTGTCCTCTTTGGGCTTTCCCTTCTTGGCTTCCCCCCAAGGTTTTAAAACGCGTCTTCTAGGAAGAGATTTCCACACCCTTATAAGTAATGTTTCGTTCTCTCCAACTATTGTGGGATCTCACAAGTTGAGCTTTTCCAATGGGAGCTCTTTCATAAGATTATCACGACATAAAACAAAGGGCCTCCAAATTGGTCCCTCTCGCTTTCTCCGCATGAAAGACGTTGAATCCCAAAGACATCTCTTACTCAAGCGCCAATTGGCAGAGGAACTGCAGAATAACATGCGCATGAGATTCAAGTGGCAAGTGGTCCTCCCCCTTAAGTTAGCAGCCTACTCTCTTCGCTGCTTGATTGATAATCATAGTTAAAGAGGAAAACCGTAGGATGTAATTTGTTAGAGATTGCTTCCTATGATAATCAACCTAAAGAGGAAATCTACAAGCTCATGTGGGAACTTTTTTCTCTTAAAAAACATCCACCTCTACAATGATATCATATTGTCCACTTTGAGCATAAACTCTCGTAGTTTTGCTTTTGGTTTCCCCAAAATACCTCATACCAATGAAGATAGTGTTCCATACTTGTAAACTCATGATCAACCCCTTAATTAGCCGATGTGGGACTCCTCTCCCAACAATCCTCAACAATCCTCAACAATCCTTCCCTTGAACAAAGTACACCATAGAACCTCCCCTTAATCGAGGCTCAACTCCGGTTCTGGAGCCTTCGAACAAAGTACATTGTTCGACACTTGAGCACTTTTGACTACACTTTCGAGACTCACAACTTCTTTGATCTAACATTTTAGGATTTTATTTACATGGCTCTGATACCATGTTTGGAACCACGGATCTCCATAGGTTTTGCTTTTGGTTTCCTCAAAAGTCTTCATACCAATGAAGATAGTGTTTCTTACTTATAAACTCATGATCAACCCCTTAATTAGCCGATGTTGACTCCTCTCCCAATAATCCTCAACATTTTCCCATTTTTCCATCAGAGCACTTGCAGAGCGAAAGGAATGACAGAAAAAGAAGCTCTAGCTATTCTCTAATCTACCATGAAGTCAAAAGATAACATAAAGCAGAATCAAGGGAAAATGGAACATTCACCAAATTGAATAAGTATATAGGGACAAAATTGTACCTTCTTCCTACAAAACTTGAACAGAGGATGCAAATAGCGAGCACACTGCTTGAACGTCGCTACCATAGATTTCCCTTTCGCCGTCCGCTTCTCTGCTTCGGGCATTTCATCCAATTCCTGGTTCCACTCATTCAACAACCTCTTAAAGAATACTAGTATCTTGTCTTCTTGACATAATTCATCAAAATTCGCTTTCATTCTCTTCAAATCTTTATCAGCGTCGACCCCACTCGACCCTCCATCGGCACTTTCTTCGTCAGCCCCACCCCCTTCGCCCTCTTCTCCAGCGCCGTCTTCCTTCTTCTGCCTCTTCCTCTCACTCAAAATACCCGTCTTCTGCCGCTTCCTCAACTCTGCAATATCCCGAAGAAAATCGTTCGTTTGCCCCTCCGTCAAATCACTATCCACCTCGAAAAGTCCCGCTTTCAGCACATACTTCAAACGGTCGAGCCGAGTATCATCATCTTCCCCGAATAGCGTAATGGGCTGCTTCAGAAACCGGAGCCTTCTGATTACTTCCTGCCTAGGAAGGACGAGGTTGTCGATGTTCTGCTCGTCCGTAAGCGATTTCGAAGTGGTGGCGGCGGAGTTAATAGTGGTAGAGGAAGTAGTGGAGGCGGAAGCTAATGAATTGGATTTGGAAGATGTGGAGTTGGCCTCGGCGGTGGCGGCTGAGCTGGTGGATTGGCGGAGAGCTTTGGTTTCCAATTCGCGCTTCTCTTTCTCGCGTAGCTGCTGGATTTGCTTCTGTTCAATCTCGGATCGCTTGAAGAAGCGTTTGCCACCGGTTGCGGTAGCTAGGGATTGACGTTTCTTGAGAAGTTCTTGCTTCAGGAGATCCATTGGTTCTGCTCTGGTTCTCCTCCCCGGAATCCTGTTAGGGCTTACTTTCAGAACTGATTTCAAAGAGGGAGGAGAAAGGAAAGGGAAACCTCTATTGAAATTCAGAACGCTTCGATCTAACTTGAGTTTAAAATATGAGTTTGAAATTACAATTTAGTCCTTATATTCAATTTAATATTTATAAGCCATCAATTTCTTGATATTTATATATTTTATTAAAACAAATTGTTAAAATTCATTTTTATCCTTAAATTTATCCTATTTCAACAACTTTGAAGTTCGTTAAACTAAACTTTAAAATTATTATTATTATTCTTTAATCAATTTTCGTTAATTCATCCAATAAATTTATCAGAAAAAAATGTAAAATTCTTTTAATAAATTTAAGTTTGGTAAATGCAATTAAGTAATTTTTAAATAAATAAATAGAGAATAATTATTCTTAAGTTATACTCATTTTACAATATAAATAAATTTTTCCAATAGAAAAAAAAAAGAAAGAAAATAAAAAATAGGTTTGATTTAATGACAAAATAAAAACATTTAAAAATTAATTAAAAACAGATTTAAATTTGTAATTGAAATTGATCTAATATTTTTCTATAATGCACGACAAATTTTAATACTTTTTAGAGGCGAGGACAAGAAAGGAATTTCATCTACAAAAAAGGGCCCATTTTCTTATGGGCTTTTGGCCCGTTTTCAAGAAACTACCGTCTTGTGAAGAAGAAGAAAGGCAGCGAAGGGTAGCAGACAGACGCACACAGAGCGAGAGAAAAGCGATGACGACGTTGCGCAGATTTTGCTGCAATGATCTTCTTCGATTCACTTCCGTCAATCTTGATCACCTCACTGAAACCGTAAGTTTCTCTGTCTGAATTCTAATTTGCTTCTGATTCTCAAAATCATTACAGTTCTCCATTTTTATCGCACTCTGAATGTTGTTGTTGATTCAGTGTTGATGCAATCTTCTTCGTATTTTTCTCAGTTCAACATGTCCTTCTACATGACCTACTTGGCTAGATGGCCTGACTACTTCCATGTCGCCGAGGCCCCTGGGAGCCGCATAATGGGATACAGTGAGTATCGCTATTTGTTTGTTTCTTTCTGTACTTCTTGCGTGGATTGGTTTCTTTGTTAGATACTCTGTTTTAGGCTGAACTATCGACCAACCGAAGCACACGTTGCTTCAAATTTTAGCCGGTGGCTTCTTTAAATTGTTCGTTTCTAATCAGAAGCATAATGGCTAGGACAGAAGAATTATTGAGTACCGGCTGTGAGGATGGGTTTGGAACTTTCTTTTTGGTTTGGAGTGTAGGTGTGGAGTTGGTTTATTAAATGATCTAAGGCACACACATACACAGCAACTCTAGCCGAAACATTATGGAATAATTCGATTTTTAAAACTCCTGTTAATTTTATTTAACTTATCATGTTCATTCTCATCATTGAATTGTCAATTCACCCTTATACGGATTTTTTATTCTCTTTGGTTGACACCAAATTATAAAAGAAACAACGAGATAGATATATCGCAGTGGAAACCAAATTTCATAATTTCATGCCGTTTAAAGTTCGTTGATTCTTGTATGATTTTCCATTGCAGTCATGGGAAAAGTTGAGGGGCAAGGCGAATCATGGCATGGTCATGTAACTGCTGTAACTGTTGCTCCGGAATATCGTAGGCAACAATTAGCTAAGAAGCTTATGAACCTGCTTGAGGATACTAGTGACAAGATGTAAGATGGACTTGATTATATATCTTGTGGTAGTACAATTAAACCTTGAAAAAACACTTATTCTGGTTTAAAATTTAGTTTTTAATATTGTTTTTCACTCCGCCTTGATCTTTATGTTTAATGAGAGGCTTTTTGCTTTCTGGCAGTGATAAAGCTTATTTTGTTGATCTTTTTGTGAGGGCATCGAACACCCCTGCAATCAAGATGTATGAAAAGGTAGGATTTCTCTTCGGGCAGTCAACCATGCTGGTCTTGTAAATTTTTTTATTTTGCAGTGTTGTTCAATCTTTGATGCTTCTTTAAGAAATGTGCTAGTGGAGTTGCAAAATACTGATACTTTATATATATATATATATATATATATATATATATATAAGAATCAAAACTTATTCAAAAGAGAAGGGGAAATACAACTTAGACGATTGGGGTTGCGGGAACCCCAGCCCAAAACAACCTAGAAGAACGCTTTCCAATTGTTGACAATATTAGAAAGGTTGTAATTACGAAAGAATTTCCTATGTTGTACCCCAAAGAGAAGCAGTAAGATGTACATTTCTACTATAGGAATCAAAAGTCTCTGGCTCCTTTCCAACCGCAAAATATTGATTCTATGATACTTCAGAGTTAATAAGTCTATTAATACTTCAGTTCTGTCGAAGTTGTATCTCATCTGTACGAAATGTTCGGGGGGTACAAAAGGTTCAGGTGGCATAAGTCAAAGAAAGATCGTAACTATAAAAAAGGCTGTTCACACTACTACGAGTAGAGATTAGAAAAGCAGTAAACATCCAAACATATATTGTCTCTCTCCTCCCCCTGGACCAAACATCATATACTGTCGGTTTAGTAGTGTTTGCCCAACCCATTTCAGCCTTCCTTCCCCAGAGATTAACACAAAGCATCAAAGAAATAAAGTTGTTAAGCGACCGACGGAATGCCATATTTAGGCTGAAAATAGTTACAAGCTTGATAGGGCTCCAAAAGATCAACGGATCAATAGTCTTATCTACCTCCATACACAGGCTACACCAATGTGGGAGAAGGAAGTTAGAATTCCTTGCTTGAGCTTTGTTATAAGAACTGATGCCTGCTAGTGTTAGCAAAAGACACCGTGTCAAAACCTTAGCCTTTGAGGTAATTATGTTTCCATATGATATAATCTGACATAACTTTGAAGGGATACCTGCCTCTGAGTTTCGTTGAATACAGGAAAAAAAGGTCTTGATTGGTGAAAATAAGGAATCACTTCCAAACTTCGATGTCTTGCTGGTTAGTGGCCAACAAAGTTCCAAATTTTACCTCCCTTACCAATTCGGGCGGTCTCTATTATATAATCAATAATAATTAATGCTTGGTTTGATACTAATGAAAAACAACAGGGTATTGTCAGTAAAGTATGGGAGCCATCTATACCCTCTTTGAATAACCAGTTGAGGTAGTTAGCCCAAACACAAATTAGAAAGCAAAAAGTGGCCTCTCTTGCCTAAGCTCTTTGGAAGCAATGATCTTACCTCTAGATCTCTGTGTTTGAAACACCACCGAGAAACCATTTCTTCCATTTATTTCCATAACTTCAAACTCTTGTGATAGTATCTAAAAAGTTCTAGTTGACCTTCTCATAAGCTTTCCTACTATCATCAAGCTCGAACACCATTTCCCTTCCTCAACTCTTACAATCATCAACAACCTCATTAGCCGCAAGGATTGACTCCTTGATTTGCTTAACCAAAACTGATTGAAAGTAGGAAATAGTGGACTGATGCACGCATTTGATTGCTTGGAAAAGGTTTTCAGTGTCAAAATAAGCACTGATCAATGAAATGTGATAACAATTTACCAATTCAATTGTACTTGTTCTATCTTCTAGTATTCATTCAAGGAAATCGTGGACTGATGTACGTTTTTTGAGTTGCCTGGCAATGATTTTCAGTGTCAAAATAAGCATCAGTAAATTTAGAAATGTGATATTTACCAATTGCCTCATTCTATCTTCTAGTATCCTTTCGTTCAAGGATAATCTGCTATTCCATTCGAACTTTCTGCAAGAGGCATCAGGTCTATTCCAGCATTTCAATGTCCTCGTAGAGTTCTTCCGAATGTTTTGTAGTTTCTGATACCCTAATTTCTAACGCTTAGTAATGGAAAAAACATTTTTCTGTTTATTTTAAGGGCCGAGAAATATAGATAGTCCTTCCTGGAACTAAACGTATTTCTAGGCTCTTTTTGGTATCTTGCCCCCCCGGCCTTAAGCTTTTGGCTTTTCTGCCATGGATAATATGGTCATATGTTTCAGTAGCTTTTCTACATTAAATTTCGTAATTATTTCACTGTTGAAATGGTTTTTAGATCTTCATATTGAGCAAGGTGATACTTACCTTGACATGTTTAATGTTGTTTTCCTCTTCAACCAGCTTGACTACGTTATCTATCGGCGTGTGCTACGTTATTATTCAGGGGAGGAAGATGGATTAGGTGAGTCCACCCTACCTAAAAGAACGAACGAAAAGTTATTACGTAATCTCTTAATTAACCCTATTCCGGTTTATATTCAGATATGAGGAAAGCATTATCGCGGGACGTCAATAAGAAGTCCATCATCCCACTTAAAAGGCCAGTGACTCCCGACGAGCTCGAATACGATTAACTACATATAAATGGAGTTTTGACGAAGAAGAAACATCAAGTGCTCATGAGTTGGGGATAATCATCTTGAAAACAGGTTGTGTCATGTATGTGTATCCTAAATATGTTTCTGAACTCACATTGTCTAAAACCTTTTACTTGCAATATAGATAAACTTGAAAATGTTAAATTTCATTTAGTTCCTTTTTAGTGATCACCTAATGTCGTCGGAATGCTATTTTTTCACAAGATAGAAGAACTTTAATATCCTCAGATGTTGCTGATTCTCCAAAATGGGCCAGCCCATATTTCATAAGGCCATGTATTCTCCAAAATGGGCCAGCCCATATTTCATCAGGCCATTGATTCTCCAAAATGGGCCAGCCCATATTTCATAAGGCCATGGATTCTCCAAAATGGGCCAGCCCATATTTCATCAGGCCATTGATTCTCCATAATGGGCCAGCCCCGTTAAATGTGAGTCTTGTCAGAAAATACACATTAAATCCGTTTATGGAAATTTTAAATATTTGTTTAATTAATTTATATATTCATGTAAATTTTTGTAGCTAAATTTTGTGTTTAATAGAAATTTTTAATACTTCTCATAAATTTTGAAAATTGTCTAATAAATTTTCAATTTCATATCGGTTTGAGTGATTAGAAAAAATTGAATAAAGTGTCAAATAAGGATTTAAAATTTTTTAATTTTTGAGACTAATAAGGTTCATAAATTTTTTAAAATATTGAAACACAAAATTAAAAATCTTTTCAATTCTAAAAATTCTAAAATTATACGAGCTTGAGAAAATATGTAATTAACGCATTTTTTCAATTTCATTTTTTTTTTTTTTTTTTTTTTTTTTTTTTTTTCCTGCTAAAAAGACATTGTTGTCTATCAGGCCGCCAAAAAGAAAATGGTATCTCTCCGATTTCCATTCTCGTTTCCTCAGCCGCCAAAGCTTCCACGCCATGGCTTTCTCCGCCCCTCCTACGCCGTCGTCGCGGCCGGCGGCGCTGCGGCAGCAGCCGGATTCGTCGCTGTAACTATAAAGTCGACGAACCAACAATCCCCATTTCTCGAAAGTGCATTAGATTTGCTCTTCCGAAGCCATTCATCGCCCCTATGGGCTTCTCTATCTCTGGCGGAAAATTCAGCCACCTCTTCAGTTGTTGACTCGAAGACTGGAATGTCATTTCCGTCAGTAATCGGAGACTCTCTGCAGCTTCTCGGAATTGGGTTGCGGAGAAAGGCGATTTTGGGGCTGAAGAATATCAATGTTTATGCATATGGTATGTTATCATTCCACATTTCCACTTTTAAGCGAGCTTTCTATATTTTGATTGAATGTTGAATTTATGCTGATTGAATGAAGAGATCGGCATTTGTGAATCGTATTGGATTTTCAGTATCAGGAAGATTGTAAATAGTATTGATTAGTAATCATCTAGGGCTTTGGGAGACTGTTAAAATCTGTTCTTAATAATGGCACTGGATGGCCCATCCAAAGTTTGATGTTATTTCCCACTTGAAGTCATGATTTGAATTTGAAAGTTGTGTAGCATCTTCATTAATTCTCAAAAAAGTTCAAACAAAGCGAAGAACAAAAGAAAACAGATAGAATGTTTCAAAAAAGAGTGGAACGTGATAAGTTCCAGTTCAATCAGATCATCTTCTTGATGACTATGATGATAAGCTGTAGATTGATTGCTTCTAACTCAAAGGGATTCATTTGGGCTTCCAATTGATATCAGAAATGAACTCAGCCTAGACTTCAAATTTATGCTAACCTTTACTTTTAATGAATTATAGCATTCTCAACATCTTATAGTTCTAGCTCTGCCCCAAATCTACCCAGGAATTCGTTCATTTTAATACTTAGTTTGGATAAAACAATGGAATGAACTTCCGTTGGGTTGAAGATGGTAATAGTGGGTGGTTGAGATTCGCCCTAGTTCATGAGCTACAATCTTTGTTAAAAGATAAACGGCGGCCCAAGCTTACCGCTAGCAGATATTGTCCGCTTTGGGCTTTCCCTTTCGGACTTCCCCTCAAGGTTTTTGGAACGCGTCTGCTAGGGAGAGGTTTCCATACCCTTATAAAGAATTTTTCGTTCGCCTCTCCAACCAATATGGGATCTCACAATCCACCCCCCTTCGGGGCCCAGTGTCCTCGTTGGCACAACGCCCGATGTCTGACTCTGATACCATTTGTAATGGTTCAAGCCCACTGCTAACAGATATTGTCCTCTTTAGGCTTTCCCTCTCAGGCTTCCCCTCAAGATTTTTAAAACACGTCTACTAGGTAGAGGTTTCCACACCCTTATAAAGAATGTTTCGTTCCCTTCTCCAACCGATGTAGAATCTCAAAGTTATGTTTTGAAATCCGAGATGGAAGGGTAAATATGTTTTCTATCTTTGTGATATTGAAAAAGTTTCCATGTTAAGCTACTCAAATGATTGGCTGTAGGTGTTTATGCTGATAACAATGACATAAAAGAATCACTGAGTGAGAAGTATGGAAAACTCTCGGTCTCTGAACTACAAGAAAAGAACTTTGATAAAGATATCATGGAAGCTGATATATGCATGACTGTTAGACTTCAAATAGTCTACGGAAGACTGAGCATCCGATCCGTTCGAAGTGCTTTTGAAGAATCGGTTGGAAGTCGACTCGAGAAGTTTGGGGGTTCAGACAACAAAGAATTGCTTCACAAGTGAGTCATTATCTTAGTGTAATATATGTAAAAGGCACACACTCTATACCCTACTCTTGATCCTTAAACCATGCTTCTTTGCAGATTCACTTCCCAATTCAAAGACGAGTACAAAATACCTCGAGGGTCTGTGATCGATCTCTCCAAAGAACGAGGCCATGTCCTCCGCACAATCAGTGAGATTTCAATTCTTATTATTGCAATGATGAATTGTTCTATACATTATTTGTTGTGAAAGAGAAGGTAGTAGAGAAAATAAGAGAAAGGAATAGAGGATTCTAGACGATAAATTACATCCCATGAAGATTTACATGTTGAGGATTATTGAAAGGAGTAGTCCCACATTGACTGATTAAGAGAATGATAATGAGTTTATAAGCAAGGAATACATCTCCATTGGTAGGAGACATTTTGGGTAAACCAAAATCAAAGCCATGAGAGCTTATGCTCAAAGTAGACAATATCATACCATTGTAGAGGGCCGTAATTCCTAACATTACTTTATCTACATGCGTTTAGTTGAAATGTTGCTTCAAAAACATGTCTGAATGCATCAGCTAACCAACTGATGAACCAAGTTTATTATCATTTTGTGCATTTATGTTTAAAATTTTTGCAGTTGATGGGAAGGAAGTGGGAAGCATCGAGAGCGAACTACTGTGCAGAGCCATTTTAGATCTGTATATTGGTGAAGATCCATTTGATAAACAAGCCAAACAAGACATCAAACAAGCTTTAACTTCTATTCTTCACAACTAATTTTTTTTTTTTTTTTAATTATTGTTGGATTATTTATATTTTTGTCAAATTGCATTTTTAATTTTTTTTATTAAATGTGACAAAATTAAAGATTAAATAAATTCTTATAGTCCGTGAAATTAACAATTTAGTTTCTAATATTTTGGAATTTAAATTTTATAACAATTTAATATATAAATTTAAAGTCGATTTATAATAATTTAATCTCCATAGACTTTATTTTATAAACATAAGTCCCTTACTAATTTAAAAAAATATATTATATCTAAATAAATAAATAATACAATTAAATTATTACATGCTAAACTTTAAAAATACAATGAACACACATTCAAATAGCATTTATTCTAATCCATTCTTGTCATTCTTTATAAAAGACACTAACTTTTGGTAAACTTTAATTAAAAGGATAAAGACATAATAATAATAATAATTATTATGCTATAAAATAATAATAATAATAATAATAATAATAAAAGAATCTTAAGAGCAAAAGTTTCACCTTTTCATTGTTTCTTCTTTTCTTCTTCCCCTTCAGATATTTGTCTGTTGAATGCAATAATTCTGAGTCAAGGAATAGATTTCTCAACTATAATAATATCATATTCACAACTCTATCTCTATCACTAAACAATATATATATATATTTAACCCAAAAAATGGCCCTACTAATATGCAATGACTTAAAATATACATCACCTAACTAACCAACTTCTAGTCACTACACCTAAACTTCAAAGTTTCATGATTTTCTTCGTCAAAAATCCATGCCCATTTATCGTTATGCTCCTCGACATGCTTCTGGCGAATCCCGCATCAAAATGTCCTGGTGGTTGCAAACTTTTTGAGCCCTCGATCCCCGAGAATGTGCATCGTGTCTTTTGGCAAGTCTAGAAAGCATCATGGTTGGAGCTCCTTAGAAACCAACCACATACGAGGTTCAATTCCACTGGTATTGAGCGCCCACCACTTGTAGAGTTGGGATCATCCTTCAAAACTGCTGGAACAAAAAGGGTCTAGTATTTGAGTTCTGAGAGATGACTGGGGCATGTGTTCAAGATTGAAGGCACGTTTCTACCACAGACAGGAGATGATTTCTGTCCAGCTCCGGTCGATGAGCTTTCGTCCTGCTTTGATTGCGCAGGAGCAACTGATGGACTGGTTTTACTGCTTGTGTTTCTTAATTTTCCACTGGTAGATGAAGAGTGACTGCTAGTAGGAATGTGTTGCATCTGAGTAAAGGCTGGCTTGAAATCTCCCCGAAACGATATCTGGGTCTGGCCTTGAAGAGTACTTCCCTTTGGCTGACTGGAGTTCTTATGGACTGCAGTAGAGGAAGAAAGATGGAGGGATGTTGTAGGGACGGCAGAGGCCACCATTCTTCCCGAGTTCAACTGGATTGATTTGTCACATTGTATCAATGGTTTTGAGAAGCCAGGAGGGGGATTACAAGAAAACTTGGTTGTAGCTGATGAGGGCAAGCTACTATCAGTTGGTACTTTAGTACGAGGTGCCATACGAGACAACATGGTTGCTTGTTGCTGTTGGATACCAGCAGGTCGATTTGTTGTTAAAGCAGCAGATTTGGTGGAAGGGGATGGCCAGTTTACAGAGGCAGAAGATGTCATGAAGTTAAGGGTCCTTGCAGAATTACCAAAAACCAGAGTCTGCCCTGAAGTAGCAGAAGGCTTTGCAGAAGAATTCCCAGTGTTCCTATCGATATTACCCGACAGAACAAATCCATTCCTTCCATCAGAACTTTGGTGATTCTTGTGCTTTGTAGCTTGTGGTGCAGCCCTCTGTACATCAGGAAGATTCTGAAAAACAGTTGTATTTTGTGCTATCGGCGTGAAGTTGAGGTTCGAATGGGTACCATTTCCATTATATGAACCAAAGGACATCGTGAGTCCCTGGGAAGGAACCAAGGCAACCGTGTTCTTCAAATTCTGTGGATGAGACTGTTTCTTGTCCCCACTGTTTCCACCATTGCCAATATTCAATGTCGCTGACGGCATCAAAGTGAATCCCAGTGCCTGAACAGGCAAAATGAAGTTTTGCTCATGAGCATTTTTCTGTACCGGAGCTGCCCGCTTGTCAGAAAGCGATGTCGCGTCTTCTCCACTGGCCTCACTCTCATGCTTGCAAGATTGGTTAGAGAGTGACAAATGCTGTTCTGTCGACTGCTTTACTTGCATACCATTTGATGGCACTAAATTGTTCCCAGGTATATGCACACTCCATTGGTGCTGCTGAGTTTGTGGTTGTTTATGGGAGCCACTTGGTTGGTGATGAGATTGAGTTTGTGCTGGCTGAATCTGGGATGGATGGAACAGCTGAGATGGATAGAAAGAACCATTGAAAAAAGGCAAGGGTTGGCCACTGTTTGCTCTATATGTTGCAGTAGTTCCTGCAGCAGTAGGAAAGGTGAATGGATAGTCATTGTTCTGAAGCTTTGCCAAGTACGGAGCTTCAATCGAAAACACATTTGGATGATTATAGTTCATGTTACTAGATACTGCAGGTAATGCTGGAAAGTTCACGAGTGTTCCACCTTCTGGATTATTGTTGAACAGTGATGTCAATTGTTTATTAGATTTGGCGGACCCAGATTGATTTCCAGTGGCTGCTGTCGGGGCTTGAAACTGACCAATAGGGAATATGAATCCAGAACCAGGCTGCAGTAGAAAGAAAATAAAGAGAATAAAATTTTCGCTGTCATGAACAGATCCACAAATTGAAAACTAAATAGATTACATGAATTCTGTCAAGAAAATAGTCGACAAGATCGTACCACCATTGAGTTACCAAAAGATGCTCCCTGTCTCTGCTGAAATACAAGCTGCTTGCTTTTAGCCATATCAGCAAAATTTGCAGCCACGGAGCTTTTATCGATAGTCACATTCCCAGAAAAGTAACCTCCAGTTTGCTCTCTCTGTTGCACAGAATTTAGGCTCATATCCAAATGATTTGCACCACCCAATGGGTTACTCAAAATCATGCCTTCTTTTGAAGACATGCTTTTGAGTTTGGCCTCTGTAAGAGATGCAGAAGCATCCCCAGCTAGGTGGAAATAGTTCGTCTTTGTAAACTGCTGGTGTAAGTAAATGTTTCGGGCAATGTCATAATGAGTCGAGCATCGTTTCGGCCGAGGGTGTGATAGGATGAAATTTGGATGCTGCAAGTTTTGAACATACAATAGCAAATTCAGTGATGAATCCACAGATGGAACAAAGATTTTACCAGTCCTGAAAAGTACCTGTAGTTTGGAGGATGATTTGTCAACACTATCCAAAGGAAGAACTGTCCGGAAATGTGGGCTGAACCTGAATTATATGGGGAAAAAACGAACACATCTCACTTAAATGTGCACAGGAAAATTCTTTCAACAAAATACATATAAACCAAGCCATTGCTTTCAATACAAAGTTCTAAAGTGATTTCTAACCCGACAGGAGGAATTTCGGTCGTTGGCCAGCCACCCAGAATAATGGGCGAGCGCACTGAAGTGGATGATTCTGTGGAAAAGAACAATCATCACAACAGTTGAGAGGACAGTTAGCCATATAATTGTGTTTTGTTCAACATATTGAATACAATTTCAAGATGAAATGATGGGTACCATTTTTTTCAACTGTGCTGGCGGCTCCATTAGGTTGCTGATTGTGACTCTGTTCTTGAATTATGATGCTATTATTGCTAATTAATTGTGATTTCTCCATATCCAGTTTAAGGAATTCAATCTTTTTATCACTTGTCACCATCTTATCTTCATAGATCACTTTTTCTTTTTCCTTAAATCCTTCTACTTCCTTTTCAACCTACACCAGATTTATTGAAGCAAAAAAAAAAAAAAAAAAAAAAAAAAAAAAAAACCCATTAATCAAAAGTTCAAAAAAAAAAAAACTGCTAATCCACCATTTCTATTTCCAGATTCAAAGGTTTAGCATCCAATACCATATCAGCCAGCCCATCCCTTTCTGGCGATGTTGGAGCCGGAGGAGCCTGTTCAACAAAGGCAGTTCTTAGAAATTTCACACTAAAAATTCAGAGGAAATCTAAAATGAAATTCAAAACTGCAGATTCTGACCATCAAATCAATTTTGAATTTCTCTTCTTTCTGGGTCTCAGCCTCTGGAATCCTAAGAATGCACACAAAATTAGATTCAAATAGATTGTTTCAGGAACGATTGATGGATATGAAGATGTTATTTCGCTTACAAATTAGTTGGTGGCGAATTTTCAGGATCATTCCCTTTCTTAATCCTCTTATTTTCATCTCCATCAGTGCAGACCTCCTGCGCTGGTTTACTTTCCTCAGTTTTACGTTCATGAGAGCCAATATTCATACTAAAATCAGATGCAGGTTGCTCTGATTCTCCTTCAGCTGTAGCTTCTGACAAATCGTTCTGAGCCAGAGAAGAGGAACTCTCTACTTTGTTCTTCTCCACAGCTACAATGGAAATTGACGTTATGAGTACAGGATCGGAATAGAGAAAGGCATAGAAGTTCCAATCGGAAATATATGCTTTGATCTCAAGGATTTAGAATACTCACCAACATTAAGCAACAAATCAGAGGTGGCACCATTCTTCTGAAGCGAAATAGAGTTCTGGAAGGCAGTATGTGAAGAGTTCGCCGTTGTAGATGTAACTGAAGACTTGGCACCGTCACAAAGAACACTGGAATTCTCTGTTTCTTGGTTCGATGATGGTTTCACATGAACTTCTTGTTTTCTTGAGCACTGTGATTGTTTCTTCAGTTCAAACAGAACCTCAGCGATCTCAATCTCAATATCCCCCTCCTTCGCAGAGGTTGAAGAATTCTTGGACGCTTTCATCGATCGAGTCTTAGGTCCAGTTGATTTCTGAAAATTCGCGAGAAAAGAAAATGACAAAACTCTCACCAAAATTTCCAAAACATATGCATTGAATAATGATAATAAGAGAGAAAGAAAAGAATGAAGAAAAGGCAATGAACTAACCATTTTCTTCTTAGCCGAAATAATGGAGGTCGATGGCGAAACGACCTCAGCAGACGACCTCGCCGGAGAATCGGACTGATTCCGATTGCTGTGGTCGTCGGCAATGTCTTCTCCGGCTCCACCAACACCACTATTTCCTGAAACCGTGCAATTATGTGATCTTTTGACAGAAGCTGTAGAGAAAGAATTAAAAACAAACTTCACCATAATGAACCAGATCATGATTCCAAACAAAATACACACATAAGAAACCAATCGTCTAATTATCTTTATGCTATACCTGAGCGTGCCTTTCTCGGAACCGGAACGCCAATCATCGCGTCGTCAGCAACCTTCCATTGTTGATTCGCAACTCTCGGCGGAAGAGAGTTTCTCCTCAGGTTGTGATTCGAAGCAGAAGAAGCCGTAGTAGAAGAAAGAATCCGAGAAACTCCTCCACCGTCTTCAACCTCATCACTATCTCCATCAGCAACAATATCTTCAGCACTGGTATCTCCTCCTTCTTCGTCCACCTCTTCTTCTCTATTTCCCCCTCCCCTACTCCGCTTTCTCCGACTCGCAAACTCTCGATCCCGATCCCTCTTCCCTCCTTTATCCCTTAACCTCACCGTCTCCTGCAACGCCACCTGACCTTCCTCTGCAACAAACAACAACCGTCAATAAAGAAATCACACAACCAAAAAAAAGTCAGAGAAACGAAAATAATCAAAGTTCAAACCAGGTAAATCTCTGAAGGCCGTAGCTCTACTACGTCGCCGTGAGGATCCATTTGCAGCCACTGTACTGGACGGAGTCCTCGCTTCTCTGCTTTTCTCCATGATCATGCGTCTCAATCATGAAATTTCGAACTCTCTCACAGAAATGAATCAATGATTCCCTTCACTTCGTGAAGTAAAATCAAATCCACCTCGCCGGGAACTAACAATAAACTCCGGCGAACTCCCGAATGATGAAACGCACAGCAAAATCCTCGGCCTCTTTTCTCTCTGTTCTTCGGTGTTTATTTTGTGTGCTTTTATGTGCTTTTAATCTAATCACTTTCTTTTACTTTTCTATTTTATTTTATTTTATTTTATTTATTATATTTTTTAAAAAAATTGCTTGGGAGAATTTTACACTTTCACGCAAAACCTGCTTGGTAAATGGACGGCTGAGATTCAACGAAGGGGGCTGCCTAACTAAGTGAAATCATGGAAATCGAAAATGAATCGAACGGCTATGATTGGCCAGCGCCAGCAAGGCAAAGGCAAAGGCAAAGAGGTCGTTTTTCGATGGAATATTGCCACTTCGCACACATAAGCCACGTGTAAATTTATTTTATTTTATTGATTTTTTTCGTTATCCGAATCGAAAAATAATTTTCTTTTTCTTTCTTCCAACTCCACTCGCCACGCGCCTCAAAATGCGTGACCGGATAATCTCTCCACTTCTCACTTCCCTATCAAATTCGGTCCGAGGACGGTCCCACAGTTGCTGACGTGTATCTGAGTTGATGAGACCACCAATTCCTTTTTTTTTTCAATTTACATTAATTAAACTTATTTTAATAAATTAATTAATTAAAATTTAACATTTCTATAAATATTTAATTTTGACTACAATTATCGGAACAACCCTTTTAAACTTTCACAAATAAATTAATAGAAATTTAATTAATATAATTATAAATTTTTATATTAAAAATTTAATATTCTTTAAGCCTAAATTACTACAATTAATGAAAATTTTTAAATTTTAAACAACATAATAATCATTTTATTTATATCATTATATAAAATTCTAAAACGTTAAAAACATTTCTAATAATTTACTATTATTAATATCATTATTCAAATGGTAATGTGATAACTTTTATAAAGTGTTATAATAATTTACTATTATTTAGTTGTAATGGTGACGTAAATTATTTATGAAAAAATTATTTACATAATTTAACGAATACGACATCAATTATCATTGTCAATAACTAGCTGAATTTTGTATTCAAATATTAGAAAATATATTTAAAAATAAATTTATAATTCAAAAAGTTTCGGAATAAAATCTAATTAATATTTGCTTCTTAGTACATAAACATTATTTAATTAGGTAATTAATAATTTTTAATGGTGTGTTTAAAGTAAATTAATCTTTGTGTGACGTCAAATGTTAAGTGAATTAATTAGTGGTTAAAAAATATCCCCAATTAACTAATAATTAATAATGGCTAATTGCAATGGAATATATAGGAATTTGGGAATTTTTTGGCCCCACATGAAACACTCATAGTGCCTATCTATAATTAAAATATTTATATATATTAAAAAAATAAGAAAATATGGATTTTAAGATTTGATTTCATTAATTTAATCCAATAGTCTAAACATTATGATTTTAAAAATGATTCAATTACTATTTTAAAAGTAAATCATATTATAATGTCTACTTATTATATTTTTTCAAGCATTTCTCAAAAGAAATTAAATTTTAATTTCAAATATATAAAATCGACCCAATTAAATTTGCCGTCAAAATTATTTATTTTTTATTTTTTTAAATCACATCCGTGACTTGAAAATCAACCCTCAGTCCCAACAAATATCTTGACATAGGAAACAGGCGCAGCCTGTAGCCCAAGTTTTTTTACAAGCCACTCAGAGATAATCAAGTGGGCCCAGCTGACCGATCCAGCCAGTCAATTCCATTCTCAAAATCCCCACTCGACAAATATTAATTACATGCAAGCGGGACCACCGACGAACCATTAAATAAACGGATATGATCGCTCGTATTAATATAACCCACTTCCAAACCGTACGATAAGAATCCTACGTGGTATATCTCAAAACATTAAAAAAAATAAAATAAAGAAAGGTCTGTGAACTGGCAGCCATAACCACCCGCCTCCTCGGTGAATCAAATTAAAACCGTGGGTCCCGGTTGGTCACCCTCTGTACTCACGCGCCTTCAAATGCTGACGTGGGCACATGCTAGAGAGTAATCATACACCGCGGGCGTGAACATTTGGCTCCGTGTACCAGTTTTGACTTTCGGTTGGTCAATCTCAATCGAACGGTTGAGATTGAGCGTGACGTGTTGAGAGAATCGCTGTGGAAGAAGCGACGGGAACCGAGGCGTCAATCACGACGTGTCGCTTTGCCAGCATGGAAGCTACTTGAGTGGAGTGTAAATATTATTTAATTTTCTCAAACTACTTTTTTTTTTTTTATTCATACTTCACATTCATTTAATCAACCGCCTTCCATTTCTTTTGTCTTATTTAAATTCTTCAAATACAACTTGCCACGTCACTATAAATATTCCTTAAAATTTAAATATTAATAAGATTAATTATAAAATAGTACAATATTTATTTATACGGGATATGCTCGAATGATACCAATATTAAATATTCAAATTCCTAATTTAAATCATTTATTAATTTTAAAATAAAATAAAACAATTCAAGAGTAATTGAACAACTATTTTCTTATTATTTAAACTAAATTCAAAAAAATATATAATAAAATAAAGGAGTTGTTCGCCATAAAATATGCCTCGGAGAAAACAAAGTCATAGTTAATTTATATATATATATATATATATATATATATATATATATATATATATTTAAAATACTAAAAAATATCAATAAGATTAGCTTTGACAATTTATTTATCTTAAAATAATATTATCCTTTTCCTTTTGTCTCTTGGGCAATAAAAAATGGTGGCCAAAGAAATATTATTTTAATATAAATATTAAAAAAAATTATTGATTAGTTATTATTAAAAGTAAAAACATTATCTTTTCTCTTACCTTATTTCCTCTCTAAATAATATATATATATATATAAAAAAACATCCATAACGCTTTTTGATAATTTTTAATTATCAAATAATAATAACAAAATAATCCATTCCCTCTCATTTTATAATTTTTTTAATTTATCTTTTATTATTTTAAATCTCATTTTATAAATATATATATATAGATATACACGCCTCTTGATTAGATTTAAATAGGTGAATATTTATAAAAAAAGTCATTACCAATTATTTTAAATAAATATCTTGATCATATTTAATATTTAAATAATAGATTTCAGTCCATATAAACGTGGTTATTTATAAATGTCATTGCTTTGTTTATTATTTAAATAATATAATCATCAATTATTTTATTTTGACCTAAGTTTGGTTGGCATATTATTTAATATATATATAGGACTAGAAGGACATTTAAATATTTTTATATATCAGTGAATGGAGACAAATTCACCATTATCATATAATATTCATTAAAAAAATATTAAAGTAATTGAAACTATAGCATAGCTTATTAAATTCTTTTAATATTATTAATTGGACCATAGCCTTGTCTTCTTTGTTGCCGCACATTAATTGAGTATTCATTTCGTAAAAAAATAAATCACTCTCGAAAATAAATTTCAAGCAAAGTCTCTCCTTAAAATTTAAGAGAATACTTCTTACTCTTTCACGTGGGCCCCACTAATTTCAACTCTTATAATTAGTTAGATATTTAATCAAAGGTTGATGTGTCGTGTGTTCATTGGTGTACTCAATTATTTATCGTGTTAAGGGTAAATATTATTAATAGTTTGATTAAACATAATTTTAATCCAAAATTTAGGGTGTATAAATTAATAATATAGAATTTATAATTATATTTAATTAATTAAAAAAGACATGAATTCTTTAATATTCATGTGATAATTAACTAAACCATAAATGTTAACGTGTCAGTCTTTTTTAATAATTATTAAATTCAATAACAATTTTTTATTTAAATAAAATATTGTAATAAAAATTATAAAAGAATAAAGTATTGTGCAATTTATTATTTTAATATGTTGGTATGCAATGAGTTGGGATATGGGCTATATTACATATTCAAATAATATATTTTATTGGTATTATTTTACATTATATTCTTCATATATTAATATTAAAATAAAAATTACTATTTAAAGGCACAGGGTGATGGGGCAAGTAGCCTTAAAATATTCATTTTAAAATTAAATAAATAATAATTTGATTGAAATGGCCATCTTTGCCCCCCACCAAAATTTAAAATTACGTCTAAATTCTAATTCCACTATTTTTCTTCTCATTTATTCATTTTATTTTATAAAAATAAATATTTAATTGGTGAGTGCCAATATAATACATAAAAATAAAAAATGAATTAAATATATATATATATATAATTTAGCATAAAAAAAACATATCATAATTCATTTGTTATTGTCTTAAACTAAGCCCACTTGTGCATAGGCCCATAGGCCCAACATCTTATCCAATCTCAGCCCACCAGCTCACATCATGGTCTATTCGATCCCTTTTTTTTGGGTTGATTTAGGTTGAGTTGTCGAGTTGTTCTTTTTTTAAAATATTGTTTATCCACGATACATGTTATATCAATAATTAAAATTTCATAAAATTAAAATATCAAATATTTACGAGTCAAATTATTTAGATGTTCTAACACAATATACGTAGATTCAAAGAATTTTCATATTTCAAAATTTTGATTTTTGGGATGAAAAAGTCAAACGGTTATTGAAGAGCAAGAAAAGTTTTAGGGTTTCCCCATCCAAATTCATTCCTTGTTTGGTGTTTACCGGCTAACTAAAGATTTGATCGTGTTACCGAACCGTTCAACTAAGAATTATTCAAAATTGTCTTTTAATTATATACTCGTGATCTTCACAGTTTTTAGTCGATGTATACTAAGCCTTCTCTTTCTAAACTCATCAATTTCTTTCGTCTACACTAAAGGATTCTTCTACCCACATGGCTAAGTCAAGGTCGTGATTCTAATACCATTTGTTAGAGAGACAACGGACCCTAACACGTCTTCACAATGATATGAAATTATCCACTTTGGACGTAAACCCGCGTGGTTTTGCTTTTGAAATTATCCACCTAAAAACTTTCGCATCAATAAATACGTTATCCCTAATTTAAAGTATGAGTGGAACTATGCTTAAATTGATAATATAAATATTTAATTTATTACAAAGATATATTTACACAAATGTTCTTAAAATGACCTATATCAAAAGGGATTACCATTTTTGTTAAATAAGAAAAAGGTAAATAAATCAATAATTGAATATATATATATATATATATGGAAATTAAAAATAATTTTCTTATATGCTGACTGTATAAATATGAAATCATACGTTAAAATTAGTATCACCGACATAAATATTGTGAATAAATTAATAAATAAAATGATTTTATATTTTCGTATTAATTATTTTGGTATTTAAAATTTAATAGCCGATTCCTCTCTCTTTCAATTATTTACTCAGCCTTTACAAGTGAAGTCATTAATTATTATAAATTTATTATGTTCGTCCATCTTTATTGTGATGGTATTTTGGTCTTTTCACTTATTGAAATCTTAAATTTAAAGCTGATTTTACAGCCATTGTTGTTCTTTTTAATTAAATACAATGCGTCATTGACATTAATGCCCATTTTATTATTATTTATTATTTATTTTATTTCTAATAAAATTCCGAGTCCTCTAATTTCAAAATTATTTACCACGCTATTCACGGGTTGACATTTTTTTTACTATGTCAATTTGAGGAATTGAAAAATAGAGTTACAACTCAACCCGACACTGTTCCATTTGACTTTTGTAACTGTCTCATTTGACTTTTGTAACTGTGACCCGTAAATGTTTGATATTTGATATTTACAAGATTCTAGTTATTATGGTAATATTTATTGTAGATAAGTACGTTTTTTTTAGATAATTAAATTATAAAATTGACATTCCAACCCAACTAAACCCTAAACACGAGGATTTAGTGGGTTGCTCTAGTTATCAACCTGGCTAACCATGAATGTCGGATTGGTCCAAAATAATTTTCCAACTCAACCCGTGTACATCTCTAAAAACTTTTTTTGTACGCTCAACTTACGTTCTAAAAATAATAATTAAAGTCAGCAAGAAGAAAATGACACGCTTCGCTTCGTTCGGAAGAAACATATCAAATTATTTGTATAGTTTTGTACCTTTGCTTTCTTATTTTTGTCCTTTGTTCATTACATCATGCTAAATTATTCAATTATATGTCATTTTTACTTACCGAGTAGAAGCGAAAAAATGTTATGAAGTCAAGTATTTCGCTATAGCGTAATAAAACCTAGAGAGCTAATAAGTAAATAACATAATAGTAGTTCAGTGTACTCGAGTTTTAAATGATTTGTTAGTGACTATGCTGCTTTTTTTAATATCAATTGGCTCGAGACATCCATATCACATGATGATAGGATATCGAGAGTGTCGATCGTAGAAAACGAAATGACAATATCACTACACTGTAAGTTAATTGAGGCATAAATACACAAATAATTATTTTAATTTAGCTCAAATAAAAGTTATTACATATATTAAAAGAAAAAAAAAAAAGAAAAAAAAAAAGGAAGAAGCCGAGCCGGCTAAAAAGCCGAAATTGGCGCCGTGTTAGCTCAAAGAAAACACACGCCGATTAGTACGTTTTAAGCCACTGCATCCTAATATTATATAATATATATAATTAAAAAATAAATTAATTATATATAAATAGGCAATAAAAGCGAGAATATCCCGTCTCTCTCTCTTGCTTCCCATTAGGGTTTTTCCCCCCCCTCTGTAACTCAAAAACTCACTAAACTTTCTTCCTTCCGCCATTAATGGCTTCCACCTACAAATCCTGAACCTTAATCCACCACTTCTTTCAATTCCACCATTTCCTCTCACTATTTTCCTTCAATTTCTCACTCAACGCCTTCAATTCCTTCTATCCTAGTTCCTGATTATGGAGTTGAGCAAGGTAACCTTGGAGATCTTCACCAAGCTCGAGCAGCAATGGCTCTCTCACCACTGCGATGCCGCCAAAAAGATACGGATTCTCTGCATCGACGGCGGCGGAACCACTGCTGCCGTTGCAGGTGTCTCGCTAATTCATCTCGAAGACCAGATCCGATTCAGGACTGGCGATCCTCACGCTCGCATTGCAGATTTCTTTGACCTCATTGCTGGAACAGGCGTCGGAGCGATTCTCGCATCGATGATTGTGGCGGACGATGGCTCTGGACGCCCTCTGTTTTCCGCTAGGGATGCTGTGAGTGCGATTTCGCTTAGGAATTCGGAGATGTTTAAAGTGAAATTAGGCAGTGGATTTTGCGGACGGAGGAGGTTTTCTGGTAGGTCTATTGATGGAGTGTTGAAGGAGTTGTTTAGAGGCGAGAATGGAAAGGATTTAACTCTGAAGGATACTTGTAGGCCGCTTTTGGTTCCGTGTTTTGATTTGAAGAGTTCAGCGCCGTTCGTCTTCTCTCGCGCCGATGCTTCTGAATCGGCGAGTTTCAACTTCGATCTCTGGAAGGTCTGCCATGCCACGGCAGCGACGCCGAGTTCGTTTAAGCCGTTTCATCTCACTTCCGTCGACGGAAAGACCTCTTGCACCGCCGTCGACGGCGGTTTGGTGATGAACAACCCGACCGCCGCCGCCGTGACGCACGTACTTCACAACAAGCGCGATTTCCCGTCCGTCAATGGCGTCGAGGATTTGGTTGTGCTGTCGTTAGGTAACGGACCAGCAAGCGGTTGCAATGGCAAAGTCCGCCGTAACGGCGAGTGCTCGACCTCCGCCGTAATCGGCATTGTTCTCGACGGCGTCTCCGACACCGTCGATCAGATGCTTGGGAATGCTTTTTGCTGGAATCGAACGGACTATGTGAGAATTCAGGTATAATTGAATTATCTGAATTTCTACTTTCTCCGACAGCAAAGATTTTGTTTGTTTGGTTGCTAAGAAAATCCAAGAAAATAGACCCCAAAGTAAGGAACGGAGTTAGCTTTCTTTTTACTTTTCTCTATTTTTGGTCTAATAAATCTATTTTAAGTTTAAAAAAAAAAAAAAAAAACAAAAATTGAGTGTTTTGTTGGTTTTAAAATCATCAAATTAAATTATACTCTTTAATCTGTTATTTATTTATTTTCTTCTTTTCATAACGCGTTAACAATAACGTGCAGGCAAACGGCTTGGTGAAAGAAGGTGAGGTGTTAAACGAAAGATGCGTTGAAACGTTGCCGTTTGGCGGGAAGCGGTTACTAACGGAGAGTAACGGTCAGAGAATTGAGAGCTTCGTGCAACGGCTGGTGGCTTCAGGGCGGAGCAGCCTGCCGCCGAGTCCATGCAAAAATCCCCCCGCCGTCAGCCCACTTTCCGGCCGTTAGGGTTCAGAGACTATAAATATATTTTTTTCTTTTTTTGGAAGGAAAAAAATGTTGTTATTATTATTTATTTTCCTTTTAATTTTAACATGTAACCCATCTCAGGTTCACATCTTAACCCTGCAGTTAAGTTAGTTTTCCAGCAGCCTAATTTTTCTTCTAATTAATTTTCTTAATTATTTAAATCAAATTTTAGCATCATTCACTGTTCTAATCTTATAATATTTGAGAAAATGTCATTTTAATTTTAGAAATTAAAAAAAAAAAAAAGTTAGGGCAATAGAAAATAAGAATAAAGGAGATAATGTCGGCGGAATTGGAGGGTCAAACAGTTAGATTTATTATTATTATTTTTTCTGAAAAGTAACGACAGTTTTTTTTTTTTTTTTAATCAAAATAAATAAAAGTGGACAGTTTGATTTACGGGAGAAGTGGGATATGATGGAGTTCCCACTTCCCCCTTCTCTCTCTCTTCTTCTTCCCAACACTAAATTATATATAATAAAATAATTTTAAAAATACAAAATTTCCTATGAAATTATTTTTTATAAACGTTTCAAAACTATAACTTACGATAAAAATTTATAAAATTATTACATAAATGATTAATCCGATAAATATCTAAAATATTACAGTGGTGTCTAAGATTTGTGTGAGTTAAAATTAAAAACGAGAAAGGTTTTGTTGAACGGAAAAAATTGATTTTATAAATCAGAATATCACATACAAACCCTTTTAAAATTAAACATATATGATTGATGAGATTTATAATTTATTTAATATGTGTAAATTATTTATTGTATTAATTGAAATACTTATAAATGTTTTTAAGGATATTCGCGGATACCCATGTTTTGATGTCATCAAATCAACGGTTGATTTCTATTTATTTAATATTTTGATTTATATAAATAATTGTAGAAATATCACCAAAATATTAGAATTATAATTATTTTTATTAATTAAGTGAAAATATCTTATGTTTTAATTTGATTTGCTGAACATGTCTATTTACATAACAAATAATTAAAAAAAAATCATATATCACATGATTTGATTTACAACAAATTATTAGACATAAAATAATTATTAATTAAAAAAATCATTATATTAAAAAATTAAATACATAAAACAAAGATTTGAAAAATAAAATTAATATATATTAAAAGTAAATTATTGGTTTCTAAATATAAATTATTCAAATACCTAATAAAAAATAGGAATTACATAAAAAAAAATTATTAGATTCTGTAAATTTTTATTGAAATATTTAAAATTATTAATATCATGCTTCCCAAAATTGCAAATAATATCAAATAATTTATTTTTTATTTTTTATTTGAATTCTAAATCCTAATTACAGATTTTGATGAATAAAAAAAATGATAAATAATTAAATAAAACATAAAAAAAATAAATAATAGAATCCATATCCTCATAATTAAGGTGTCTCTATCAATAATATCATATAATTTAAAATAATAATAATAATAAATAAATAAATAAATTTTCATTTTTGTGAAAATTATGAGAAATAAAAGATTGATACATGCATGAAAATAATTCAACCCATTTGCATAACGTGACATCAAATAATAATGAATTATTCATATAATTTTTCCACTTGCATCATATATATTTTCCCTCCAATTTTTAGAAAATTTAAATAAATTTGGAAGCATTGGAACAAGTTGGATAAATTTTAAAATTATGTTAATTTTATTGAAATATTTATTTATTTATTTATTTATTTTAGAGTAAAGACAAGATTTAAAAACATAAACAAATTAAATGTATATTTGATGTGAGTCACTATCCATCACTGACCTTGTTTTATTTTTCCAACCTGGTCGATGTGACAACCTTTTACAAACAAGAATCCTATGAGTATATATGTTTCTATTTATTCTCTTTATATATTTTTTATTTAATCAAAATTATAAATTTCAGTATATTTAATTTATCCTTTTAATTATTAAAATATTTAAATTTATCTATTTTTATTTTTATTTTTTCGTTTTCGTAAAATATATTTTGAAGACGTTTCTATGACAGACATTTATTTTATTTTATTATTATTATTATTATTTGCATATAAATATGCTAAGTAGTTCACATTTTAGTTGAGAGGGAGAACATGATATTGAAAAGGAATATAATTATTTTTTTATATCTCTTTACAAAATATGGCATGTTGTTTATTTGGCTTATTTTCCAATTTGCTTACTATTTTTATAATATTTCAATGATTTATGTGGCTAAATATGATGTAACACCCGAGTAAATAAGAGGTTGTAACTGCCTAGATCCACCGCTAGCAGATATTGTCCTCTTTGGGCTTCTCCTCAAGGTTTTAAAACGCTCGGGAAGGTTTCTATACACTTGTAAAAGGTGTTTTGTTCTCCTCCCCGACCAATGTGGGACATCACAATCCACCTCCGTTCGAGGCCTATTGTCCTTGTTGACACTCTTTCCTTTCTCCAATCGATGTAGGACCTCCACCAAATCTACCCCTTTGGGGTCTAACGTCCTTATTGGCACACCGTCTCATGTCTATCCTCTTTGAGGAACAACCTCTTCGCTAGCATATAGTCCGATGTCTGACTCTGATACCATTTGTAATGACTCAGGTCCACCGCTAGCAAATATTGTCATATTTGGGATTTCCCTTTCGGGCTTCTCCTCAAGGCTTTAAAATGCGTCTGTTAGGAGAAAGTTTTCATACCCTTATAAAGGGTGTTTTAAAACTATAAGGCTAACAACAATACATAGTTGCCCAAAACAAACAATATCTACAAACAATATACTTTGGCTGTTACAAATGGTATCAGAGTTTGACACTCGGCAGCGTGTCAACGAGGATAGTGGGTCCCCATGGGAGGGTGAATTATAAAATCTCACATCGAAACAGAACATTTCTTAGAAACATATACGTTTTAAAACCGTGAGACTGATGACGATACACCAGGGACTATAACGGCCTACCCAATCAAATATTAAAAATATTATATATTTATGTACTTTTTATTTACTGGTGGCCCAAACATTTCCCACCCAATTAAAAAAAGCTAGATTCTAGGCATATATGCCGCAAGGCTTTAATTAAATTAATAAAGCTTATTATAGGCTTTCTTTACCTTAATTAAAATAATAATTAATCACACCAACGGTCAATAAAGCATATCTAAAGCTTAATAAATAAAGAAAAAAAAAATACCCTAAATCTCCATATTAATTAATTACTTTTTAAAAATAAATTAATAAAATTTATTACATCATAAATAAGAAAAATAAAATAATTTCAAAAACATCTTTACAATTTTTAATTTTTTTTATCATAAAAATTAATGGTTCCAATGACGACATTAGAAGCAAGAATAATTGAAAATAATAATAATAATAATAATAAAAAAGTGTTGTTCTTTTTCTCCAAAACAAGCCTTATTAGGGATCATTTCATTTCAATCCATTGATCCCTTACTTGAAGAGGGAAAATCAATGATTAAATCGACCTAACATATTAAATATAAATTTAGAGTATGATACAATTTTGTTACGTGACGAAATATATATAATGTTCGAGTAAATGAAGGGTACATGAATGAACCGATATCACATTTGAAATAGAGTGATATCTATCTATACCAATAAAGTGCACGTTTGAAACAATTTTATATCAGGTGACCTTCTCGTAATGAATAAATGAGGCTAAAATGAGCGGATTAATATGAAATTACATCTAAAATGTAATTTAATAATCATTTCGATAACATACTTTATGCTTTACTTGCAACCCTTGGCGTTTTATTATGGATTTGATTAAGATATTATGATTAATTTTTTAATTAAATTATAAAAATATTATAATAAAAGAGGATTTAAATTTATTTTTCCAAGATATTGTTTCGAAGTAATTTATAATATTTTACAATTATTGTAACTTTGTTGGAATGTCTAAATAATTATGTTTAGATTTAATCTCGAGTCACGAATCGTTATTTATACAGAATTTAAAACGTTTCGATAAATTTTAACATTACATCACTAATCATGTATATATGCTAAGTTTCGGATCTATCTCGGCTCTTATAAACATACAACTAGTATATGCTCTTGCTCTGACCGTACAACTTAACTTCGGTCTAAAAAAAAGTAGCATGAACGAGTAAAAAATTAGGGTTCTAAGATGTGATGTCCCATATTGGTTGGGGAGGAGAACAAAATACCCTTTATAAGGGAGTAGAAATCTTCCCCTAAAATGCGTTTTAAAGCTTTGAGGTGAAGCCCGAAAGGGAAAGCTCCCCAAAGTGGACATAGCCGTGGATCTGAGTCACAAAAATCCCATTTATAAGGGTATGGAAACCCAATATCTGCTAGCGATGAATCTGAAAAGGGAAAAGTCAAAGAGGACAATATAATATATACCCACCCATTTATAAGGGTATGGAAACCCAATATCTGCTAGCGATGGATCTGGAAGGGAAAAGTCAAAGAGGACAATATAATATATACCCAATATCTGCTAGTAATATATACCCAATATCTGCTAGCGATGGATCTGGAAGGGAAAAGTCAAAGAGGACAATATAATATATACCCAATATCTGCTAGCGATGCTAGCGATGGATCTGGAAGGGAAAAGTCAAAGAGGACAAAGAGGACAATATAATATATACCCGATGGATGTTGAAATTAGAGTTCTAAGATAAACAATAAAATAGTAATTTTTAATTAATTTTAATCAAAGTTGAAAAGCATACACACGTGTGTGTATCTCTCTCATAGTCACACACACGTGCTCTCTCTCTCTCTCTCACATGCATGAAAAGGTAGCATAGGGATATAAAGATTATGTTGAGATCCTGTCTTGTTTTGTATTTTCCTATGTCTTTTCTTCATATAGAAACCATTCTATATGTCCGGGTTGAAGGTGAGTAGAGGTTCAAATTTTCGTACCCTAACATTTTTGTTGCATGATGGTATATTTTAAAGCAGGATGTCCCTACTTTGCCTCAAGAACCAATCACGTGCTAATGGACGTACAATTACAATTGACATTCGTTCATGTTTTCAAACAATGGTGAACTCGATTACGAACGGTCGAGTAAGGAGAAATGAACGAAAGCTTGATATAATTAATCGTGTGATGCTAACCCATCTTTTAAAAGTATTTATTGTTGGATGATGAAAGTCCCACATCGGCTAATTTAGGGAATGATCATGGGTTTATAAGTGAGGAATACTAACTCCATTGGTATGAGGCCTTTTGGGAAGCCCAAAGCAAAGCCATGAGAGCTTATGCTCAAAGTGGACAATATCATACCATTGTGGAGAGTCGTGTTCGTCTAACATTTATAACATGCAAGAGGGGCAACCACGTGAGGAGCTGCGTGCAAAGGTGCAAAGAGGTACCTAAACCCTACACTAGACAGGTTAACTGTGTGTTTCTTAATAACCGTTGATCCTATCTAAATTATATCTAACGATATAAAACTGTCACCCACGCTGTAGCCTGGTTACCATGTAACCATTGAGAGCCATTAACTGTGATGGTGGGTATCCTCCCACGTCTCTCTGTCTTTGGCCTGCAAAATGACCTTTTGTATTGCCACATGTTATATTCCTTTGTACTGTCACGGTAACCTTAACATTTCCCCCATTCTTCTCCTTCCCAAAAACACACATTTTTTTTTTCTTCTAAATAAATTAATAATTAAATCATTTTCCAAAAAAAAAAAAAAAAGGTGTTTTTATTATTTTTTGTTTTGTTTTACGATCCTTTTTTACTTCCCAAAAATCGAGAAGAGAAAAACGCGAAATTGTACGAACTATTTGTTTAAGACGGCGTCGTTTCCAATGTTAACGTACAGGCACGTGGCATCCACTCAGATGATATGTTCCACGTGTGTATGTTCCTTCATAATTAGATCCGACGGTTAGGATTCGTTTTTGACTTTTTTCAACAACAAATTAGACAACTGGCTTTGGGTCAAACGCGCTCAAAATTTCCAAAAACCACTTTAATTAACTATTTATTTTCCCCATAAATATAATTAATTTTCATTAATTAATAATGATTCCCAACAAAATCATGCTTCATGCTTCCACTAATTTTTTTAATTAGTGGCTCATTTATTTCTCTTAGTGATAAAAGTCAACAAAAAAAAAAAAAAAAAAAAAAATTGTAAAGGTTTTACATATTTTGCGGGCTACAGTCTTTTCTCAGTTAGACAAATTTTACTATTGTTGTCATGTGAATGTCGGTTGAATCTTAAGTTCTCAAGTCAGCCACATCGGGTGGGAAGGTTTTACATATTTTATGGGCTACACTCTTTTTTTCAATCCAACACATTTTACCATTGTTGTCGTCTGAATGTCGGTTGAAGCTCGAGTTCTCAAGTTAGCTACATCGGCTACGTTTTTGTCCGGTTGAAATAAATTTTAAGATTAGTATGACATGAATGTTGGGTAGGTTAAGAAGTGGAAAACTTATAACACTAAACCTACTACCATGAATACTAGTTAGTAGAGTAGTACGAAATAAATATTAACACACGGGTGAGGAAGGGAACAAGAGTGGTCCGTACTGGAAATTGGTCGGAGAGAGCAGTGCTCTGGTGGTGGCAGGTACACAAGAAGGACGCAGTTCATCACGTGCCCATTTCACGAGCTTTTTCCTTTCTTCCCTAAAGCCAAAGCCCTGTGAGCCGTGAGGTGGAAATTAGTAATTTAATATTAAAAACTTTATTTATTAATATATTATAAAGTTTATAACATCTGATCTCGTGACCCTGTTATTTGTTTCTAATTAATTAAAATTTTAATCAAATATATATTAAAAAAAATAATAAAAAGATTTAGTTGACTTCCAATATAATTCATTTATAGTTTTTGTCTTTGATTTGTTTGTTTATTTATTAATTAATTACTTTGTACTTTTCCTTTTAATTAGGTGTTTTATTTATTCATAATTTTTGTCGGTCCGATCTAAGTACAACTTGATTTGGGTGTGAGAATGCACTTAATTTCTAAATACGACAATGTCATGCTTAGGGGTATATACAGATTAGGTTCGGTTAAGTTAGGTTGGCAACCCGAGCAAAATTTCGTAAAACCCAAATATCAAACATTCATACTCATACATCAAATATTTATAATATTTAAATAGTTAAAGCAAATAAATAAATAAATAAAACTATGTTTCTTAACGAGATAAATAATTTCATAAATGAAAGTAATGATCGGAAACTTACTTTTTTAAAAAAAAAATTAAACTAAAAATAAAATATGAATATGTGAGGCAAAGAGATTGTGTTGGGCTTGGGCTTAACTTATAATGGGTCACATTTGGGCCAAAATTTAATGGGCCTAAAGTTTCATCAAACAAACTCGAACCCGAACCGAAACCCAAACCCGAGTAATTAATATGGTTTGAGAATCTTGTCTGAGTTTCAAATCTAAGATCTTTCATTCACATTTCCATGCATTGTATTGTATGGTCTAACAAAAGCTGCATCCCTTAAGTTGACAAAAGGAAAGAAGAGTTCTTACCATTTTCAAGTTCAATTTTGTTTAGACGTCTTCTTCTTCTTGCTTGAAGGACGAACATCGAGAGACGTAATCTTGTTGAGCTCTGCTCGAGACGTAGCTTGAGTTGATTCCGACACTTTCAAACTGTTCGAGATCAAAATGACGTCCTTCAACTTCTCCAACATTTCAAATGCATCACGATTCCCGTTCTTGTACTATACAAAACATCAATTTGATTATGGATAACAAAGTCAAGAGACGTGACATAATTTAGACAAGAACATAACACAACATATGATGCGACTTCAATAGCAAAAGTTTTCCATATTGGAACCATGGGACATTCTCAATTCAAAGTGGACTTTGGGGTCAAAGCCTAAACTAGAGGTGCCTAATCGAACACCTTTTTCTAAAATATCAACATGGTCTCAAGGAAGTTCAAAACCCTCATAGCCCAAGCCAACCACTAGCAGATATTGTCCTATCTGGGCTTCCCTTCAAGCCCCAGGTGGTAGCCTAATCGAACACCTTTTTCTAAAATATCAACATGGTCTCAAGGAGGTTCGAAATCCTCGTAGTTCAAGCCCATCACTAACAGATATTGTCATATCTGGGCTTTCCCTTCAAGGGCTTCCCCTCAAAGTTTTAAAACGTGTTTGTTAGAGAGAGGTTTCCATACCCTTATAAGGAATGTTTCGTTCCCCACACCAACAGACGTGGGATCTCACAACATAGACCATTAGAAATGGTTTTCAAAAAATGGTATACGTCGGAGGTCATATCGGAAATGATTAGGTCAACTAGCAAGTTCTTTTGCTCCCCCCCTTTCAAAGGCAAGTCATGATACCTTTCTAATTCTTATGATTGAGCTCGGGCGCTCTTTTACGAGTTCTTTTCGGAGATTTCTAATGGACATTTTCATTCTATGAACAAAACTACGACAGCTAGAAGAAGTGGAATTGGATGGTACATACTGCTTCAAATAAGCCAAGAGCCTTTTCCAATTTTAGAGTAAGCACTTGATTTTCTTCAGCTAGTTCTTCAATCTGCAGATAAGCAAATAGTTGTCCAAACACGGTTCGCAATGAATTCAAGTCAGGCTTGAGAAAAATCGATGAATATAACCTTCTTCTGGGATGCTATATACAAGCTCTTGTAGTTCATATCAGGTGTAGGTACCGTCGTTTCGGTTGAGCACGATCTTTTGATAACCTGCCATTCACAAATTCATGAGCAAAATCTTTCAACCTAAGAACACAAGAAACATAAAATGCTCTATACCTCAGTCTTTATTGAGTCTAAGGTATGGCCATGTGATTCAAGCAGTTTTACAATATAGTCAATTTTCCCTTCAAATTTCCTTCCCTCCATCATTAACTCCGGCCAGTAATTCTCTTCGTCGGGCGGTGGTGTACTTTTCTCATGGTCGGTAGGCAACTCATCGTCTCCATCACTTTCACTAAGAGTAATCTCTTCAATGACACTCTGTATTTTGAGGTTTTGAGGCATAGAATTCTGTATACGTTCGGATCGACGAACAGAGAACCCATTCATTTTCTTTTTTGAAGAACTTCGACTCTCTAATGGTGATTTTACTTTCTTCAAGGATGGATTGGTAGCTTCTGGTCTTTCAGAGGTCGTCATTGCGCTTTCGTGTGCTGCTTCTGTGCTCTACAAACATTGAACCAATAAAGATCACGTCATGGAGTATAGCAACTTGATAATGATCTTTTCTAGGCTACTTGATAATGAGCTAGAAAAAATTGAACCAATAAATGATCTTTTCTAGGCTACTTGATAATGAGCTAGAAAACATTGAACCAAAGACTGCATGAACATCACGTCATGGAGTATAGCAACAACCGGTGGTCTAAATCATCATAAGCACGCCTAGACAAGTTATATCAATCGGGGCCAGGGATGAAAGTCGAGACACTCTAAACAACATCCAAAACATCGACCCCCCAAGCACAAATGACCAATAAAGATTTCATAAGAGGGCTATTGATGCAACACTCTGAAATGAAAAGGCCAAGTAGCTGTGAGATCCCACATTGGTTGTAGAGGGGAACTAAACATTCCTTATAATTCCTTGTCAATAGGGACAAGGCTGAAAGTCGAGACACTCTAAACAACATCTAAAGCATCGAACCTCCCAAGCACAAATGACCAATAAAGATGTCATTAGAGGGCTATTGATGCAACACTCAAGAACAAAGAATATCTAAAAATGAAAAGGTCAAGGCTGAAAGTTTAGACACTCTAAACAACGTCTAAAGCATCGACCCTCCCAAGCACAAATGACCAATAAAGATGTCATAAAAGGGCTATCGATGCAACACTCTGGAACAAAAAATACCCGAAAATGAAAGGTCAAGTAGACGGGAACGAAGCATTCCTTACAATTCCTTATAAGGGTGTGAAAATCTCTCCTTAATAGACGCGTTCTAAAACCGTGAGGTTAACGGCGATAGATAATGAGCCAAAGCAGACAATATTTGCTAGCGGTGAGCTCGGACGGTTTCAGTAGCATAGATAGCTAGACTCCAAAAAGAACCATATAATGAAAAATTTGCACACCTAAGGGACAAGTTTTTCCTTTCTTCCAGTAAAGAAGTTGAAGAAAAACTGGTCTAGAAAGCATCACATATGAAACGAGCTCTAAGTTGAATCATAAGAATCAAGGAACATTCAGCAGAAACGTGATGCCTTCATCTATATGCCCTAATTCAACTTCGTTTCAATCTACACACAAAACACTTCAGTTCATATCAATGGAAATCAAGAGTTTCTGGAAGGGTTTGGAGCTCTGAAATCGAAAACTTAATAACTGAAACCATTATTCGATCGAAACTAGTTTCAAGGAGAAAATCCTCCTTAGAAATGAGTGAAATAGTTTGATCAAAGAAAACAGCAGCCACCAGAAGATCGAAACAAGTAAAACAAGAGTTGAATCACCTACCAATTCGGCATTTCCCCCAGATTTTGCCGCCAGGGATTTCTTCCTCATTTTGTGGCTACAAAGACAAAACCCTTCCCCAGCGAAAAGATGAAGATATCGAAATCTCCCACCAAAATTTACGTTTCAATCGATTGCGGGCGATCCATTTCAGAACTTGGGGAAACGGCGAAAGACAGCTAATTCATTTCGATTTTCATCCAATTTATTGAACAACAAAATCAAAATAAACGTCATTAAGAATCATTTTCTGGAAATGAAATCTTCAAATTTTAGAGCACACCACTTGGTAGTCCACAATTATGGTGCCTCCAATAATATTCCGTTCACGATTTTGGGTAGGCTTTTTAGTTTTAGGCGTTTGTAATTAATTAATTAATTAATATAAATATTCTAAAAAATCTTCTCAATTAAAAAAAAAAAAAAAAAATCAAAATTTTAAACTAAAAATTCATTTATTACTTTGTTCCAAAAATATTCCAAAAATATATTCGAATCTTCAAAAAATTTGAAAAAATTTATCAATACATTTAAATTTTTTAAAAATAACATTAATAACTAAAATTACTTATTTACCCTCCATAAATCATCTATTTAAAATATTTTTATTTAAACTTTAAAAAATACATATTAATAAATAATAATCTTAATTAAGAAAAAAACTTTAATTTTTTTTATATAAACGAAAATTACTTATTTACCCTTCATAAATCATCTATTTAACAAGTTTTTTTTTTATTTAAACTTTAAAAAATAACATTAATAAATAATAATCTTAATTAAAAAAATGTTCTAATTTTTTTATAAACGAAAATTACTTATTTACCCTCCATAAATCATCTATTTAAAAAGTTTTTTATATTTAAACTTTAAAAAATAACATTAATAAATAATAATCTTAATTTAAAAAAAAAACTTTAATTTTTTTATGTAAACTAAAATTACTTATCTACCCTCCATAAATCATCTATTTAAAATATTTTTAAAAAGTTTTTTTTTATTTAAACTTAAAAAAATAACATTAATTAATAATAATCTTAATTAAAAAAAACTTTAATTTTTTATTAAACAAAAATTACCTATATACCCTCCATAAATCATCTATTTAAAATATTTTTTAAAATATTTTTTATTTAAACTTAAAAAAATAACATTAAAAATAATAATCTTAATTAAAAAAAACTTTAATTTTTTTATATAAACAAAAATTACTTATTTACCCTCTATAAATCATCTATTTAAAAAGTTTTTTTTATTTAAACTTTAAAAAAACATTAATAAATAATAATCTTAATTAAAAAAAAACTTTAATTTTTTTTATATAAACAAAAATTACTTATTTACCCTCCATAAATCATCTATTTAATTCTCTAATTATTTCCTAAATATTCTCTTAAATCTTTTTTTTTTTTTCTCATTCTTTAATTTCTACAACTTTTCTAATATTTTTTTCTCTCTAATTAAATATTAGAACTTTAAATAAATACGAAAAATTATTACATTTCTTGTAATAAAAAAAAAAAAAACTCTTGCATTTCTTGTAATCCATCCACCAACAGCTACATATAATTAATTATTTAAATAATGAAAAATGCTTTTTTTAAAATCCAGAATTGAATTATTCTGATCTTACAAAAAATAAAAATAAAAATAATCAAAGATTGGGTGTTATCTGGTAAAGTCTGTTGTACCAAATGGAATGTAATATCATATGAAACAAATCATACTTTTGAGGCTTTGAATGCCAAAGAAAATGAGGCTGCACCTTCTTCACCCTCATCTGCATCTCCTTATACCTCTTCTCTGGTATCGACATCAGAATCTTCTTCAGGTTCGGAATCTCTTTCTCCGCTACGAACACTGCAAATGATTCCCAGTTAAGAACCCCAAACAACGGAGGCACGAAGTTATCCGATATGATCACTGGAACACATTCGTACATGATCGATTCGACGACTCGGGGGCTGTTCACTTCGTATCCTTTAGCACAGATGCAGTATTTGCTGTTCTTCATGTGCCATAGGTAGTTCTTTCCACCCCCCTTCTTCCCCTTCCCCTTGACCTTTGGCATTGGCCCGGAGATTTTCATGTCGGGGTCTTTTCCTTCCCAATATTTCACGAGAATTGACCGTAAGTTGCCGTGCATTCTTCCTGCAAAGAAGGCAAGGATCGGCCTCTTCGATGCAGGATTGCCACCGACATCTTTTAGAGGATTCCGAGCGACACGCACGGATGTTTCGGGAAGGGATACGTCCTTGCCGAAAACAAAACCTTCCTTGACATCGGAGTTGCACAGAGCTCTTATGCATTTTGCCATATACTTCCTGGTTTCTGCAGGTGCCTGCAAGTTTTCTACATGGTGTTTGAGAGGCTTGATTCCGATACCGATATCGTTTATTAATATCGAGAATGTAAAGGAACAGACGTACCCAATCATGACAAGCAGCAATAAAATGATCGGCGCCTTCAGTTCTGTTCCAGGACGGATACTTTGCAGCAATCAAGTCCAAGTAGTTCTTGAGGTGTTGTATGAGGTTCGTGAAGCTGTGCGAGTCGCGCACATATAAGGTGTCTTCCAATTGTCGAGAGCTGAAAGGCAAGTAAAATAGATGAGCTTTTTTTGGGTCCTTAGTAACGAATCTTTTGTTTGATTCGAGTATCTTCATGAACCACCCCTCGGAAGCATAGATACCCTGGAGCGGACCTTGGTGAAAGATTGGCCTCTCTCCTTCTGCATAGATGTACACTTTGAGAGTTCTCTCCATTAGTTCATAGCTTCTGCAACATAGAATGCAATATAAATGAACAGAAACAAGATCTAACTATTTACATAATCGAGTTCGTGCTGGAAACATCATAATCCCACCTTTTGAAAACAGAAACATTTCGAAACAGAGGAGAATATAGTATCGGGTCATTATCTATTACGGGTGCGTTCTCAATCAGTAATTTGGCTTGTAACAGTTCTTGATCAGTGGCCGAAGGCCATCTTGGTACCTGAAAATAATTTGAGAGATACAAGATAATCATTTAAGCTGTATAGTTCTTCGAGTTTTTTAGAGAAAATCAACAGCACTTACGATTGGACGGTTGGACGAGCGGGTTTCAAACAACAAACTGTCCATGTCAGATATTGTATATATTCCTGAAGAAGGGTCTTTAGGCACTTTCTTCTTCTCAGAGACTGTCTTGTTTTTCCCTATACCGTGATCACCGTGCAATGGCTCAGTCTGCTCGTTCTTATCAGAAGTATTTTTTTCATCTTTCTCTTCCACAGATGTTTTCAATTTATCAGAAGTGTCGGGAGAGTTGGATCCAAGGGAAGAGTTGAGGCTCGATGCATTCGTAGCAACACTACTTGTATTCCCAACTATCATTAAAGATGAACTCGTCGGTGGAACTGCAGGAGGGGCTGCAAAGTTATTGCTCGAGTGATTGTTGTATCCTATCGAATCATTTCGTAAAGAGTTGTCTTTCCCATCAAAACTTCGATTATTTCCTTGCATATTGATGGTTGAATTCCCAACAGACTCTATCAAATCCCCGGATGACGAAGGCTGATTAGCACGATCATAACTATGATTGGATGCAGTTGAATTTATACCATCTGCAAGTGGAGATTCGGCAACAAGCCCGGTCTTCGATATCGGATCATTGACAGGGGAAGAACTGGAACTGCCTTCTTCATTGACAATAACCTTACCAACAGAAAATAAAGAAAACAAAGAATACCCAAACGAAAGCTCAAAGCATTGAAACGCCAAAATCATAGCAAACATCACCCCCATCAGCCATATCACTCTTCTCGAACCGATTTGAGATATCGAACAGAGTTCTTGACCCATCTTGAAAAACTATCAAATGATCATAATCCAACGATGATATTTTAAAACCCCAGGCTAAGATGGAAAACTCCCTGTCATAAATATAGAAAAGGAATCTAATATTGTTCATTCCTCTGTTCATATACACAGTATAAAGACAGCAATATACGCATTAATGAAAGGAATCAAAGTAGCAAATACTGTTTCATGCAAGGCTTTAGCAGCCCATTCTATTGCTACAAATATACTAAGTTCATAAGATCTGTCTCACCAGCATTAGAAGAATTCCTATGTTTGATGAAACCGACCAAAAGAAAAGAAAATTAAACCAATCTGTCATAAATATTCAAAAGAAAAACTGTAACATGATTCGTTATCATACCAAGAACAGAAACAGCAAGGCATCCATTAATGGAAAATATGTATTAATGATTCATTTAACCTCAATAAACGCTAATACCATCAAAGTAAAACAGTGCCTACATTGATTTATAAGATTCATCAAAGTAAAAGTATGATTTCAGTCAAGAACATTTCAAAATCTTGCAGGGTTCCATTTGATTTTAGCCATTTTTGAATTTGCACAAAGCATCAAGTAAATGCAAATCAACTCAGATGAACTGTAATGACGATCAGAGCTCATGATCTGGTTCATGCAAGAAGGAAATACTCAATCAAAGTCCACAAGAATCACATCCATTAATACACCATTCATTCAATTTCAAAGGACCTAGATACGATTTCGAATTACTTACTAGAAACCACTTGAATCATCTACAAACCAGTAAAAATTACGAAGAATTGTAATAGAAAACGAGATTCAAACCTTCAAAACATTGAATCCACGAAATGGATCTCGAGCAAAACAGCAGCGGAGAGAGGTGACTTAAGAATCGCGATTTAAACCCATTTGAATCGTTTCTGGGAGATTCATGCGGTGTCTGAAGATCCAAAAAAGGAAAAAAAAAACTGGGTTCGATAATCGAGAGCTACGTGGCTGGCTTCTACAAGCGTCAGAAGCTGGTTGGGGAATGGGAAGAAATTTGAGTAAGTGTTATTAGGTGCTTTGCTTGGCGCTTCTGCTACTGATTTTGCCGCTTTTGGAAAAGTCACGGCCGGAGAAGGGTAGCTATTGATTTGATGTTCGGTGAAATGGCGTAAAAGATCGCTGGCCATTGACGATTCATCCTCGCCGCCGCCGCCGTCGCCGCTGTCGATTTGGTCTAAACAGGCGGCGGTATCGGTCGCCGTCATTTGGGCCTAAACAAACGGTCTCCTTTTCTCTGTCTCGAATGCTTACATGCTGCCGAGAAAATCGCTTTCAAAAATCGTAATCAATTATTTTCTTTATTAATTTAATCTTTCAATTAAAAAATATATATATATTGGTTGTGAGTTGACTTTGACTTAATTTAACGCTTTTTTTTTTCTTTAATGTAAGTTCACGTATTATTTTAATCCTAGAAAAATAAGGAAATTAACAAAAATATAAATAATATATTCTTCAATAATAAAAACAATATAATATACCATTTTTTAAAATAGAAATTACGCCAAATAGTATATTTTGCATCAATTTTATTACATTTTTACCCTTGAAAATTCTTCATATTTTTTTAATTATGATATTAATGTAATTATTCGTTTAAAATTTTATCATTAATTACATGTGGTTATTTTTGGTAATCTTAATACAACACTGTCCAATTTTGCATTATTTTCAAGCAAGAAAAAATGGGAAATGCTTATTTATTTATTTTGTTTTATTTATTATTTGGGTAAATTATATATTTATTTTATTCAAATTCTATAATTGAAATAATTAAAAGGATCTAATTCATTTGGATTTAATCTACGAATTAAAAAATTCAACGCGTTCACACACTATAAATCAGTGTTAAAACCTGAATCCACGTTATTGTCGATAATATTTATCTAAAACATCAAGAAAAATTAAGATTCGTCGACCGAAAATTCATGAAAAATATCTCAAAATTGATATTTATTCGACAAAAGAAAAAAATTGAGGTCGTGGAAAGCCCCAAACCATTTTTATGACTATATACACAAAAGGAAGGACATGGGAAATAGCTCTTTTGATATCTTAAATGGGCTTTAGGCCCAATATTTGGGCTTGGAAGGCCCATGAAATTCCAATGGGTTTGCCCATGAGGCTATGAGAAATAGCTCTTTTGATATCTTAAATGGGCTTTAGGCCCAATATTTGGGCTTGGATGGCCCATGAAATTCCAATGGGTTTGCCCATGAGGCTATGAGAAATAGCTCTTTTGATATCTTAAATGGGCTTTAGGCCCAATATTTGGGCTTGGATGGCCCATGAAATTCCAATGGGTTTGCCCATGAGGCTATGAGAAATAGCTCTTTTGATATCTTAAATGGGCTTTAGGCCCAATATTTGGGCTTGGATGGCCCATGAAATTCCAATGGGTTTGCCCATGAGGTTATGAGTATGATTTTAGGATAAGTTTTATGGAATTGGGCTTTCAGTTTCATTAATTGAAAAATCTAAATAATAATAATAATTAAAAAAAAAACCCTCAATATTTATTAAGGTAATTATAATATATATATATTATATTGTTTAGTTTAAAATTTTTAAAAGCTATAAAAAAAATTAAGTTCTAAAATTAAATAAAAAGGATTTATCTGTCTCTTTTAAAATTAAAATATCAAAATTTTGTAACTTTTGAAAGAAATAGATTTATTATATAGTATATTCTCGGGTTGAAGGGCTACAAACATAAGAACCCGAGACGATATGTTTTAGCTTTGAATTTAAGTACAAAAGTTTCAAAATCGGTAAAGTTCAATTTTGAATTATTTTTTAAGTTTGACATTAATTTCTAAATAGTTTGACAATCAAGTAACCTACTACTATAACCGGACTAATTAGAGAACAACATTTAAAAATTAAGAACGAATTATAAATCAAATTCAAATATCAAACGATGAAATATATCACGAGATTATCGGAAGAACAAAAAATAAAAAAGTGAATTTGATTCCAAAATTAAACTTTCTCACCTTAGAATAAGAGAAAAGTTGAATTCTTTATCCCAACCACTTGCTTATGTCGTAATTACCACCATACAACAAACATGTCTGCTGTGTTTTTTTTTCTCCTTCTTACCTTTATGTTCCCTTTTTGTACATGTAGGAGAGAGAAGTAGAGACAGAGGAGAGAGAAAAACAGAGTAAAACTTCCCTCACCTCCTTTTCCACTATAAATTCCTACCCTCACCCACTTCTTTCTTCATCTTTAACTCCCTTCTCTCTCCTCCACAACCCAGCTATCTTCAATTCCGACCAAAACCCATTTCATATTTTTGTGTTTTCACCTCATATAAGCTTCAAAGTTGCAATCTTTTCCGCCATTTATTCTGTTTTCAGCTCAATATTTGCTCTACTCTGTTTTCTTCCCCTGTTTTTTTGGAATTTGGTCGAAATAATGTCGTCCAGTATCTATCAAGGGTTACAATCATGTCTTATAGAACCACGTGTTTTAAGTCTCAAGTTAACTCCCTCCCTGAATTCTTCCCGGCTGCCGGCGGT
>NW_019272040.1:1549475-1698537 GCF_002738345.1 Cucurbita maxima | reverse complement strand
TTTGGGCTTGGAAGGCCCATGAAATTCCAATGGGTTTGCCCATGAGGCTATGAGAAATAGCTCTTTTGATATCTTAAATGGGCTTTAGGCCCAATATTTGGGCTTGGATGGCCCATGAAATTCCAATGGGTTTGCCCATGAGGTTATGAGTATGATTTTAGGATAAGTTTTATGGAATTGGGCTTTCAGTTTCATTAATTGAAAAATCTAAATAATAATAATAATTAAAAAAAAAACCCTCAATATTTATTAAGGTAATTATAATATATATATATTATATTGTTTAGTTTAAAATTTTTAAAAGCTATAAAAAAAATTAAGTTCTAAAATTAAATAAAAAGGATTTATCTGTCTCTTTTAAAATTAAAATATCAAAATTTTGTAACTTTTGAAAGAAATAGATTTATTATATAGTATATTCTCGGGTTGAAGGGCTACAAACATAAGAACCCGAGACGATATGTTTTAGCTTTGAATTTAAGTACAAAAGTTTCAAAATCGGTAAAGTTCAATTTTGAATTATTTTTTAAGTTTGACATTAATTTCTAAATAGTTTGACAATCAAGTAACCTACTACTATAACCGGACTAATTAGAGAACAACATTTAAAAATTAAGAACGAATTATAAATCAAATTCAAATATCAAACGATGAAATATATCACGAGATTATCGGAAGAACAAAAAATAAAAAAGTGAATTTGATTCCAAAATTAAACTTTCTCACCTTAGAATAAGAGAAAAGTTGAATTCTTTATCCCAACCACTTGCTTATGTCGTAATTACCACCATACAACAAACATGTCTGCTGTGTTTTTTTTTCTCCTTCTTACCTTTATGTTCCCTTTTTGTACATGTAGGAGAGAGAAGTAGAGACAGAGGAGAGAGAAAAACAGAGTAAAACTTCCCTCACCTCCTTTTCCACTATAAATTCCTACCCTCACCCACTTCTTTCTTCATCTTTAACTCCCTTCTCTCTCCTCCACAACCCAGCTATCTTCAATTCCGACCAAAACCCATTTCATATTTTTGTGTTTTCACCTCATATAAGCTTCAAAGTTGCAATCTTTTCCGCCATTTATTCTGTTTTCAGCTCAATATTTGCTCTACTCTGTTTTCTTCCCCTGTTTTTTTGGAATTTGGTCGAAATAATGTCGTCCAGTATCTATCAAGGGTTACAATCATGTCTTATAGAACCACGTGTTTTAAGTCTCAAGTTAACTCCCTCCCTGAATTCTTCCCGGCTGCCGGCGGTGGAAGAAGATTCTGATCTCTCTGCTGAAACCCATATGGAAATGGGGGAGAATTACGCCGGCGACGGAGATTCTCCGGCCGACGATGGGGAAATAGCGAGTGGCGGTGGGAATGGTGTTGGTGGGTGGAGTTTTCTCCAAGCTCTGTCTGGTGTGTATGTTCCTCCTCCGACGAAGGAATATTCTCCGGCGGTGGCACTCACCGGGAAGAGCCTCGATATCTGCACCGAGAGCTTGGGCAGCGAGACCGGGAGCGACGGCAGCGAGATTGGCGGCAATGAGAAAATGTCTCTGTTTTTATCTAATGAAACAGAGATGTCTCCGCCGTTTGCCTCCAGCGGAAATCTGCCACGATATATTGAATCAAGAAAATTAGTGAAGCCGAGGTGAAAATTACCATCTTGAAAATAAAATAAAATATATCAAATAAATTACAAGAAAATAAAATAAAATATATCAAATATACTATTAACCAATAAAAAAAATTGTAACTAATTAGGAATATATAAAATATATTTCAATATTATTTTCGTCCCACCTATTTATTCATACTCTTAATATACAGCTATCCTCCACCATTGATGTCGAGGAGTGGGCCAATGGGTGTGAAGGTGAGGCCTTACCGGGAAGGCGGGCGGCTGGTGCTGCAAGCGGTGGTGATTTCATCCACGAAGCCGTGTTTCGAGGTGGAGCGGGGCGGGGGAAGGCTGAGGTTGAGATTGTTGAAGCATTGTTTAGAAGAAGAGGAAGAAGAGCAAGTGGAAGAGGGAGCAGAAAGGGAGGAGGAGAGTAATGAGAGCGGCGGAAGGCGGCGGAAGGGTCGGCGGTGCAAGGAAGGTGGCGGAGGAAGGAAGGAATTAGTGAATTGGGAGCCATTTTTGGTGTCCACTTGAACAACTTCACTCCATTTCTTCCTTTATGTCTATGATAGATTTTGTACGTTTGATTTTGCAGTGTGGTAATGACAGTTATCATGGTTACTCTCTCTCACATAAACACTCTTGTCAAGGACGAGCACGTGTAATTACAACAAATCTACGAGTAATTAGAGTTTCTGTAACAGCTCAAACCACACTATGAGCAAATATTGTCCGTTTTGGCCCATTACGTATTTACATCAGCCTCACAATCTTAAAACGAGTCTGTTAGGGAGATGTTTCCACATTTTTATAAGGAATGATTCGTTTCCCTCTCTAACCGATGTGAGATCGTAACTAAGGATCTTGTTTTTCTTCTTCTTACGAACTTTTCGAGGGATAATCTAAACGTTTTAATCGAACCGTTGATTGAAACGTTGAAATAAAGAAAGGGTTTGAGTTGGGGAAAGGCATAAAGGAGAGGAAGTGCCAAGTTGTGAGGAAGAAGGACTAAAGGGGAGAGGACAAAGTGAGTACATGCTCTGCTAAGCTTCATATGGGTGTAGGACCCTAATGGTGAGACCAAATGGGGCTGAGTGAGACTGAGTCATTTCTGATCTATCATCATCATCCATGTGCTTCCCTCTTCTTTCATCTCAAGCTTTTCTAAGCCTACATGATATCACATCTAGGCCTAGGACCCCCTTCTTTAATTATCTCTCTACACAATCAAAATCGATCTAACCTCATTCTTTTGAGATCGATGGTCCCAACCCTAACTCAAAAGACGTTACGAAGTTGTACTTGTGAAAAAAGCTTTAAAACCCTAATTAAAGTTCATTGCGATTCATCATCCTAACTTAAATCTGGAGAGAGGTTCGTAACAAAGAATCAAGATGTTGTAAAAGATGAGAGATGGTTAGGAACGAAAATGCTTTAGTTTATGTGAGATCTCACATCGGTTGGAGAGGAGAACGAAGCATTCTTTATAATAGTCTAAGCTCACTGCAAGCAGATATTGTCCTCTTTAGGATTTCCCTCTCGGGCTTCCCTCTCAATGGAATCTCATTCTAACTAAGGATTCTTGTGGTTCCGGAGAATCCAGCTACAGGATAACCAGGAACGGAGAGCTTTCTCCCCTTTTCCGCCTGCCTCTTTGGTCTTAAGAATGCTGGTTTTAAGAATGAGTGATTGTCCTTCTCTAACTCTTACTGCCCAACAGGATAGCAGACAGCTAATGCGTGCCACTTATTGTATAGGGTTCTATGGTCGGTCCGCGACCCCTGGATACTGAAGACATCCTTGGGGTGATCTTGTAGTTCCTACGAGGTGGAGACGGTGGGTCAGTCCATGAATTTTCCTTCCTTTTGCCGCATTTCGCTCAAAGGGTTGAAGGGAGATAGTGCATCAAGCTGTTCGCAAGGGCTAACAAAGGGTTGAAGGGAGATAGTGCATCAAGCTGTTCGCAAGGGCCAACTTGATCCTCTTCCCTAGGGATCCCAAATGAGGGAACCCTAAGAGAGCTGCTGACTCCAACTACCGTCCATGTACGATTCATACTAGATCTGACCAACTGCCCATCTTCATCTCAGTAGAGTCTTTCAGTGGCATGTTTTGTTCCTCTTTCCCATTACTTAGAAAAAGTGAGCCACCGGTTACCGGTTCAGGTACAAGATACTTTCATTACCGCCTGGACAATTAGACATCCAACCCGTATGCAACGACCAAATTGCAAGAGCGGAGCTCTACCAACTGAGTTATATCCCCCCGAGCCAAGGAGTAAGATGCTTCTATTCTTTTATTCTTTTCCTTGGCGTAGCTGGGCCATCCTGGACTTGAACTAGAGACCTCGCCCATGAAGTAATCATTGCACCTACGGTCCAACCAATTGGGAGAGAATCAATAGATTCCTTTTCGGGAGCGATTCATCCTTCCCGAACGCAGTACAACTCTCTGTTGTACTACACTCTCCAAGTGTGCTTGTTCCCCCCTTCTCCTTACCATGGCAAGTCTTTGTGAAGTCTTTGTAAAATGTGTTTGCTAGGAAGAGGTTTTCACACTCTTATAAAGAATGCTTCGTTTTCCTCCCTAACTGATGTAGGATCTCACAATCCACCCTCCTCCGTAGCCTAGAGTCTTCGATGACACTCGTTCCCCTCTTCAAACGATGTGGGATTTCATAATCCACCCCCTTCAGGGCCCTCATTGACACACCGTCTAGTGTCCGCCCCCTTTGGGGCCAGCGTCCTCATTAGCACATTGTCCAGTGTCCATCCCCACTTTGGGGCTCAGCATCCTCTCTGACAAATCGCCTGGCATCCACCCCCTTTAGGGCTTAGTGTTCTTGCTGACACACCACCTAGTATTTGAAAAGTCCAAAGAGGACGATATTTGCTAGAGATAAGCTTGTGCGAAAGAGAGATGTGTCGTCCAATCATGGAGTTTAGGGTAACCCTTAGATGGAAGGGTACAACTTTTATGGGGAGTGGTTGCTTGGATAGGGAAAGGAAGGTGTCAACTAAAGCATAAATTGCATCATTGTGTCCCTAAAATCATGTGCTTCAAGAATTACCCCTTCCTTCCGTATGGTATATGTCTTTGTGTAGGTACTTTTAGAGAGAGAGAGAGGGTACCCATTTTCTCTCACCAAATCCTGTCCCCATTAAACAAAAAATCTTGAAATGTCATCTTCAAGATTGTATGTATCCACCTGCACAAAGTTCTTGTTTGGAAATGCACTTTGCACAAGTGAATTATGTGCATACTTGAAGTTTGAGCGGAATAATCACTAATGAGAGGATAAGAACTATAATGATCCCCTCGAAAAGAAACTAGCACTTATCGTTCGTGGCATCCCGACTGTCAAAGGAAGTTAGTGAAGCTGATCATAAAAAAGACGACTCGTGAACCAATAAAAACGGATAGAGTTTTGTTCATTTTCATGAATCTACGAGGAAACCCTCTTTAGTGGAAGTTTAGCTTTAGCTGGTTTTAACAAAAATTGTAGATTTTATTTGGTGGGTCGGGAATTCCCTGAGACTTAGTTGGAAAATCTATTGAATCTCTTGAAAGAAACGAAAGCCCATCATAAAATTGCAGGAGGCGACGTTATCTCTTGAATCAACAAGTTACATGAGTTAGGTCAATCTAACGTCTTATGTCTAAGATTCGAGTTAAAAAAATTTGAAGTCGGAAGCTTGCATTTGATTGTTCCGACATTCCCGTACACCTTCTACTACATGGCTACGTTACTTATTTGTCTTGAAATGCTTCTAAAAGCAAAAATTATCTTCGTAGATCAACATGAGTCATTTCAACATGTTTTGTCCTTACTCACATATTTTCGTATTAATCTGTAAGAATAGTCTCAACTATGGTCCTGTCTTATAGGATACAGAGAAATGACAAGAGCATTAGATGCCAAATCCAAATTTCAAACCCTAATATGAATCCGGACATGAGACATTACAGTTATAACACAACGAACATCCTTAAAGTAAGACTAAAAACACCTTTTTATCTTCGAATCTTGTCGTTATCAAACTATACTTAAAGATTAAAATACAATCACGTGATTATTACAACCATTATCGAAATACCAAATGCTTTTTATAAAATTGTTAATGTTATATTCAAACCAATCTTTGGGAAAGTTTTGATTCCTTGAACAATGTCCTCCATGGACATGCCCAAAGCTTTTAATGGAGAGTATCACTTTCATATGTTCTTGGAATTTTGAGAGCTCTATGCCTTATTCATCTCATTATTGGTTCATGATTCTAGAGTTTTAGATAAGAATTAAAAAAAGACAAGGCTACAAACCCAAGTTTTGTTAGGGCCTTTCATATCAAATTTTAAATTATACTTCAAAATTAGTATTAAAAAATTTCGGTAACCCGGTAATCCAACTGAAGAATCCGTACAAAATTTTATGGGTTTGTATATGGATTTCTTTTAAAACTAGTTCGAGTTGAACTGAACTAACTCGAAAAGTATTTGTTTACTTACCCTGTAACTATCTATACATATATACATTTTATTTATTTATTTATTTATTCTCTAACAATTTTTTTAAAAAAAATTCAAAAAATACATGTAAAATTAACTCAGATTAAATTAAATTTAAAAATTGTCCCACTCAACTCAATTCAAGAAAACTCCTTTCATCAACATAAACAAATTTGTGACATAGAAATAGGAAGCCTTCCAATCCACACGCAAGAGAGCTTCCGTGTCACACTATTGTCCTACGTGGTAAAGTTTAACATTCTCCACATCTTACGTGTATTGCAGGACGAGATCCATGTCATCGACCCAATCCGAATATTTCATTTTTCACTCTGGCTCCTTTTTGTTTATTGACACATGTTTTTATATTTATTAAAAATATATTAATTGAAAAAATAAAAAAGTAGAAAGGGTTAAAATATTATATATATATATATATATATATATATATATATATATATATATATATATATATATATATTTAAGAATACACTAACATTGAGGAAATGGTTGAAAAAAGTATTGATTTTTATTATATTTTTGTAACAAAACATGGTAAAACAATTGCGAGTTTTTTTTTTTTATTTTTGATCATCTTTATAAGGTTCTTATCGATAATTACTATCGAACAAAATATGAGTCTAACATATTCCTGCATATCGAATATCGTACTATCCATAAAGAATCAAAGAATAAGCAACCACACTTCTCTTCCACATGGGAAGAAATGTCATGTTTGGGAAGAAACCCATCCCTAAAACTTATTATCGAGGCCTCGACAGAAAAAAATTTCGCATTTATTATTTGAATAAATATATAATATAAATAATATTTAGCCAATATAATTTCTAAAAATTCAAAATTTAATATTAAGATCTTGAATATTAACTAATTTATTTTTCAGACTCATACGATCTTGAATATCATGTAATAGAGTTGACAATATAGCTTGGTTGAATAAAATTGCCAAATCAACCATGGTAATTATATCAGTTAAGTGGAAGATAAATCCTAGCCGTCCATGTTCCCTACCTATCAGACAAAATTACCAAGGGTTTGGGGATTTGCAAATCTGACGGCTGACATGTGGACAACAATTAGCTGACGGACACAATTCTTTTCCCCCTTGTAGTGACAACCAACGATTCCAACGTTGGATGTCCCTAAAACTATATAAAAGTAATGTTTATTATATATTCTGCCACGAATAAGGCTATAACCTAAAGATTTTGCTTCCTTTTTTCGTTAAAAAAATCATCTATTAAGTATGAATTCACCTAGGACAGTAGGTTGCATAAGAGAAGAACAATGGAGCTACCCATGTGTAGGATACATTGATGAAAGTTCCATAACGTCATATATAAGAAATAGTTATAAATCTTAATTGGCTAAAAGTTCAAGAGCTGTTTGGTTGCTAGGCAAAGAAATCCTTAATTTTCTCTAAAGAAAGATGGACAAATGAACTTAATCCTAAAATGGTTGCATATAAATTTAAAGATTCGAACCTGTGACATCTTGTGTGTAGGTGGCAACTGAATTTGCCAATGAGCTCACTGCTCAAAGGCGGAAAAGTAAATAGAATATTTGACTAAAGTAAGAGTATGAATGTCAATAAATTTGAAGCTTTTACAAACAACAAACAATTGATCTCCCTGACTATCTTTTCTACAAAGATAGGGTTAACTTAAGGATAATAGTCATTCCCTTGACTTAATACAAAAAGAAACAAAATTAACTTTGTTTCTGAAGCCTCGTAGCTATTAGCAAATTGATCACGCACAACAGAATCTAAAACATCTAGACATCTATATACTAATCAAATCGTACCGAGTTTTTCTCTAATATATACAAATATACCAAGACATCCCAAGATAGAATTCGACATGTAATTTGAGTAAGATTACCTTTTTAAAAACAAAATTATGCCCCATTAACATGGGTTCTAGAAACTTCAAATGCAGCACTAACTCAAATATGTGACACTAAAAAAATTCATCTTAAACGCACCACAAGTATCTTTTAAACATTTAAACTAACTTAATTTTGCATCGACAGACAGACAAACAATATCTCTGTCTACAGATCCTAAACTAGCTGAGATATAAACTTTTCAAGAACAAATGAAAATGTTGAAGGCGATAGGGTTGTGGTGTGGTAGGTTATCAAAGTGATCCAAACATGCATGTTTTTGTCTGTTCTATTAAAAGCTTGATGATCTGATACCTACCTACTTTGTTGGTTGCGCAATCTATACCCCTTTGAAAAGGCAATTCCTAATACTTATTGTCTGAGAAGACCCACAATGTCCCATCTTCCCCAAAGCTATGCTACAAAGAAAAAGATCCCAATTGCAGAAACTGCTCAGAGAGAAAAAAAATCAAAATAAGTTGATGACCAACTATCCCCTTGATATTCATTTTCTTAAAATAATAATTAAAGGTAGAACAGTAGTAGTATAGAATCATGACGATCGAAAAAATTCAGCGATGGAAAAACAAAGAAAGAGATCAGCAAACGAGAAACTCAATATGAAAGAATCGTGGGGAAAGAACCTGGAGACGAACACATTTGTTGAACGAAGAAAGAGATCTACTCTTCTCGAGGTCAAAAGTTCAAATTCCTACCTCCACATTTGTTGAACTAACAAAAAATACTATATGACAAGATAACGTTATTAAGTGCAAGGATAGAACCTGGACGTGCAGCTGCGCAGCCGAAGGGAAACACAGCACAGTTGTATCCAAAATAAAGCACAAAACAGAAAAAATGAGAGCAGCATCGATCGTTGCATTATTAAAATTTCTTTAAATAACATCAGTTACTTGGAAAGCTGGAAGCCTCAACAAACTCCTTCCACATACAGGACCAGCCACCCCCAAGTCCTCTTTGAATTCCTTCTGGTTCATAAATTTAAGTTAGACAAAGAATTTGAAACAAATAACAAGAGATGGAAGAATAGGATGTCGAGATACTTCCACGCTTGGAACTTGAAAGAAACAACAAAATATTCTATCATCTATAAATAATCAAATATTCTTCTACATTACATCAGAGCATCAATTAGACAGACGTGGAACTAAAAAAAGTGACCATGTTATTGCAGTACTTAACAGCAACCACATAAGTTGATTTCTTGCAGCTAATTTGAGGTGTTTTTCCTGGCAGCGTATGCACGGAACGCTGCTAGCCCGACAACACCCGCAGCAGCTCCAACTGTAATTTGAAACAGAAGATAAGCCAGCAAAATGGTAGATTAAATATTAGTGACATATTCCTTTCTTTTTAACAAGATATGAAAATATGTTTCTATGCTTGTTTTTATTAGCTATTTTACAAGGCATTTGGCTTGATAGAAATAATGGTAATTCTAGAGGAGTTGCAAGATTATCTATAAATGGATGAACAACAAACGTACCTGAGACGAATATCAGAGAGCGGTTAAACAGTTTGTGGTACCGTTTTTGGTTCCTCCCTCGCTCAGTTTCTGGAATGCACGCATGAGGGTGTTCTGCTGCACTCAGAATCTTATTGAATACATTGTTGGAGTCGCCTGATTTTGAGCTCACAGGTATAGGAGATTCGATTCCCAATCCCTGGCAAACCTAAAATAGATGACTAAATTAAACTAATATTCTAGGGAATCATGTACAAAATACGTTTAGCCTTTCACATTCGAGAGCAGGTACTTTGACACGCATGAAATTTCGAACGATGGGTATAAAGGCAAGAATGGTAAGTATACCCTCACTGAATCTTGTACAGCAAGTGGAGTTGGATCAAGATCATCCTTGGCAGCAATAACAATACAAGGAACTCCGAAACCGCTTACTTCCCCCTTCCTCGCAATCTCCACCAGTAATTCTCTAGATCTATTCCATGAATCTTCATCTGAACTGGAGAGAGTAGATCAATATCGAAAGGAAGCTTTATATTAGAGAAAGAAACATTTTTGACACACAATGATCCACCATGATAGTGAAAACTGCTTTTAGTTTAATGTTGCTCATCGTAATTAAGATGACTATGGAAATGTGACATATCAAAGCATGCATCAATTTACTAAGTTCGTGTTTCTAAATATCATAGGTCATATACATTTATTAACAAGTGACACATTTTCGAGTCACAAGCAGCCAGTTTTCAAGTCTTATTTTTGAACAAAAATGAAACTTTTCATTGAAGAAGAGCCAATTTTCGACTTTTAAAGTTGCAGTTACCCCGAATGCAACAATAGGAAACTTTCATAATGTTGTCTATCCTGTTAGCAATGAAAATCAAGCAAAAATGGCATGGTACCTGTCATAGACAAAGACAGCAACATCACATCCGGCCAAACACTCTTCGTTCGAAAGAAATTTTTGGACACCATCTTCAGGAATCTCTCTCAATATAAGTGTCTTCTGACCTCCCTAATAACATTAAACAGTATAATAAACTTGATCAAAAAGCCAAATAGATAAAGATTTTCAAACTATGAAAACTATATTAAAAAAGGTAAACATGCAAACTTAAATATTACGAAAGCATGAAACTCCGAAAACACATTGAAGTCACCTGAACACTTTCATGCATATTCATAGCGTAACTATCTTCAGTTGTTGAGCTATAGTTTTTTGAAAAAGGCCTGCAAGTAAAAAGCAATTTGAAGATGATAATAATGAAGATATTCTAAAGGTTGTGCGATAAAGCTGGTTCAGCAAAGGTATTAGTGAAATCATCACGAACGAGTGATCAGTACAGGAATGAGACCTTTGAATTAGGGTGTTCAAAAGAGCAGATTTTCCAGCCTTTTTAGGACCAAAAACAAAGCATTGGAACACATTTCTTTCTGTTTTTTGTTTTTTTCGATCAGCCAATCTTCTCCTTGTAACACGGAGTGCTTTAGCTGGATCACCACCATATCCAATGTATATTAAATTAGCCAAACTACTTGGAGGATCCAATATCGTCATCAACGCCCACTGCATTCACATAATAGAGTTACTGTTGTCATAATCGATCAATTTTTTTATACGACAAAATATCATTTCATTTAACAAATGAAGCTACAAGGGGAGACATAACCTTGTGAAACTATCTGGAGTTCATTTCAGATGAGAAACAATAAATTTATAGATGGAATGAGATTACAAAAAAAAAAATAATAATAATAATAATAATAATAAAAAAAAAAAAAAAAAAAAAAAAAAAAAAAAAAAAAAAAAAAAAAAAAAAAAAAAAAAACTCCCCATTGGCAATAATAGAAACATTACGGATAGTTACAGAAAGAATTGGATAAAGAATTCTAAAAGAAGCTACGAAAGAATAATATCCCACGGACTTTTGAAATGTTCTCTCATTCTTCTCTAGAGAGCATCTGACAAAATGGCCACGGAGGCATTGAGCCGAATGATCCTCACCTCACCTTTAAACAGTAGAGCTTTGGTAATTCTCAAAGCAAAGGGCAACCAAACACCAAAAAAAAAAAAGGTTAAGCAGCTTCCACCAAAGCCTTGGAACGCAAGGTGAGATGAGTAAAAGGTGACCAGAAATTGATCCTGTTATTTTTTATTTGAAAGGAATTTAATAGAAAATATTATAGGTATAAGAAAGCAAAATTACGATATCCCAAAAACTTCGGGAGGCCTAAAGTCCCCTAAAACCATTCCTCAAAATTTTCTTCCCTAGAAACCCCCCAAACCTTTTGTATTTATAACCACTGCTCTAACAAGTTATTTTGCTAACGAGTAATATACCCCAGATATCCAAACAGTATTTGTAACATGGATATTTCTTCATTAAAGAATGGAGAGGCAAGTGAAAAAGGTAAAGGGGCTCTTGGGGAATTGGTTGAAATCACATGGTGGTGCCCACATACCAAGAATATTAAAATCCAATGAGTTATTTGTCAATTAAATGTCATCAGGTCGAGCAATTGTCTCATGAGATTACTCGAGGTGTGCTAACCCGAATACTGATGAATATCAAAAAGAAAAATGGGAAAACCAAGGGCTTTTTGGACCTACTGCAGGAGTGTTTCTTACCGAACTATTCATTAGTCTAGTCACCATCAATGCAAGCAATAATTCTATACCATGAATTCTCAACTTCCAATAGGTACCTTCCCAAATGGCATATCCCAAGGAAAAGAAACCATACTCTAGTTAACACCAAGTGGCTGGTCTAGAAGTCTCTAATTACACTATTAGTCTTCTTGGCTTTTTCATGAACGACGCTCTCAGCTTCACCTCTAGAAATGTAATGACCCTAGATTTTTACTAATCTAAAGTCACACCGTCATCATAACATACTCTCTTATGCGGAAATAAACATTTAGAAACTTCATCATAAAACACTGTCATGGGCTCACGTGTTCGAAAACGTCTTTAAAACGGCATAGCAAAATTCTAAATAAAATAAATAAACATTAAGGATAAACACAACCTTATTCTAACCTAAGTCTAAGAAAATAAATACACATATCCTATGCATGTGCCATAGTCTCGTCAACCGTACAAGAGTGTTTTGCCTTTACCTGAAATAGAAATAGCATGTGGTTTGAGTATTTTAAGAAATACTCAGTAAGTGACCCCACTATTGGAGTCAGGGAATGCAAACACACTCATAATTAGAGACCTATCATTAAAACCATCATAGAAGTGGTCTCCAGTCCGAACAAATTGGATGTGTAATACTCTCCTACACACAACCCATATGTGCGAGCGTGGGTCCTCGGGCGGTTCACACCCCCTGGACCCATCATAGTCGAGCTAGCTGTTCGTGGCGACGTCCGGAGGTCAGCATACCCCTGAATGTCATGTGGACATGATCATCATCATCATCCTGTATGCGTCCGTACTCATCATTATAAATGAGGAAGTAACCCGATGTATATGTACACACAAAATGCATGAGGTCCCTATAATTTTCATCTTTAAATTATTCTTATCACAACCCTATACATCATTCACATATTACCTTAGGTAACATGCAGGCATTGACCTTCATCAATTAGGGTTGTGTCTTAGAAAACTCTTCATCATAATGCATCATGACATTTAATGCATGCACATCATCTTAATAGGAATATCATCATATTAAGTCATCTCATCATCATACATCTTGCATCATCATCCTCAAGGTCATCATATAACGTCACCACGTCATCATATAACGTAAAGCATAAATGACACGTGCAAGGACCACTGGGCACGCGTCGTCATACATAAGGCAAGTCTTCCGATCGAGCCGATAGTAAGGCCCATGGTATCTCTTCAAGAATAAGAGATCTGCACCAAGATGAATAAAAAGAACCGAAGCTAAAGTTTTTAAACAAGTTGTAAAGAAGTTAACAACTTAAATTTTAAACCCCTCCATTTCCCCCACTTTTTTGTTGCTTTGTTAACACTCCCAAGGAGGCGAGATTTTTTTGTGTCTTGGGTTTTACATGGCAGATTTAATACTTTGGGTTATATTTGCAGGACATTTATCCTTTTTGATAGAGCCAAAATGTTATATCCTTTGCAAGAAGGCATTGAGGACTTAACCATCTGTCGTGGAGTTGTCCCTTCGTTCTTCGTTCAGAATCGTTTTTTTTAGACCTTCGTGTTTATTTGGCTCACCCTAGAGATTGCAGTTCTATACTGGAGGAGGTTCTTTGTGTTTCCACTCTCCATTTTGTGAGAAGGGGCTGTTGTTATGGCATGTTGGCTTCTCTACAATTTCCTAGGGGCTTTGGGTTGAGAGGTACAGCAATATTTAGAGGATCGAAGAGTTCGTGGGAGGAGGTTTGATCTTTTGTTAGATTTCATGTTTCTTCATGGGCATGAGTGTCAACCCTTGAGGTCCTATTTTGTTAGATTGGAGCTCCTTTTTTGTTTTAATTTAGCTCCTCTCATCGAGTTGTTTTCTTTTTTATGCTCATTCGTACTTTTCCATCTTTCTCGACAGTACTCATATTCACATAGTATATAAGAATGGTTAATGTAGCAAAAAACAGCTCTCATTAACATACCTGCGATAGAAACCCACTGAGAGTTAAATTTCCAAGAGTAGTTTTCTCTGCAGAATCCTTGTAAGGAGGCTCATCCCAAGGACTGATTTAAACATGCAAAGTAAATTTGAGGATATGAAATCAGAAAATATTACATAGAGCAGTTAAATATCAATAATATCTGCACATATTAGTGAAAGAAACTTTTACAATGGAATTATACTAAAAAGAAGCATAAGCAGCAACAAAGTAAAAGTATAGTGATTAAATAGTTTGACAGTTCCAATAAAATGAATAATTTTGCAATAACCTGTCAAAAAAATATAAAGTTTTTTAATCTTAAGATGGAACGAGTATTTTGTTTAAAATAAAAATACACAATCTGCACAAAGTTGAAGCCATAATGGAGGACATGCCAAAAACTTGATATGAGTAACATTTAACCGCATGATATGTTACATGAGAAAAGGTTTCTAGAGTAACAAAGTGTACCATTCTGGGGCAGTACTGAATAGTTCCTCGAGCTCTATTGAACGCAGGGCTCCGTCCTAGCAATCCCAACCAAATGCATTTTAAGGTTCAGATAAAGAAGGTTAACGCCGTTAAAAGCCTCAACTACCAAATACCATACCATTACAGTAGGAAGAAAAAAGAAACTGTGTAAAAAAACCTCAGGGTAGGTAAATACACACATTATCTGTGTCGAGCAATTGGAATACGCCACGCAAGAAATCCAAAGCTTCATTTGACAGCTCCATGCTCTAACAATAACATCAAGTAAGTATTTTATGTACAAACATCTACTGAGAAAATTGTAACAGTGGAAAAAAAAAAAAAATTATTCACGGTAGTTACATACTGGAAAATTCAAACGCAACTAAAATGATACATTATTGGCTGCACTCTTGCAAAAAATACAACAAAATAGCCCGATCAAGAGGGACCCTCTAGCCAACATCTGATCCAAGGTGTCAACCCTTCCATGCCAAACCTACCACACAAAAAACTCAACCTTTTTGGAACCTTCACCTTTCATGAGGAGAATACAGAACCACTCGACAGGGCAAGAATAAGTAAGGACCAAAGGAAAGAACGACCTTTGGACAGACAAGGACTCCAAAGTCAAATATTACCCCTAACTGGGACTAAACCAAAACTCATTAATCAAGGATAACAAAGTGATAACATTTGTCATTTCCCTATTGGTCAAACACACAACAAAAACCAGAGGGAGAAGGTGTGGCTTTAGAAGAATAATGAGAGAGCAAAAGGATCGAAGCCACCAAATCATTCCTCAATGAAGACAAGTGATTTAACTAGGAAAACGAGTCTATCACCCAACCACTTGTCCTCCCAAAATTAAGTATCTCACCCATCTCCCACCACACTATAAACAAATTGAGAACAAAAGGCAAAATCAATCAAAATATCTTTACACGGGATACTGGAAGTGCCTAGAACCCCACCCGCGATTCACTCAAAGGGGTGAAGACCGTAATTACAATAACCTTGTGTCATAAGGTGTTTGTTTCATGATGGAATCGCCATAGCCATTGAGCCAACAAGGCCTTGTCTCACCCTTACTTTACCAATACCTAAACCTCCCAAGTCGAACAGCTTAGAAACTACCTACCAACTCACAAGATGAAAAGCCCTTTCTCTCATCCACCCCCTCCCACACGAAATCCTTGTTAAGCCTTCTATTATTCCATGGATCTTATTAACCATTAGTCAACCCATGATAGTTTATGCAAACGGTACTCGATGGTTTTTGAACTATAAAAAACCATAATAGCATAAAAATAGTATGTTTGAGCTCGAGTTAAGAACATGCTCGGTCAAGGTTGCATATCCCCACCCCGTGGTGAAGTGCTGGAGAGTTGGCCTTTCATCTAAAATAGTAAACCACATTTTAATTTTTGGATGGTGATCGGGTGAAGAAAATGGTAGCTACCTGATCAGGAGCTTGCTTAGATGGAACTGGAAGATAATCTCCACTCAAATTTAAATCATCATCATAGCCGAATTTCCTTAACACTGCCCAAGTAGTCTCAAGGCGGCCCTTTTCTATGAATAGAGCATGAAGGAATAGAAATCCAGGTAGGGTAAGACCATGATCATTGACTCCAATTGATAAGTTCTCTTGCACAACTCTTTTAACGCCCACTATTTCATTAGGCTGCAGTGGAGCATTGAAGCACTTGACCTGTTTAATAGTTGATACATGTTAGCTTCAGAAAAAGAGGGAGAAAGTGCAATAAAACCACCAGAGGGAAAAACAAGAAGTTTTTTTTTTTCTCTCTTTTCTTAGAGTGTGTGAGGTGGTGATGCGGTTAGTTGTACACAAGGAGAGAGACTTCAGAATGTGACCTGAAATTCATTCAGCTCTTCATCACTAAGGGCACCATCCATGTCACGATCACAAAGAGTAAATATCCTTCTCAAAGCATTTTTGCATCGGGGTTTCAAACTTTGCCTTTCTAAATCAAATAATGGTGCTGTTGGATGAAGCACTGCCCTTTGAGCATAGTAAAATACTTCCGGCACCTGTGGACAAGTAGTTTGGAGTTTCAAGATTCAAATTCTCCAAGAACAAACCTGGAATGCATAATAGGCTTTTAATTGACGGAGAAGTTTAAGCACTATGAGATATTTTAAATCATACGGAAACAGATAAGAACAACACTAAAAAAACAAATGGAAGTGATAGGGAGTGTGGTAGATAAGTTCCTTCGCTCTTCTTTCATTTCAACGCTTCTGCATTTTTCACTATTGAACTATATTTCACAAAATTGGACATCTGATATGCCTTATATCAAATAACGCCACAATAATTGAAATGAAATGGCAGAAGACATTCCATCGACTTCACTACAAATAGCAATAGCATTAAGGTGCAACTTACTGTTATGGAGAAATTAATGACGGTTAAATGTAACCACAAGAAAAACAACAAATGACCGTGCATGTTACTCAAGTTTTTTTTAAAAAAAACAAGATATGAACTTTTCATCCCTAGATATGAAAAGAAATAAAAATGTCCTTGGGATACAATCATACAAACCCCTAAAAACTAACTGATGCTCACTTCTCAATTACAAACTGTATAAATCAAGTAAGCAAAAGAAGAAAGCTCCAAGCAGAATAAATAAATATGCAAGAAGAATGAATGCCTTCTCAAATACCTGAAGTAACGTAGCAGCAGAGCACTCTATGCAAGTTTCAATCTCCCTAAACTGTTTCATAATTGGTGCCACGATATCCTCCATGCTCGTCGGCCGGTGTTCGTCTCGCAAATCTAGCTTGCAACCAACCAGAATAACCGGTGCCTTCACCCCCAACTGATGCAACTCATTGAGCCAGTATGTAGTCAAACGAGTAAGTGTCATTGGTTGATCACATGCATACGTCAATAACACTGCATCCGCACGCTTCAATTCTTCGTAGAGCTTAAATTTGTTATCCATGCTAATTAAAGATAGATCATGAGAAATTAATTAAAAAATGAAATCGCAGCAAGAAAAGGAGTAACTATGTGAAGTCGAACAATGATGATAAATATATAAATAAAAAGAAAACATTACGCATGGGATAAAATCACTACCGTGAAATCAAATTTTGAGGAAAGGAAAATGGATGTCATTAAACACCAATACAAAACTAAAAAACAAATACGAACCTATATCAAATATGACAATCGAATCAATCAGAAGTCACAGTTACGTTGATATTTTTTTCATTTTTAACCGTGAAAAGGAACTGAGCGAAAAAAAAAAAAAACGAAGCCTTATCAAATATGACATGCGAATCACTAAGAAATCATAAATACTCGAGCATTCTTTAATTGAACCGTTGAATGAAAATTTTGAGGAAAGAGAGAAATGGACATTATATTAAATACAGACACTACCTGAAACTGAAAAAACACAAACGAATCCAGATCAAATATGACATTCTAATCACTCAGAAATCACAAAAACAGAAAAAAAAATTCAGTTCAACCATCGAATAAAACTTTTGAAGAGATGAAAAAAATGAGAGTTGCATTACATTAGAACTCCCTAAAACTGAAAGACACAAACGAATCCATAACAAATATGACATTCGGATCGCTCAGAAACCACACACACAAAATTCTTCAATCGAACCGTCAGATGACAATTTTGACGAAATAAGAAAGGAGAGTTGCATTAAAAACTAGCACTCCCTAAACTGAAAAACAATGGCAAATCCGTATCAAATATGACACTCGAAGCACTCAGAAACCAAAAAAATACACAAACACACAAACATTCTTCCATTGAACCATCGAATGGACATTTTTTAGGAAATAAACAATGGAAGTTGCATCAAACACTATAACTTCCTAAAACTGAAAAAGCACAAACGAATCCGTGTCAAAAACGGCATACGAACCACTCAATTATCGCAGAACACACGAATAAGATCAGCGCTATACCTGGAAGAGGAGTCTATAATGGTGAGCGGGACGCCGTCGGGGTAGAAATCGGCAGGAAGATGAGTAGGAGGAAGAACGGAAGGAACGTTGTCGGGGAATGATTCGGAGGCGGCAGCAGCAATCAAGCTGGATTTTCCGGTGCCTCGATCGCCAGCAACCACGATCCGAATGCTGGTACGGGTGCCGGTCTTAGCTGCCATTGGAACAGCGAAAAGGGCGGAGAGAGAGAGAGAGAGATTAGTCCGTTGGAAGCATAAAAGATTGGAGAAGTCGCAGGGTGGAAAATATTGGGCCGACTGCATCTTAATGCAAAAAATGCGGTGTGTTGTGTGTAGCCAATAATATTTCTAATTTTAAATTCATACAAAATCCCTCCAAACTAATTAATATTTAAATAAATACAAAGTCAAATTAAAGTTCTATTATTATGCCCTTTTACATTTAAATACGTTTGTTTCCTCAATAATTTTTAATATGGTGACAATTTAGCTTTATAAAACTTTAATTTTTGTTTCTTGTATGGTCAAAAAGTTTTATTTTCATCCATATCCACAATTATTTAAATTTAAATGTTGATGACAAATAATGTTCGAAAACAATAATTTAATAAAATTATTTAGTGTTTAAATTAGAACGATAAAATAAGAACAGATGACAACCGAAAACAAACCAATGGAATGTTTACAGCTAGTGCCCTTGTTGCAATTCAAAGATCCTCCTTTTTTTAACACCGGTGAGATCCTACAGTGGTTATAGAGGGGGACATTCATTTATAAGCGTGTGGAAACCTATTTCTAACATACGCGTTTTAAAATCGTAAGGCTAACGACGATATATAACAGGCCAAAGTGGATAACAACAGTGGGATTGAACTGTTACAAATAGTACTAGAGCTAAACACATCTCGGTGTGTCAGAGAAGACGATGAGTGTCACAATCTGCAATATGATTGTGACCTGAGTAAGTCATTGAGGACGATGACTACGTTAAGTGTGGGAAAATGTCATAACCATACTATGAAAAGAGTAGGTTGTGACCCTCACGCCATGACAAGAAAAGTGGCGTCCCTCAAGAGACGCCTATCCGGCCATATGCCAGCCAATATAGAAGAGTGTCATGATGCGATCGAGGAGGACGATGCATCATCCAACACACCACCACGCAAAGTGAGCATTGAAGACATGTTGAGACATAAGCAAGACAGAGACATCAGAATAGACATGAAGGGCAAAGATAGACTTGTTGAAGAGCCGGGTAGGGCCCCGAGCCTTAACCTCAAAAGTCGGAGTTTCGGAAGGAATTTGGGCATGCGGTTTGGGAGTTAAGTCCGTCCATATAAAATATGAATGCTCGCCAAGTTCGGTGTCAATCGGACATCAGACGGACAATGCACGACACCGTATGACAACTCACCAAAATCATGTTTATACCTGTTAGTATGAAAATGTCTCAAAATGTACTATAGGTACCATGGTGTTAGCTCTCCACCATTGCTAGGTCCTATGGCACATACGTGTGTCACAGTGTGGGCAAGCGTGCCGAGACGAGTGTCTCGAGCGACTTCCTTTGAGATGGGTTTTTGAAGAACAGACTAGACGGCACGGGTGTGCCGGTATTGCGCCCTAGCCCGCGTGTTGGAGGTTGCTACATACACTCGTTATCTGGTACGGTATCCGTAAATGACTCGGCATGGGCACGGGAGGGCCTATGCCTCAATAGAACCCGAATGGATGGATGTTCGGGAAGTCCCGATTAGATGAACGACACTCGGGCCCATTCTCGATGGCATGACCAAACGAGTTATGATGGCCGACTACATCCCGAGACTCGGGATGGTGTCAAGGCATATGGACCCTTTTGATGGGGATCGAGATGGCAAGATGAGATGCGACGTTGTATTGAGAGACCTTGGCCTGAGCAGAGCCAAGGTCGAGCCGAATGACTTAGCCTAGCATAGAGGCAAGTTGGATGTATTGCAGACGATTGGATTCCGCACAAGCGATGTTCGATTGGCAAAGACAAACTCGCCTAAGGTCCCACGAAGCCACAAAGTCGGGGTGAAAAATATATATGGGGTTTAATTCCCCTCAAGGCTAGTCGTGAGAGTGTCAAGATCACGACGCCGCACGGTCAAGAATGTAGGACCGTGACACTGAGCCCTCAAGGGCGTGGGGCGAATTGTGAAATCCCACATTAGTTAGAGTATGAAACGTTTCTTGTAAAGGTGTGAAAACCTCTCCCTAGTAGATGAGACTGACAACGATATATAACGAGTTAAAGTGGATTATATCTACTAGCGATGGTCTTGGGCTGTTACACAGAAATCTACCTCGTGTATCAAAGCCACTTTCAGTTAAAACTTTTACTCACAAGCTCCCCGAATCAAGAGAGGACAAGCTATCATTTTTATTGTTTGTACCCAAATATATATTTTTTAAAATTGAACCATATATTTGTGACGCCTTAGATGGGATGAAATTGAAAGAAGTTATAAGAAAATTTGTTTCTTTTTGCTATTTTGTTTTCAATATAATATATATATATATATTTCCACTATAGTCCCTCGCCGTCGCCCTCATTTCAAAACTTGGTATCTGATAGCCACGATGCACCGTTCTTCAAGGCTATATCTAGCGACGGCCGCCCGCCGATTTTCCGGCGAAGCCTACGCGGCGGCGGTGGAGAACACTAAACTAGAAGCCGCCTCCGGAAGCTCTGGCACAAGCGGTGGTGGTCGAGACACGCTAGGGCGAAGGCTTATGAGCCTCGCTTTCCCCAAACGTAGCGCCGTGATTGCCATTCGGAAATGGCAAGAAGAAGGCCACACTGTTCGCAAGTACGAGCTCAATCGTATCGTTCGGGAGCTTCGCAAGCTCAAGCGCTACAAGCACGCACTCGAGGTATTCGATTCCCTTTTTCCTTCTTTTGTAGAACATATGTAGCGTATTTTTTCTACGAGATCATGCATTCATAGGCCTGAATGAACTTGTCTTCTACTTGTGCTATGAACTTTTACTCGGACGAATTAGAGTCGATTCAATTCATCTGATGTATGAGTTGCTCGTCATATCTAGCTTCAGCTTCCAAGAGTGTATCTGATGATATTAATTTAGAGGCCGAGAAATTAGGTTGAACTTGTTAATATATTATCTAACACTTGGAGGGATAGGAAATTAGCTAAAGATTCCGTAATATGAAGCTGAAGAAATGGTTGCAAAAATGATATTACTGCGATTGGCAGGGCTCACTGCTCTAATTCTAGATTAAATCAAGATTATCCAAAAGCTCAGGTCGATAGATTATGTTGAATTTAGAGGTGCTGAATTATAATTCCCTGACCTGGCTTTTTACTTTTTGTTCATAATCTCAAATGAATCAGGAAGATAGTCTCAAGTAATCTATCTGGAACTTTTCCACTGTGCAGATATGTGAATGGATGACTTTACAGAAAAATATGAAGCTACTACCTGGTGATTATGCAGTTCATCTGGATTTGATTTCAAAAATCCGTGGCCTGAGTAGTGCAGAAAAGTTTTTTATGGATCTACCTGATAAAATGAGAGGTCAATCTGCATATACATCTCTTCTTCATGTGTTTGTACAAAATAATCTATCTGAAAAAGCTGAGGCTCTAATGGCGAAAATGTCCGAATTTGGTTTCTTGAAAAGTCCTCTTTCTTTCAACCACATGCTATCTCTTCACATCACGAACAAGCGACTAGAGAAGGTTCCTGCTCTGGTTCAAGAATTAAAGAAGAACACCAAACCAGATGTGGTAACATACAATCTTTTGTTGAATGTTTGCACTTTGCAAAATGATGTTGAAGCTGCAGAAAACATTTTCCTCGAGATGAAGAACGCAAAGATCGAACCAGATTGGGTATCGTTCAGCACATTAGCTAACTTGTATTCCAAACAACAACTTACTGAAAAAGCAGCATCTACTTTGAAGAAGATGGAGAAAATGGCATCTAAACGAAACAGAATTTCGTTTTCATCGCTTCTTAGCTTATATACCAATTTGGGGGATAAGGATGGAGTTTGCAGGATATGGAAAAAGATGAACTCATCCTTTCGCAAGATGAATGATAGCGAGTATATGTGCATGATATCATCTCTTGTGAAACTTGACAAGCTCGAGGATGCTGAGAAACTCTACACCGAATGGGAGTCGGTTTCTGGGACGGGTGATACTCGTGTTCCAAATATATTGCTAGCAGCGTATATCAACAAAAACCAAATGAAACAAGCTGAGAGTTTCTATGATCGGATGACGCTTAAAGGAATCATACCATCTTACACTACTTGGGAGCTCCTCACATGGGGTTATCTGAAAGAGAATCAGATGGAGAAAGTGCTGCAGTTCTTCAAGAATGCTGTTGGCAGTGTGAAGAAATGGAACGCGGATGAGAGGCTGGTTAAAGGAGTGTGTAAGCGACTCGAAGAGCAGGGTAACTTCGAAGGGACGGAGCAGCTGTTGATTATTCTTAGGAATGCTGGTCATGTGGATACTGAGATATACAATTCTCTGTTGCGGACCTATGCGAAAGCTGGTAAAATGCCACTCATAGTTGCTGAAAGAATGGAACAGGACAATGTTCAGTTGAATGAAGAGTCTCGTGAGCTTCTAAAGTTGACCACCAAGATGTGTGTGAGTGAAGTTTCAAGCACTTTTTACCACGAAGCCCAAAAAACCAACGAAACTGATCAAACAAACTCGACTCAATCGGTTTGAAATACACTCTTAAGTTGGTTCGACAATAGCTTACCAGTTTCACTTTCATAGAATTCGTTTTTCAGTGTTTCAATTCAATCCTTAGAATTTAAGTTTAGTTTCAATTGGGTCCTATAATTCAGTTTAGTTTCAACTGGGTCCCTATAAATTGAGCTTAGTTTCAATTGGTCCGAATAGTTTGAGCTTAGTATCAATTTGGTCCCTTTAATTTTAAAACATCGGAACATTTCTTTGGTTTATGCTAGTTTTCATTATAGACGAGAGTATAACTTAGATGTTAAGTTAATATACTATTAATCTCATGGTTAGATGTTCAAATTCCTATCTCTATATGTTGAATTAAAAAAAACGTACTTAATTTTCATTTGATTTCCTATGATTTAATTAAATCTTATAAATGTTTCTAAATTACGATATACCCATTTTGAAAATTTGTGTATTTTCTTTTATATTTTACTAACTATAAATCCAAATAGAATAATATTAAATTAGAAGGTTCAAAATTGCATAGATTAATATTTTATTTTATTTTTTAAACCACACGATTTAATTTTGTAGATATTATTTCCACCGAAAATTGGAATAAAAAGAGAATAAAAATAAAAGTAGGCAGACGTGAAGGGGCAATTACGGAAACTAAAAGAATAATAAGGGTATAATTGAAATATCAATAATCAAACAGGTTAAAAACGAGAAATTTCCGAATATAAATACAGGCCGTTTATCACTCTTCCAAAACCCTAGAGTTTGAGAAAGGCGGAAGCCCTAGTTCAGCAATCGGAGCTTTTGCCGGCCTTTGCTTACTGAATTCAACAGCCATGGCTACTGCTAGGACCGTCAAGGATGTCTCTCCTCACGAGTTTGTCAAGGCCTATGCCGCTCATCTGAAGCGGTCTGGAAAGGTATCCATTTTGTTTCTCTATTTGGCATTTTGTTTATTTCGTGGCTTATAAAACTTGATTCTCGATTTAAAAGAGTATTCTGGGATATCGATTTCGTGAACTATGTGAATGCTGAATTTGAAGTTCAAATATTTCCGGCTCTCTCGTGGAGTGTGCTTGATTCTGCATTGTTTCCCTTCTTTCTTTGCTTATCTTAGCCTCCATTGTACTTCTCCTCTTTGTTTTTATCAATTATACAAGCGTTTTGCAGGTTTTGGGATGTAGACGCTTCGATTGATCGCTTCTGATTTTTGTTTTCTTTTTAACCTTTATAGGCTGTTAGATTATCTGCTCGTGCATTGAATATGCCTCTTCTGTGAATAATTTGTGGGTTGTGACTGTTTCTTGGATCCTATGCAATTTAGACATGTTTTCACTTTAGGATTCCTAATGTTCGACTGCGCTAACTAGTCTATATGATTTTTCGGCCATAAGTTCGAATTTGATACTATCCACGAATGCTTCCTATGGAAAAGAACATTTTATGGAAGTCGTTTTTCGAACTCCCTGTTTTGGATTATCCGTTTTAGTTCCCCATGTTACGATACTTCACTGGTTAATCGAATGTGGTCTATGTGGCTTACAATTCTTATACAATGCATAATTACGAGCAGGTTGAGCTTCCACCATGGACCGACATTGTTAAGACTGCAAGATTCAAAGAGCTTGCTCCTTATGACCCTGACTGGTATTACGTGAGAGCTGGTTAGTTCCCTCTTTTCCTGTTTTTGACTTCCATGTGTTCGTATGAAATGAACAAAACCAACATAAAGCAATTGTTTTATATTGTGTTTTCTTTTGATCACTTTTTCCAAATTATGCAGCATCCATGGCAAGGAAGATCTACTTGAGGGGAGGTCTTGGTGTTGGAGCATTCAAGAGGATTTATGGTGGAAGCAAGAGGAATGGTAGTCGTCCTCCACACTTCTGCGAAAGCAGTGGTGCCATCGCCCGTCACATTTTACAACAATTGCAGGAGATGAACATTGTTGATGTTGACCCAAAGGGGTGAGTACAAAGATCCTCATAATTAGCTTAGTGATTATAACTTCTATACTGCCTGTTATTATATGTTGTGATTTACCCTGGTTTCGAGTCATATGTTACAACATTATTATTATCTATTGATCTCCTTTTCTATCTGGATGGGTTTGCAGTGGAAGGAGAATTACTTCGAGCGGACGACGGGATCTTGATCAAGTCGCTGGCCGGATTGTTGTTGCCCCTTGATCAATCAATTCATGTTTTGTCAATTAGAGACCTTATGTTTTGCCTGATGAGATACAATTTCTTATTCGCCATTAAAATTTTGGATTGTGCTGTTGAAAGATCTCCAGATGGTTTTGAATGGTCTAAAGTTCATTTACAATTCCTTTTGTTATATTTTTTCTGGGTTTTTTGCATGAAAGATGTTTCTAATGTTTTATCAACAATAACTTTGATGCTTAGCCTACGAAGTTCTAGCATGGAGATTATGTCATTCTTCTTTGTTTGGTGATCTGTTCTAAAGTGAACAATGTTTGGTTGGATCGTATTTTCATAACTGGACGAGTATTTGAAAATCTTTAAAATTAAATTTTAGGTTTAGTTTTTGATAACAAGTTCTTTAACTCATTTAAGGATTCTTAGCATTATTGTCATAAAATTGATATTTTAATCTTGGGTGACAACATATCATATTTAATAAAAATGTGAGCATTATATAATAAAACAATAAAATTATAACCCGTGTAAACCTAAAATTGTACTCAAAAACCAAAAAGTTCCATAAGTTGGCTCTTCTTTTTCTTTTGGCCCATTATTCAACTAGTTTCTAATTATTATATTTTTAGCCTCCCATGAGTGCTCGAGAGGAAAATTTTCATATTATTATAGGAAATTGTCGGAAGAACTGAAGTTGAACTTAGAACACGAAGTCCCTTGCATCAACGCCGACGAACTAAACCCAAATCTATACTTTTCAAGATCAAACTGCAACAAATGATCCTCCATTTGCAGACCTCCGATCACGATCGGCGTCCTCGGAAACTCCCCGCCATTAACATATCCTAAGCACCACAAATCCACTCCCAGCTTCTTAATCCTCACCATCGAATTCCTCCCCCCCAATTTCCACACCACTTTCCCCTTCTCCATCTCCAAATACACCACCGGCGCCCTCGGTCCCGCTGCCGTCATCTCAACGCTGCTCCCCTCAAAGCACACGCCGAACGGCTCCACCGCATTCGCCAACGTGAAGTTCAACCTAGCCGCTTCCTTCATAAACGCCATCGCGAATGCTCGGTAAATAGAGCTCTGGAGCAGAGCGTAGGTAGTGGAGGTGCTGATCTTCGCTCCGCCGCGGCCGTGAACTGGCTCAAACTGCAACAAGGAAGTGTTGAATCGCACCACCTCGTTGTTGATTCTGATGGCGGAGAGTCCAATGTAATACTCGTAAGACGGCAACCAATTCGTGTAGATTGAGCCGCTTTGGGGATTGAAGAGCAACGGAGTGTAAATTAGGGATTTGGAGAGATCAACATTGGGGGAAAATATGTACGGTCCTTTAGATCCGAAAAACGCTACACCAGATCCTAATCTCGTTCCCGATAAACAAATCGCAAAGATTCTAGGGCTATTGAATTTCGCACTAATCGTCAACGGAATCGACTCGTTCGCACGGCCGAGCGCCGCCAGGCCAATTACATTCCGAGCAAGTCCTCGGAGGAAATTTGTCTTGACACAGGCAAACGGCATGTAAGAAACTTGACGGAGTGAGCCGGAACGGGAGCCGTCGGTGGTGGACAGAGCAAGAACATCGGTGACTACATTCTCGGAATCTGTGAGCTTCGCATTAAGGTAATCGACGTATTCGTCTCGAATCGAGGGTTTCTCGGGGTAGACGTAAGTGAAGATGGTGTCGTTACCGCAGGTTGGAGTTGGGGCTTGAATACAGGAGCCGCAAACGCCGTGGTTGAAAGAATCGGAGAGAGGAGAATTGCATTTGACAAGGCGGTAAGAGGAAGAATTGTAATGGTTGTAGCAGTCGATCCAGGAGAAGGCGCCGCCGAGGTCGAGGTGGAGATTGGCCGGACGGAGGGGAGTTTTGACGTGGACGGAGATGGAGTAGAGGAGGGAGTTGTGATCTTTGTGAATGGGAGCGATAAAGGCTGTTTGGAGAGAGAAAAATGGAAATGAAAGGAGAGAGAAAGTGAAGAACACGAAGAACAGAGGCGTCGCCATTTTTCTTGCAGTACAAAGCTTGCCGTTCAGTCTTTCAAACCAAGTTCCTTTTTATAGGAAAAAAGATAATAAATATTTAATAAATCTTCAAATTTTTCTAAAAGTTAGATATTAAATTAAAAAAAGAAGTGAATTTTCTAGAATTCATTAAAAAAAAAAAAAAAATGTTGTAAAGTAGCACGTGACATGAGTATGTAAATAAGCCGCCTTTACGGGTCAAGAAATGCAATCACGGTGGAACCTATCATTTCATGCAAAATCATGACCTTAATCTCTACTTTCAAGTCGGGTCATATTGGATGTGCAATACTTCTCTACACATGATCATATAGACTCCCAAGCAAGCTCGTATATATACCCAACTTGACCCAACCTTCCACTAGCAGAAAAACCCACCAAGGGAAAGGAGTGATACACAAGTGCACATGTATCATGCTGTGTTTGGCCCACGTTTCCATTAACTTTCTAATTATGATCTCTTTGAATGCCTCCAACAAATAGTGTAAAAGTGCTCGGTTTAAAAAGAAAGGTTAAAAATGGAAAAAAAAATATATAATACCATTTTTTATTTTTTTTATTTATATGCTTTTAAACTTTCAATATTATTAGGTTAACAAAAATTTAATTTATTTTAAAAAAATTAAAAATATATACGTGAGATTCAAGGTTGAATATAATATTATCGCCATTAATTATTTGACTTTGAGATTTACATTTATTGTCGAGTTTCAATTTTTAATAAATATAATACTTGTTGCGTCGTCTTTTTTTAGTGTTAATTTAAATATTGTCTTCGTTTTACTGTGTTAGATTGATATGGTCGTGCAACTCAAATGAAGAAGAGATTGATATGAATTTAGATGTTAGACAAGAGTGCTACTATGCCCGCAAAGCTCCCGACCCCACCAAATACTAGGATGATTTAGGAAGGTGGAAGCAAATCATGACCCAGTTTGATCAAGCTCGTGCCAAAACTTCGATCATAATCTCTAAACCGCAACTAAAGCCAAACATTCTCTTTAATAGATTGGAAGATCTCTGATTGTTTTGAAAGTCTGAAATAGGAGTCCTAATTTTTCGTAAAAGACATGTTCTTGTGACTTGAAGCGGTCTTTGAATAGTTATTGAGTTGTCCATCTATGAATATGTGGCCCATAGCACCGGTTAACATAATCATGAGTGACCATCTAATTTGAAGATAGGAATGAAACACATCTTACACATCAATTGAAGGTTGAAGGGAGGAATAAAATGCTGGCCCTAAAGAAGGGTGGATTGTGAGATCCTACATCGGTTGGAGAAGAGAATAAAACATTTTTTATAAGATTGTCAAAATATCTCCATAACATACGCGTTTTAAAAACTTCGAGAAGCCCGAAAGAGAAAACTCAAAGACGACAATATTTGCTAGCGGTAGACTTAGGTCATTACAAATGATATAAGAGCCAGACACCGAACAGTGTGCCAGCGAAGACCCTCGAAGATGGGTGAATTGTAAGTTCGCACATTAGTCGGAAAGGAGAACAAAACAGTTTTTATAAGAGTGAAAACATCTCCCTAACAAATCCATAAATCCATTTAAAATACCTCAAGGAGAAGCTTGAAAGAAAAGATCGAAGGGAACAATATCGGTAAATTACCGGCATTTCCCTGTTCAAATAATATATAAACAGCACAATTAAGCTAATTTACAGTACACGCCAGTCCAGTAGCAGGATTTAAGCAACATCTGTACAGTACCAAACGTCTAAATAATTTAATCCTTTATTGTAATGAACATCAATGAAAAAGCCTATCAAGTTTATTCACCTAATGGATTGAAGTCACCATGTTCCTTCTTTGGACATCTTAAGAAAATGGGTCAGAGTTATATTTGGGATCTCAACCATGGCCTTCTTCTTCCTTGTTATCCGAGTCATCTTCGTACAGCCAGAGCCCTTCGACTCGGGAACAGTCGCAGAATCCAGATTGTAGAACTACCAAAAAAAAAACGATTCATATGATGCCAAGAAAATGTTCGCCAAATAGAAGATGAATAAAGGGCGAACAGCTTCTCATGGTTATAAATCTACGATTAACCAAAATTTGGTTAGTTTTTATATTTCATCCTATACACATTAGAATAATTTCAAGTCAGATAAGTAGCAACGAATCATGTTTGTGTGAACTGTCTTGAAATTTCATGATTAAGCCATTTTTTCAAATTGAACACAAAGGGAATACCTCACAAACTCCATGCAGCAATAATCTGTGGAAAGGATCTTGAACCCGCAAAGTTAGGACGTCTTGATTACTAGAGTCTGAGATGAATGATCGTATGCATTCCTGAAGAAATAAAATGCAGACGAAGTTATTAAGTTGTAGCAGCACAAACCCACCGCTAACGGATATTGTCCTCATTGGACTTTTTCTTTCGGGCTTCTCCTCAAGGATTTTAAAACGCCTCTGGTAGAGAGAGGTTTCTACACCCTTATAAGGAATGCTTTGTTCTCCTCCCCAACCGTCTAGACTTGGTGAACAACCAACATTCTGACCAGAGTTCTCCTACGAAAACATACCTCAAAACTCTCAACAAGACCTGGAAGAAAACTACGACGAAGTGCCTCTCTTGTTCGACTCTCTATTCTGCGCCAGGCATTCAAGAAAGCCATTTTGTCAGCATTGATATGACCCTTTCTCCTAGCGGATGAGTTATCCAAGACTCCAATGAGCTTAGCCTAAAAAGAAGATAATATGACCCTTTAATTTCAAATGCACATCACCCAGGCCCTTCTTTGGGTTCTTTGGAAGGAACATAACCAACAAAAAAATTTGGACAAGAGCAGCCCTTAGGTATTTTTACTTCCTGTATCTGCACTTCCCTTTTAAACAATTAGGAGAGCCTTTTGTAATCACCAAGGATGTTCTATCCTTTTTGTAAATGTCATAAATTTCGTATATCAATGAAATTGTTTCTTATGAAAAAAAACAAAAGAAAGGTTTAACTCTATTGAAGTTAAAAAGATAAAAATTATAATGGCAACATGAAAGCCAAATAAAAAAACCTCTTTATCCATGTCAATACTCCTGAATTTGTCCCAGTCTTCTGCGTTAGTCATGGAGAACGTTGTGGGCCGTACATCATCACCTGAAAATTAATCTCAAACCATGATGAATCCTTTCACCAGAGTGAGGAACTTCTAGGCTCAAGTAAAGGATCAATAAAAATCAGCATAAGAGAGATGAGAGCAGATATAGCCATTACCTAAGAGTTAGCAACAAATCCACTAAATATGGGGGAAAAAAAATGTCTTGCACAAATCAACTCGGAATAACATCAAAAAGAAAATAACCAAGAACCGCATACGACAGTTAAATGAGCATAATGAAAAATGCAAAATCTTGATTGCTAAACATGGCTAACAGGCTACTAAAATTCTTACTGGCGAGTCTTACAACCTATCAACTGGCAAATTTCAAAATACCACTAGTTAAAATAAATGACTAGAACACTTTTCAGGATCTAATCATCCAAAAATATCTAGTTCATACCACTTTCCCAGTAATCTTATGATTGGAAGTGTATGATCGAAAGGTTCTGGTGGTCTTTTAAGACAGGAGTTAACGAACTTTCCTTGGTTGTAATGAATGAACGGATAGTTCCAATTTGTACTTTGAATCCTATAACGTAAGATGACACGAAGTGATGGAAAAACGACTCTAATTTCAAAAATATTAAGTATCTATATCACAGAAGCAACTCTCATCACAACTTGCATAATATGGAAAGATTCTTTAGATGCATTATATACCCCAAGGCGGTGGAGCAAACAAGCCTCTAATTTCTTCGGCATTCAAACGAGGAACAAGCTCCATTAAAAGTCGATCGTTTAACCATCTGCGAGACTTCCTATTAGTAACCTGATAATAAGAGAGCTATCATCAGTATCACACAGGTAGAATTCCAACTTCCAATTAAGAGTATAGATAGCAAATGCTAGACACAACTTTGCCACATGAAAACTACTCCAGATGAATCTGCAAAGGAGACCATATTTTGGCATGGAAAACAATCCATAAATTTTGGTAATATTTCTTCCTTAAGTAACCATATAAATGAACTACCAATATCTCAATTCAGAAGTAAACTTCCAGTTCATCCAAAGCACATTGCAAAAGGATTATGTTGCATTAACAAAGCTAAAGACAAGTGAGCAGTTCACAGAACAGTCCTGAGGGAAGTAATTAAGCTTTAAGAAGATCCTTTAATACCGACCTTTCCAGTCAAGCTCTCCAGAAATTCAATCTTTTTCTCGATGGACATACCCCGAGAATTCTCATCGCCTGTGAAATTAATCCAATAAGACAGTTAGAGAGAAACATAAATCGAGAAAAAAATTTAAGAAATCGTATCATCGAAGCAGAAAATCATTCAAATGTGTATTACTAAATCTAAATAAAGGATCGTTTATTAATCGGCAAATGCTATTATAATTAGAAGAAGAAGTACCTTTAATTGGATCGCTGAGAGGGGAAAAGGTGAAACGATTCTGTTCTTGGTTAAGAACATCAGTGGACGCCATGATTGGAGCAGAAACTGAGAATCCAATCGAAGCGCAACTTGTACTTTTAGGCCGTGTCGGATGGGATGGAAATTTCTATTTCGGAGGCTGATTCGCGCTGGATGAACCGACGGAAAAGGGAGAATCGGAGAAGGATGAAGATGAGGGAGATCAAAAAAGTAGGGCAAAATCGAATCGAAAGCTTGAAAATGGAGGAACAATCAAACAGAGGCCCTAGAAATTGAAAGAGGAACAGAGAGGGATTAGATTCGGGAGAATATTCTGTTTCAGATAGGATTGAAATTGAGAGACGTCTTTCTCCGCCGCTCACCGCCACCGAGGCCGATTCCCGAAATGACGGAATTGCCCTTCAGACGGCAACGGAATGGCAAACCAGACCCGACCCGGCCGTCTTCACGGTCGTGATCCGACCAATTTTGACGATGTTTTTAGGGGATGACGTGACTAGGTATTCTTACTAAATTAGCCTTCCGTACAAGACAAGTGTTTGAAAAAAATAAAAAGATTAATTATTTACATAAATAAAATAAAAACAATAATATATACTTTTATTATATTTACCAAATTTTAATTTAAATAGAAATGAAGAGTGTGAGATCCCACATCGGTTAAAGGGGGAACGAATAATTCCTTATAATTGTGTGAAAAACTCTTCTTAATAGACACGTTTTAAAAATCGTGAGATTAACGAAGATATGTAACGGATCAAAACAGATCAATTTCAATACGAGTTAAGTTGAATTGCTCGAATTTTTCGAGTTATTAGATCTTTTGAACATTCCAACCCTACCTATCATAACGTGACAACATCCTAATAATCGTTCAATTAACGCTGAAATCTCTCGAGATTCACATGGCTCCTATTGAAAAAGAGGGCTACAACTCATATCCATATGATACTCATCATCACTCTCGTGCTTTAGTTTGGTGAATGTGTTCCCATTGATAGTAATAATGAGTATCATATCCAAACACTCTCGTGATTAAGAAAAACTTAAAAGAATTGAAGGTTATTACATACACTAATACAGTGCATCTTTCTTTTTAGTGGCACGATCATAAGAACTTCAATGTTAAGCGTGAGCAATTCTCTGTTGGATAACCTCTCGAGAACTAACTTAGAAAACATGCAAGTGATGACAAAATATGTTGAAATGACTCGGATTGGCATGTGGGTATAGTTTTCACGGTTAAAAGTGAGAGGTAAATAGTGTGACGATGCTGCAGCGAAATGTCGAATTTGGATTTCGATTCCTGATGTAGATCATGGGCATGGAACGATCGTAAAAATATGAATTTATTAAAAGGTAAATTTTATAATAAGGTATTAAATTACATAAAATCAAATCCAATTTTCATATGCTTTTAAGATTATATGTTAGTAGAGAAATAATTTAAAATATGCTTTTACAATATACTTTAAATTGCCCTTTTTGAATATGTTATAGAAGAACCATATCTACACTAACATATCATGGGTTCTATCAAAGCAACAACTTGGCCAAGGGAATCGAATTGTGTCTTACACCTAAAAGAAAAAATGATCGTTGCCACGCATCGTACGTTGAAAGGACTAAAATTTTTCTTCAATTATCACAATTATACGGCTAAAATTATCTGATTACAAATTTGAAGTGACTTTTACCAATGATCGTTCGATTCTAAACCGATCAAAATCAAATATAACTTTTGGGCTTTTAGTGTGTTATAGTTGTAATTAATATGACATACGAGAAAGTTTCGAGGGTCTGGAATTAGCTGTACATCAGTAAAATATTAGGTTAAAAATTCAAATAAGTTTGTAAACTTTCAATTCTACGTATAATTCATATATATACCTGACCTACTCGACTTATTGTCGTCAATTCTACGTAGTAGCCCAAACTCGTCACTAGCAGATATTGTCCGCTTCAACCCGTTACGTATTGTCGCCAACCTCTAAGTTTTAAAATGCGTCTACTAGGGAGAGGTTTACACACCTCTAAGTTTCAATCGTTGTGAGACTTCACAACCTACTCCCTTTAGGATTCCAGCATCCTCGCTGACACACTATCCAGTGTCTTGTTCTGATACGATTTTTAACATCTTAATTTCAATAGATATTGTCCGTTTTAGCCTGTTACGTTTAAAAATCTACGAGACATCGTTCAAGTTCATGGGTTAAATTTTTTTCGAACTAAACTTGTGATTTAATCAAAACTCGTGTAGAAAATATTGCCATCAATTCAAAGATTGAAAATGGTGGTATTTAAAAACTCAATATTCGAAAGTTAAAAGGAGAAAAAGTCATATATTCTTATGCAAATTTTTCATTACTCTACCGCATATAGCTCTATCAAATCAATCATTCCGAGAACCTTTATAAGTTTTATATTAATTATTATCATAAAAAATAAGCTGTTGTTAAAGATATGATAGCCCCTCCACAAATGAGTATCATCTTCAAAGATTTTGAGTACACATTTCAATATCAAGTCTATAAAAGGCATACCCCTCCTTGACCCATAACACATTGCAAATTCTACTCATTTTACTTCAAAACTTTCAAGAGAAAGAGAGATTTAAACACGAAATTTGCCCTTAAAAACTTCCTTATTGCTCCAAGAAAACATTTTTTTGATCAAATTCTCTTAAAAGGTGATGCTTCTCTCTCCATATGTTCATATTTTTTTTTTTTGTTTGATATTTTTTTTGATTTTGTTTGATAAATCATGAAATATTAGGGTTCATCATGAATGTGTCTACCATGTTCATGAGCCAACAAATCACTCAACAACCATTGATAAATCTTCCCCCTCGAAGAATTAATACCAACCCTTTCTTCAACGTTAGGAAGCTCGAAAAGGAGAAGGTGGTGATTGTGATCGGCGCCACTGGAACGGGAAAATCTCGACTTTCGATCGATATCGCTACCCAATTTCCGTCGGAAGTCATCAATTCTGACAAAATGCAAGTCTACGATGGTCTGGATATAGTAACAAATAAGGTCACTAAACAAGAACAACGCGGTGTGCCTCATCACTTGCTTGGAATTATTGATCCTTTCTCTGACTTCTCGGCTACCAACTTCTCTGATATGGCTATGCTTTCTTTGGACACTATTCTCGGCCGTGACCGTCTCCCAATCATTGCTGGTGGCTCGAATTCTTACATTGAAGCTTTAATTGACTCGAACTTTCAATCGAAATACGAATGTTGCTTCCTTTGGGTGGATGTGTCAATGCCTATACTTCATTCCTTTGTATCCAAACGAGTTGACAAGATGGTAGCGAACGGGATGGTCAACGAGGCCAAAGAATTCTTTGATCCCGCTGGTGATTATTCTCGTGGGATCAAAAGGGCAATTGGGGTTCCCGAATTCGACTCGTATTTTCGATATAGATCATTATTAGACGACGAAACTCAAGAGAAACTTTTGCAAGAAGCTATATCAAAAGTAAAGAAGTACACGTGCAAGCTAGCATCGAGGCAAATGGGAAAGATCCAACGGCTGAGAAACATCAAGGGGTGGAAGATACACAGATTGGATGCGACCGAGGCCTTTAAAAAACAAGGGAAAGAAGCAGAAGAAGAATGGAACAAGCTCGTTACAGTGCCTAGCACGACGATAATCGAACAATTTCTTCACTCTAACGTCATCACCACAAACGTCCCGACGAATTTAGCGTCCCTCCTCGGTCTGCCGAGGAAGAGAAGTGCAGCCATTGCAGCTGCAACTCCTTGAACAATGAAGCCAAGAAAATGGTGCACATGGAACAAATTTTGAAGGGACTTTCAATGCTATAGGATCAAATATTGGACGGTCAAGATTAAAAAGGAATATATACATTACAAAAGCTAAATCATTTAGAGATGATTCTATATTGTGTGTATTTTATTTATCATTTTTCTTCTATAATATTATAAATAATGAAATTTTGTTCTTATTCACGATAGTTTCTTGATTTTCTCCGAAATAATTCATTCCGATCTACGACTATTTGATCGAGATCGAATAGCTATAACAGATTTATGATCGGAATCCTGTTTCGAGTACACCTATTTTAGTAGCAACTGTTCTAAAGTCGGTAAGTCTAATTCAAAAACAACTTTACTTGATATGTCTCAATCAATGTGTTTTCGCTAGTACCGTGTTGCTAAAGTCAATTTTAGAAATTAGGAGTCCAGAATGAAACTCGCAAATCTCCTCTTCATGACACCGTGTATTTGAGTTTGTTTTGACCCGTTACGTTATCATTGTCAACCTCATGGTTTTGAAATGCATCTGTTAGAGAGAAGTTTTCATACCCTTATAGGAAATGTTTTGTTCCCCTCTTCAATTGATGAGGGACCTCACAATCCACCCCCTAGGAGACCCAACGTCTTCGCTAGCACGTCACCCGTTGTTTGGCTATGATATCATTTGTAACAGTTTGAGACCACTGCTAGTAGATATTGTCTATTATGACGTGTTATGTGTCGTTGTCAATCTCACAATTTTAAACATATCTACTAAGCTCTTTTTAACTTAAACACAATGAATCAAGTCATTTTGACCGGTTCAAAAGAAATGTAAACAAGATACCTATTAAAATTAAAATCAAAATTTTGAAGGACACTCTCGAAATATTAAGTCAATAGACTATGCATATCAACGTCTTAATTGAACTTTGAAACACGAAGAAGACGATGCAATGCATGACATTGAAACTATAAGATTTCACATCGATTGGAGAGAAGAACGAAACATTTTTTATAAAAGTGTAAAAACCTCTCCTTAACATGCGCATTTTTAAAATGATGAAACTGACAGCAATACGTAACGAACTAAAATAGACAATACATACTAGTAGTGTGATTTAGACGGTCACATCAACAAAGCTGAGTGCAAAAATGTTTACAAAAAGTTGAAGGGTAGGATATGATGAAGATCCAAAATCTTTGTAGTTTTAAAGGCAAAAAGGGAGAATCTTAGATAAGAAGTAGGATATGCTTGAAGGGTAGCATTAATTTATTATATGGGCGTGGCGTGTGGCGTGTGGCGTGCGGCGTGGTAGCATTGCGGCAGGAGGATTGAGTGAAACACCACATGACGCAGCGCGCATGGTCCGGAGACCTGACTTTGTGGGCGACCCAGTGGGCACTCACACTGCGTAATTATGGTAGCAATTAAATGGAGTGGCTTGGAGGTTTTACTCAAAAAGATAAGAGACTGAATCCTTTTCAATCAATCTTTCAATTGTCTCATCATCCCTTTCTCATTCTCAGCTATTCCCTAATTTTATCGTCTTTTTTTTCTGTTTTGTATTATAGAGTTTAGAGTTAACCGAGTCATGTACGATCCACTAATTTATGGTCGAGTTGAGTTGGCTAAAATATAGCAATTCAATTCTTATTTGACTATTATACTTCACAACATAGTGGATAAATAGTTCTATCTTGCATATTGGAACATATGCACCCGAAAGACTTACCAAATCCAAACTAAACCTTGAACCTCATGTTTGGTCCAACTTAGTCCGATTTCTAATACATCATGCGACGATTCTCTTTGCCTTACATTTGTGTCGGTCTTATACATATGGTGTGATATCAAAGTACTTAAAAGCCAAATTTGCTAGTGTCTTTTTTGCAGATACGGTTCGTTTTGACTACCTCACCCTGTAAGAGGACTTGATATCCGAATTCCCAAACCCGCCTCAATTATCTAATTCTTCTTCCCTAAAAAAAAACAAACTTTTGGGACTACTTTTCTTCGTTTTTGAAGCTTGATAAGAACTTCAAAGATATATGGAAACTAATACAAGTAATAAAGAGCAAACATGCTCATTTCTCAAACGAAACAGAACAAAAGGCTAATAATATCATTAGGTAGTAAAATGTTGTCACCAATCCAGCAAAACAATTACAGGGCAGCAGTAAAAAGGTTAAAAGCTCATCAAAACCCACATTTCACACAGCAGAAACTTAACCTCAAACCCCACGAACAAACAAGAACAAAGAGAATTCTCTCTTAAGATTCCCTTTTGAAATCAACTTTAGTCTTAAACAATACCAGCAGGTTCTTTATTCAAACTTCTAGGGAAATAATTTTATCCATCTTCAACGTAAAAATAGCTATTATTAGATCATAACGACCACTCGGACGCTCTCGGGTGCTTGCAGGCATGAAGAGGAAGATCTATATATATAAATGAATATACAAAAGTTGCGATGGAGAGCCACCGTGTAATTTTAATGTTGAACAAGATGTAGCTGCTAATAATATAAGTACCTTACATTATGTTGTGAGTTAAGAAGATTTCAAATGGACAAGGAGAAGAGGAGGAAAAAACAGGGATGTCGAGAAGCACCGTTACGAGTTCGTTCTTAATGGATGAGCTGACCATTACTTTGCTCGAGAGGGAAAATATCCACGAGTTCTTCCATAACTAAGGCATGGAGTTGAGGAGACAGACAACTGCCCTTGTATATTGGCAAACTACCCAGTGAAGGCCTTTCCAAGTGATAAGTTATGCTAAAAAAATTGGGGACTCGAGCGTGCGTTGCGTTCTAAATTAAAAGAAAAATCGGAAAAACTGCATAAACAGCCTACATAATTACAGTTCTCAACCATCCGGAAAAACTGCATAAACAGCCTACATAATTACAGTTCTCAACCATCTCTACAGGATGATATATTACCTATGTACACCCATCAGCAGCACACGTGGATTCCGATCTCACATGCACCCTTGAAGAACCGTGTCGACATCTTAAGGAGTAAGCTAAAAAATCGTTTCTACCTGCAACACCCAATGGTTTATGCAGTTAGCTTAAAGCTTAAAAAATAATAATAATAATAAACTTTGTGACAATTAGTTACCATTTCTAGTAATTAGATTATGTTTCTTCATCTTGGTCGCCAAAAGCTAGGTCCTGAAATACAAAAAAGAACAAATGAACAAAGAGTACATTCATCTTAATGGTTTTTTATGCTTCAGCAGTGATATCATTCATGTCAAATGGCATCAAAATTATATGATATGATTTGATTTATGTATAGATGAAAAGAACGGCTATAAAATTAGTCAGTCACCTCTATTTGAAACACGCACGGGACCTTCATAAGGTTGTCTATAAGGCATAGAGTTTCTACTGTTTATATCTCGAGAGGGAAATCTCCAGCGCTGGCTATGTACTCTTGTCGGTTCACATGGAGTTCCACCGCAAGAAGCAGGACCGTAGGATGTTCTTGCTCTATCGTGATAGCGAGAACCTATAATAAAAAAAGACAGAGGGAGTCAACATTAAAATGTTGCACCAAAATTAAAAAAGATACATGGATACCATGGCTACAAATTTTACATATCTCTCGTATTGGTCCGTCAAATATGCTACAAACTTTACCGTAGAAAGGTCGCGGAATCCTCCAGCTCTCATGTGGCTCATAGGAGTAATGTCTCATTCTTTCATGGTCATTGTAGAAGCTTTCGCCATCCGTATCTTCAGCATAGCGAAATCTACTTGAATAAGAAGTGGGTGCGTCCTCCCATCGAGGCTTCATGCGGTGGTCTCCATGGACATAAGTAAACTGATCTTGTGGTGGAGGATGGGGTGGTCTTAAGGGGTAAGCCTTGTTCGGCAATACAGTAGAATCATCACGCTGGCCATTATTCAATACTCTAGCAGGGATATTGCTGAAGGATCGAGGAGTAGATTCAGGCATCTTCATCTGAAGATCTCTGCGCTCTGATGCGGGGTAGTGAACCGCATCACTTGTTCTTTGAGTAATCCCAAATGCATTTGATGAAGCAGGATAATGTACCGCATCACTTTTTCTTGGAGTCGTCCCAGATGCATTTGATGATTGAACCACAGGTTGCATCGAATTACCTCGAACATTCTGCATGATACAAACCATAGGGAAAGAAATAGAAAATTTTACGTTAAATGAAAAGAAGAATAAATGAAGCAAAAGAACAGGTGCTAACATTTGTCTCCATATAGGAGCGCTCCAACTCAAAATCGCTGGCACATGAATCACTCCTGGAGAATTGAGGAGGCAAAGGCGGAGGCTGGGGAGGAGGGGATGATGGAAGTGGTGGGCATGACCGCGGCACATCCTGAGGTAGCGGAGGAGCTATAGGTAGAGGAAAATGCTGCTCGAACTTTTCATGCACAGCCTCAACGACATTTACAACTACGGAATTAGAGGAACTCATTTCAACTTCACAAGGGGGAGCAACATCTTCCATTTCAAGCTCACCATCAACATCTTCCAGAATATGCCTACGCTTCTCCGTTACAGGAACAGTCTCAAGTTCTTCACAAGCTTGAGGTGTATGCTCAGGAGTAACAGCCTCAAAACTTCCTCCATCAGAATCACTTCCCTCATCTTCGTCCTCGAGCATTCGAGGCATGCAGAAACCAGGAATTTGAAAGCTTGAATTGCTACAATTGGTAAAAATTATCAATGAACCCATTCTATAAGTTACAGGTTATTTAATGAAAAGACTATTTTCTTATAGGTAAAAAAACCAATATATTCAAACCTTCCATATTCATCAACAAGCATGCCCTCCATTTCCCTGAGAGGATCATCCAATGACCTCTCTGTTCTAGATGAACGCCGAGAGTAGGCACCACTGGAGGATGAGCTACTGAGCGACTCCAGTTCCCGGATATGATGACGAATTATTGATTCTGGAAGGACCCCTCTCTGTGACCAAAGTCTTAAAACCTGTGGCAGACAATGAACGGTGAGTAAGCCAAAATATCGATATACTCACCAAAATATCGATATTGAAAGAAGAGATGGAACGAAATATCATTCCAAGTACTTAGAATTATTGAAACCTTAATGCACTGTTTACGATTTTCCTGTGCACCGATTCCAGGAGGAGCAACAGCAGACAGGAGCCGTGAGAGCACAAACTGGATGGCCGGTGGATAAATATCTGCAACATTGCCTGTAGCATTCACGAACATCTTCATATAAAGTTTAGAAGAAAAAATCTTCATTAAAACATAACATTATAATACTGCCAGAAGAGAATTAAGGTCATCAAATGAATTGCCTTTTAGATTTTGAGAGCTTTGCGTGATTGAATCGATAAGAAAGAACAGGTCCAACTTTTTATGTAAGCTTGATTCCATGTCCAGAGTCCGAGTGAGTACTTCAACCACCTAGAGAGAATTTCGATTCAAAATAATGAAAAAAAACCTCAAATAATAACTAGAAGTTGAGAAAAGAAATTATTCAATAATGCCCAATAACGCAGCATCTGAAATTTCCAACATAGTTCAATTTACTCACTGATCAGGGATCAGAAGATGCAGTCGTTTTTCGTAACATTTCTAGAAAATTATGGTGGCAGAAAGAAAAACAAAGTCATAATCTTTTAACAAGTAATATGCTCTTATTCTTACTTTTTCAGCATGTCTAGTAAGATTGGATTGTAAGATGGTAACTATGACCAGTTATCACGTCATGTAATAGATTTTTGACGGTGTCCGTTTTCTGATATCATGAAAGCTTTTTCATTACAGTATGGAGAAGTTATCCTCCAAGACTAAAATAGTCATTATTCGTAAAAAGAAGGATTTGTTTCTTTCAAGAACACAGCACAGTGGGCAGAGATACACTAGTAACGTTCAAATCCAATTATAAAGATGCAGAGGCTAGAGAACCTGCAAGAGAACCATGATAGAACCTATAATCGAAACCAGGCTAAGGGTACGTAATGTTGTATCATCATATGATTACTTGTTACAGTGCGAAAGGCAGTTTTCATCTTCATATCTCAGCACTTATTTAAATTGAAATCCATGTAGCAGACACTGTTTTGAGCAAAGCATTGGTGTTGGACATGTGTCAATCTCGGACACACTGGACATACAATACACTTAGCATTCAGTACAGGACACTTTTGTAGGAACAAGGAAGAAAAGATAAGAAATCTTAAATAGAAAGACAGTTATTTAGTCAAAAGTAGTACATAAATCAAGGAACTAAGCTGCACACATGAGCTAAAGAGGGAGAAAAAAGCCTGATGTAAACAAAACTATAAAAAAAAAATAGATTTCACCAAATAAAATGTAATTGTGTAGCATGAGGTGATAATGATGCTCAAGAAGTAAGTTCAGTTCTAATTAGAAAGACTTGAGAACACTCAACTTAATTTCATTCTTGAAAAATATACATCATGGAGAATGGTAAATCACTTGTAATCCAATTTTTTTTAATAAAAAAAGCTCAATTAAAACATGTTCTGACAACAATTCCAGTTGTGCCAGTGTCCCTCGAAATTCAGTCTCTCCTCTCGAAAAAGGGAGATGCGAAATGGTTAGATAAATTTTCTCGCTTGCAAATTACAATTAGGAATGAAAAGGCATACAACTAGCGAGTGAAGCAACAAGAATCCAGAAATAAATTATAATACCTTGGGGCCAACACCAAACTTCGCACATTCAATAGCTACACGTGTCGCTCGACCAATGCTATCTTTAGTCCTAGTCAAGTTCCCAAGCATGGATTCGAAGGATGAAAGAGCAGCATGCGCTTCAACATTCTTGCCCACAGGCTTTAACTTTAGAGTCACTGCAGATTCAAATTTAACTTCCTCCAAAAGGGCACCCAAACTTTTCTTGTGAGTTAACCTAATGTGAGGACTACAACTGCTACTATTTACTAGAAGATGATGCCTAACTGAAATAGCGATAGGATCAACAGAATCCATTGCAAGAGAACAGCCTGTGCCTACAACAGACGAACTGGACCTTTCTTCTGATGCATCCTTTGCAACAACATGATCACTAGAAAAGAGAGATGTTTGGTTGTTAACCAAATCTCGACCGTTAACCTCTTTCACATCAAGCCTAAGACAAGAATAAAACAAGTATTTAGAAAAGACCGCACAGAAGAATCGTCCAATTTAAAGTATGAAAAACTGAGTTGTTAACCAAACATGGTCCCTAAAAGACTCTTGTTATATATTTAATGAGTTTAAATATAAAGGCTACAGTGAACAACGGGATGCAGTTTAACTATAGGCCCAAAGAAAGAGATTGTGAAGAATTTTTCAATCTATAACTGGAATTTTATGTGCCAATTGACAAGAAAATATAAAATTCACTCTTTGGATCATTTTCACATAAACATAAAAGATGAATGGTGAAAAACCTGTCAATACACAAATATTCAGCATCATTTCTACTTTATTTTATTAGCATTTATATATCAAGAAATTGTCATCCTCTCCATCTTATATCTGTTCAATGTATTCCCCACAAATGATTGATGTATAATGAAGAAAACTACCATCAGGAATGGGCAAGGGAGAAGCTTAAAATGACTTTTAATCTCTGAAGCAGAGACAGTGATGGGGAAGAAGAACGAAAAGTTTAAACAATCCATGGGTTAAAGAGAAAAGTATGAGAATTTCAAGTTTAATTATATTAAAATTTCTGTGAAGCAAGGCAGTATAAACACATAATTATGCTTACATGTTCTCTTCACAATTATCAGCAGGTGCAAGCTTCGGGGACTTAGCTACCATGGTACCATCTAAACCACACTTCACTTCATCAGATCCATTCTGATGTGAAAGATGAGCAATATCATTGGGACCAGTAACAAGTCCACAGCCCATCCTACCGTTCAATGAAGATTCCAAATGCTCATCAGGATTTTCAGATCTAACAAGATGTGGAGCAGCAACATCAGTGTTTCCTTCGTCATCCAGAGGAAGCAACTTCTCCACTTCACAACAATTAGATCTGGCATCTGCCGGTTCTCTGGAAGGAGACTCCTTTTTCACACTATTAATTTGAACTTCCGTTCTATCTGAATGACAGCCTACACGTGAATCACAATGATCTGCATCTTCAATATGTTTTACCCCACCTTCCAGTAGGATGTAATCCTTGGAATCCTGTTGATTTGGTAAATTTTGATCTGCTTGATGACTACAGTCTACTTTTACAGGTGTTTTGTCATTTGCCTCAGTGATCATGTCATTCGCACTGGTAGAAAATCCTTGATCATCCACTTCAGAGGGGTCATCATGGAATTTTCTACTATGCAGCCCTAAGCAATTGCCTTCTTTGATTTCCGTCCGGAAATGAGAGGAACTACATGTAGAAGTTGTGATGCAACCATTCATAGAAGTTCGCATGGATACAGTGGCTTCAGCAGCAGCCTTATCTTCTTCGGCCACATTAGCTGACATGGCCTCCAAAGCACGATGGAGGCGTTTTGATGGTGGTAAAACAGATTCACCATCAACTGATGAACAAAATGATTGGTCTTTCTTAATATTGCAAAGCTGAGACCAATTTGCAGAGACTTGAGTGCAAACCTTAGAAGGTGACGTGCAATTCGGAACATCATTTACTGCATCCAAGCCTCTATAAATACTACCATTGGAAGAATTTGAATAATTGGTGACTTTCCCAGCAAGATTGATAGCTATTACTTCCTTTTGGTTCTGTTCTTCTGTATCTGAATGTCTTTTACATTCTTCTGAAGATGATAATTTGCTCATCCGAACTCTCGCTCGTTTCACTAAAGGAAGATGTTCATCCCCATCTTCTTTGGAACATCTTTCTGCCCCCTTTTCACAATCATTTTGTGAACATTGATTAGAGTGATCCACCACAGCCTCCAAAATCTCCTCCTTGTCTTGAGCATCACCATTATCTTCAGATGCATCATTGATCACTCGTTTTCTGATTGGCTTCCTTTTCTTCTTGATGACTACAGCCTTTATATGGAGATCAAGTCCTTTGCCAAACTCAATATCTCTCTCCAAACACTCCACAGCAGTCTCAGAGTTCTCAAATTTACACCCAGAATCAATAGTGCTGCATTCATTCAGGCTATAGGTATCAGAGTCAGCTGTAACAATTTCAGAAACATTATCTTCAATGCTAACATTTGAAATCAAAGCTTCTGAAGTTGCATCATCGCAGTCAGATTCACCAGGTGATTTTCTGTTTCGCTTATTTCGTCTCTGTAACTCTTCAGGAATGTTATTGGCCACTATGTTCCCATTATTAGATGGGATTTCCAGGTGCTGTAACCTGAGCGACTCCACCCTAGATGAGCTTCTAGATCTCTGAACAGATACATTTCTCTTTGTGATAGAGCTTTTTAATTTTGATCCTCCAGACCTTTTCCTTGAAGAGGTACTAGCAGGAAAGGGTTGCTCGGAAAGAGCAGCATCAGTAGCTTCATCCCGCAAGGCCTCTTTATCAAGCAAAGAACTACCTTGTGCACTATCCAATACAAATTTTATAGGTAGAGCCGGATCACTTGTGTCTCTAGAAGAAAGTGAATTATTTGACTGCAGATTGTTACTATTTGCTACAGGAGCTTCTGTTTCATCTTTTGATTCAACATTGGCAGATGAATCTACAACACTACCCCCATTTACTCGAGCTACATCATCAGATGAGATAATCTCATCATTGTTATCACATTCTTTTAACTTCTCATGACATTCAATGATTTCCTGTACAGCACGAACAAAATCCGCTCCCTTTCCTTGACGTTTAACCAAAAGAGATTGCTTCTTCTCTTCAGTAAATTCTTCAACATCAGCAGGGTTACAAAAAGCTCTGCAAAAAATATTGATGAGAATAACATAAGTTTCCAGGTTACCCATGTCCAACTTGTAAGAGCAACCGGGAAAAGGGCACAAAAAAAAATCCAATAAATATTGATACTGTAATTCTAAGTAGAAGAACACTTTCTACCGTAAGTCCGTTAGGCTACAGAGATTTTGGAAATCTAAGGGTGGTTGGTTCTGAACCCATAAATCTTTATAGAATCAAATACAGTTTCATTGCCCCAGTTTAAATGTTACTGCGAATGTTCATGCGCCGAAGAGCTTGTGATTCCCGATAATACAATCACGCCTTTTTAAGAACTTTTGGCAAAAAGCCAAGCTTTCACTAAAAAAAAAATGAAAGAATGTACAAGAGCATAAAAAAAACAAACTCAACAAAAAGGAGTCCCACAAACAACCTACCGAAAGGAGCTTCGATCGAACAAAATTAAACCAAGATCATAATAGCCTAGTCGGCATCGCCACCTCAGTCTCTCAAATGCCATCACATGATCTCTTTACCCCTCTAAAAATTCTACAATTACTATCGATCCCCATGCCCTTTTAGGAATTGGCACCACACTCCTCTCCCAGAAGTTTACCAACCCCTAAACCTCCCAAACCCAATAATGTAGACACCACCTTCCAGTTAACTAAGAGAATAGTCCAACAGCCAATAATTCTTTTTATAAGAAACCATTTCATTCCTGATTGAAATTTAAAAAGACATGTATTATCCCTGGTATTTACAAAAGATCTTCCCAATTTTCAATGATAGAGGTATAACTATAGAAAGTAAAAATATTAGACAATCTACACCAAGATATAGCTTGGAAAACAACCTTGTCGAATAGTTTTGTGTAGGTCTGTGTCTTTTTTGCAAATCTTCTCTGATATCTTTCTTTCTACAGATTCCAAAAGAAAGCCATGATGAGGTTTTTCCATAGTAGGGCTTTTGCATTCTAGAAAGGGTGGTATGTTAAGGCCATATCCAAAAGATCCTTTACCTCCCTAGGAAATGTAAGATGTCATCCGAATATATAGAGAATCGTTGTCTGAGCACATGTGCATTGCATAAACAAGTGGCTTTGTGATTCGTTTTCTTTCTTGCATAATGGACACCAATTTAGAGAAAGAGTGATGTAAGGAATTCTTTTTTTTTTTTTTTTTTTTTTTTTTTTTTTTTTTTTTTTTTTTTTTTTTTTTTTTTTTTGAAGATTTTCACTTGTGCTAATGGCTTTATGCGCTATTTCCTAAAGGAAGAACTTCACCTTTTTAGGCTGATGTCCTTTCCATACTGTCTTTGCTAGGGTGCAATTTATTGCTTCTACTTTAACCCCCATGTCCATCATCAAGAATTTGGTAAAAAAAGACCCCATTAGCACTAGGGAGCCAAATCAGTGAGTCTGCTTTGTTTGACAATACCATAGGGGCAAGGTCAAGGCTTAATTCGGTCCATTATGTTGCTTCATTATCCTTTAAATTCCTACCAAGCTTCAAGTCCCAAAATTTGTTGACAACATTCTACATTTCTTTGATCATGGCTTTTTTGCTATGAGAGAGCCTGTAAAGAAGTGGATACCTCATGACTAGCGTGGTGTTTCAACCCATGGGTCGGTCCAAAATAAGTGCTTTCTCCATCACCCACCTTATGGCAAGTTCGGTTGGTCATGAGGTTTTGATGTTTCTTTATTTACTTCTAAGACCCTTTTGTAGAATGAGAGGTGATTTGATGTAGAAGTATATTGAGGCTTTATAAGATTTCTCCACAGGATCTTTTCTTCATGATGATATCTCCATATCCACTTGGCGAGGAGAGATTTGTTGTTCTTCCTTACCGAGAAGACCGAGGTCTCCCTTTTCTGTTGGGAGGTTTATAATATTCCATCAAACAAGGTGTGAGTCATCTTTCCACAAGTAGTTTCTGAATAATTTTTCTATATTCGTGGCTACTTTTTGTGGCTTTTCAAATAGAGACATGTAGTAAGTGGGGATGTTGGATAATGTGGCTTGTATTAGGGTGAGTCTTCCACCATTTGAAGTATAACATGATGACCATGTTGACAATTTTCTTCCTATTTTTTCAATAATAATCTTCCAAAAGGAAAAGGATTTGTGGTTTCCTTTTAGAGGTAGTCCTTGGTACATATTCGGCCATTCTCCCTTTTTAAAAACATATATGCTAGGAAATTCTTCAATAATCTTTGAGCTAATATTGATGCCCTTGATCTCTTTTTTTTGGAGATTGATATTTTGTCCAGAGAATCCTTCGAAAGTTTTTTTTTTTTTTTTTTTTTGGAGATTGTAGATGCCATTTTTTCATTTAAAAGAAGGAAACTTTAGAGTCCATGCAATTAAAACATGTAGTAGCCTTCTTTAGAAACCTATCCTTTCAATTATAAGTTAGAAGCCTAACTCAATGATTAGGTTCAACTGAAGTCTCGCCAAGCATCCAATGAAAGGTTGTCTAAACACCTAGTTCTTGTGAACAACTTCAAAGTTCAGGAGGCCTTCACTTATTTTGAAGCCATTACCCCCTAATCTACCTTGTAAGTGATCCCAAGGGGCTCTCCACTTCAAAAGACTATGGTACTTGTTAGTATCATAATATCAAGTTTTATAGTGCCTAGCGTGAAATACCCATACCATCATAAAGGATATGCATAACAAATAGTCGGAAACTTCTTAATATTTTGATTCAATGAAAAGTATAGCTCCATAAATATCCTCCCTTAAGAATATAACTAAATTGGAGCAACATACAATAGAAAGAGAGAAAGAGAAGGGCCACTACAAACACCCTGAGCAAATCCAACTTAATAATATTCCATTATCCTAGAAGAATGTCAAGAATGCAAAGGCACTGTAATCTTTAAAACAAAGTACCTCCCGTAGCCTCTTTTAAAGTGAAAGGAGTATAGGTGAAACCTATATCACCCTACTGCCAATAGGCTGCCTATCAAAACAGTCAATGAATGGCTTAGGAAGACATAAAGGAGAAAAGGAATGAAATCACTCACCCCAAGTTTATACTCCCCAAAACAGCATGTCCATCATCTGTAACCAGTGAGAAGATCGAGCTCAAAACACTCATCAAACTAAACTTCCTACGAAAAACTTGCTACAAATTACAATCTCCTTATTTAAGCCCACTACACTCCTAACTTCTACATCAAACTCATCTCCTCCTACTAACAACTCCGATTCCCCCTTGAGGTAATTTTTCGTTCTCTTATCCTTAATAACCTATGCTTGTTTTGTTAACTTCAATCTCCTGACACATTAGTCAATTGATCCAAACCTTGTAAAAAACCATTAATATAAGTTGCAACCTTACGATTGCTTGTATCAGTAATATGTATGAACTCCATCACGAGAAAGTGAAAGGTGAACGTAGATTATTTGATCGTGAATAAATGAAAAGGGTCACTTATTAGAAACTTGCAAGCAAGTATGAATAGCAAGAAACACGAAAAGCATATATGGTGAGGCCAACAAACAAACACGGTGATTCAGCAACTTCCCAGAAATATTTAATTTCAAATGATAGCAGAGTTATAAAGATTTGTTCTATAATCAAAATAACACTCCAAAGAAATTTGGGTCAGAAGTATCGAAAATGAACTCACATTTGCTGGGTTCCAAAGAAATAGACGAGAACTTTCTTCCAATCAGCTGAGTAACCCCATTTCTCTGGCTTGCTCACCTGTCATCAAAATGAGCTTGCTGAGTGCATTTAAATTGTACATGAAAACACAAAATCCACTATCTTTTCTATCTCAGAGAGATTAGTTGACATTTGATCCATAAATATTGACAACAAAGAGTCAACACTGAAATTAGCAACACGAAAGTGCCTGTTCTAGTAGTGAATTCACAGTACGGAATCATATAATTGTTCCACTTGCAACATCTTCTTCATGTTTGTTGCCTTGTGGGTCAATTCTAAATCGCAACAATAATTAGTACATCCACCATTTTCCAGCCCGCAAAAAGATTAATAGTCAAAAAAGAAAAAAAAAACCCAAATTTCCAGATTGTGTACATGTTATTCGGTTTCACAATCGTTAACCCGTCCAAATCTTCATAGCCCACAGTACCGTCGTTTTCCCTAAAACTTTGAACTAGAATTTCCAAAGCTTCTGAATTTATCTATGAAAACCTATATCAAATATCCATAAAGTTAAAATATTTTCTCAATCAGAACAACCAAAATCTAGCTAAGCTATCTCCAACGCTGTGCCAGACCAATAATCCTCTCAAAAGGCAAATACCCCTAAAACATGCAATCCCAAACCGTTACTAAAGCACAAAAGAAACCACTGCCCCATCCAAAAACAAAAACAAAGTTCAACAAACTCAACCATACCGTAGCAGGCCAAGCAGGGAATCCTTTCACTTTCGCCAGCACAAGATCCCCAACTTTCCATTGCCGGCGCAAGGCGGCAGCCACAGCAGCTTTGCCGGCGCCCTTTCTTCGACTCGGCGCCATAGCCACACCCAGAAAGGGCTTCGATTGAACAAAGAAACCCCACTATTTCAACTCAATTGGAAGCACAAAGCCACCAATTAGCAGAAATCGCCCGACGAATTGGAAGTTGTTACACCGACAAAAGAACTTCAAGTAATTAACAGACATTGGAAACCAAAACCAGTCGGATAAAGAAGATTCCAGTGACGGAAACACGAAGTGAGAAAAAAAGTTGGAGAACGAAAGGAAAAAAAAAAAAAAAAAAAAAACCCTAAAATTCCACAGCAAGAGAGACAGAAAGCCAAGAAAAAAACACAGACTGCAGAGTTTTTTTTATTTTTCTCTCTTCTTTTTTGTGGAAGGAGCGTTTTCACACAGGGAGATATGGAGAACACTAAAATACGCCGCGCGTACAATAAGAAACTAGTTTCACGGTGAATTCTAATATGCGCTTTTCTTACTTTTTGATACTATGTAAATAACACATGACCCACCAAACCAATCATTCGGCTCCGGCCCATACTTCCCAGGTTTTGGTGGGCCGGTCCACGAACGGTCCAGTCGGCTATCAAATTGATTCAACCGATCAACGAGACGAAGATATATAAATGTATTTATATCCTCACACATTTATAAATTAAATTTAAATTTAAATAATTGATAATATATTTATAGGTTATAAAGCTTGATGCATATTAAAGTGAGAATAAGCCATTATTAATTAATTTATAACATATTTTATTTTATAAATTTGTTACAGCTATTATTTTACACTATGATATAGTTTATAATATAACATATTACATATTTTTTTAATTTAACAAACACGACTATAATTTCATTTTAAAACAAGAACAACACAAAAAATATTTAATTATATATTTTAGCACGACAAATAATTAAATTTTAAAAAATATGTTTCATATAAAAAAAAAAATTAAATTTTTATAGCCTATTTAATAAGTTTTTGAAGTTATTTGGTATTAAATGAAAATTAAACTAAAAAAAGGTAATATTTTGATATATAAAATCTAAATAAAATTTATTCTCAAAATTTGGAGACCAGAAAAGTAATTTTTCCAAATTTAGGAGATTTATAATTTTTTTTTTAAAGAAGAAAATGATCCTCATAAATATAACATAAACGAATTTATTATATTTTTATAGTAATAACAAAAAATTATTATCTTAATTATACGTTAAATTTTGATTATTTCCAGTATTGCCCTTGGAGTCCAAAAATAATTATTATTAATTAATTGCCCTATTAAAAAACATTTTTTTTCTTAACTACGTTTTGTTTTAAAAAGTTTTTTTTTTTTATTACAAATTTTAATTTTGTATAAGAAAAAAAAAACTAATTTTTATAATTTGTAATTAATATTCTAAATAAATATTACACCTATTGTTGGATGAATAGAGGGTCGAGACTGGTGGGTCTTGGAGTGTCGATCAATAACCACATCACATACGTAGATTTTTTTATGAATGTGTAGCGAGCTCACTGTCTCGTTTCCAAGAGAACGTAGCAGGAGGGATAACCTACCCATATAACCAACGGGGAGAATTACACTATTAACGGAGATTGCATAACAGAAATGCCTCATTAATTAGTTGAACTTTATTCATATTCAAATATTTTATATCAACAAAATAATTATTTATTTTTATCAAATTGAACCACTAAATTTGGTTATTCCAACCTAAAAATAAGAAATTTAAAGTCAATTGTAAATATAATTCAACTCATTGTGGAAGGTCAACTCAAAAGTCAAATTTTAACGTCTTGATATGAACTCTAGGAATTAAAATAGTATGTAAGAAAAAGAAAAATAATAATTGAAAAAATTTTAACATAACGTACATGGGGACAAGGGTAAAATGGTCATAAAGGCGAATGAAAACATTCGTCACACCCATAACGGTTATGATATAAATAGCGCGAACTTAACGATTTCATGTGGACTCTGATCCGATTCCTAGCTGCCATTATAACCTCTCCGATTTGGAGCTCATCTTGTCCCAAAACAATTCCCCAATTTCGTTGTTTTGATCCGTCATTCTTCCCGGTTGATCGAGCTCCTTCAGAATATCAATTAATATTCACTCTACACCCCTGAAAGGTTTGTTTTCAGCCTTTTACCCTGTTTTCGTATTCGTTTTAGCCTAAGATTTTCGTTTGTTTCCTGAGAAAATGTTCGGAAGGATTGGAATAATGTTGAGGAATTTCTTACTGTTCTTTTGTGGATTTATAATTGTATGCAAGTTGGATGAGAAGACCGATATTACTGTTGTATGGTTAGTTTATAGTATTGAAATTCAGACGTGAATCTCAGGCTATTTTGTCAATCCTGATTTTCCTCCAGCGATTTTGTTGGTGCAGCTTTAGAAAGGAGTTATTTCTTTTTTCTTGCCGAAAGAACATTGGGATTTTAGATCTGTTTTTGCATTTGCGCTCGTTGATTAAACGACCAATGTTTTTTGTAATCATTTTTGTGATATCGACCAGGAAATGATATTTGTGTATGTTTTCTTCCCGTGTATCATTTATTATTTGAGATTAAAAGGCGTGCAGACGAGAATGTTAAACTCAGAAATTACTTGAATTTGGTTAGGGCATAGCGCAGTCTTCAGTCTGGTTGCTGAGTTAGAAACAACGGATAGGATAGGATGTTTTGGAACTGTAAATTACAAGACAATTTTTTTTCTTCACTCAGTCATGAATATGAATAATTTCATAAATCAGTGTCTTCACTCAGATTGTTTGTCATGTACTTCTTGTAAAACAACCAGGAGATCAACGATCAAAGGGATAAATGGCCAATCTTCAAGACATAGGCGTTTCTGCAACAATCAACCTTCTCTCTGCATTGGCCTTTCTTGTAGCATTTGCACTATTACGGCTTCAACCAATCAATGATCGAGTGTACTTTCCCAAGTGGTATCTAAAGGGAATAAGGGGCAGTCCAAGACGTTCGGGACGTGTGCACAATTTTGTCAACTTGGACTTCAATATGTATATTAGGTTTCTAAATTGGATGCCTGCAGCATTGAAAATGCCAGAACCTGAGCTCATTGAACATGCGGGACTTGATTCTGCTGTGTTTGTTCGAATTTACCTTCTTGGGTGAGCTGAATTTTGGTCTGTGCATTAAGTCTATAGACTCTGAGTATATTATGATACGCAGTTATAGATTATTACAGGAGAAGCTTATATGTGGTCTAGTTTGTACTAATGCATGTCGTATTACATTTCATGGTGTGGAAGGATAATGCATTTAACATACATAATGCAGCTTGAAGATATTTGTCCCTGTAACTTTTCTTTCTTTTGCTGTTCTGGTGCCTGTCAATTGGACTGGGGATACCTTAGAGCATGCCAAAGGCTTGACATACAGTGATATTGACAAACTCTCAATATCCAACATTCCAGCAGCATCAAAAAGGTTTTCCTCTTCTTATCTGTGTCCTATCTGCTCAATTAACCATATTGTAAGAATTCCTGTGAACAGTCCCAAATACAGTTATCAATCCCCATAATAATGTTTCTAGAACTCTTTAAAGCAACTTTAAGCAGGATCAAAATCTCTATTTGACTTCTACAGATAATACTGCCCCATATTTTTATGGAACTACCGTGGACCTACCCATTAGTTTCAATTAAAAACCCTTGGTAAATTTTATTTTCCATGTCCTAAAGAGGAAGTTCCTTGAAAGTTACCTTTAGTTTATAGTAGTTCTTTGTTGCATTATTGGCAATATCTTTGTGCTGCTAACTTGATATTTTGAGGTGCACATTTTTTGAAGTATAGTTTTAATTATCACTGTATGAAGTCATTTGTGCATGTCTCAATTTAAGCTTCTTGCTTTCACTCTGACACAACACTCTCTTCCAGATTTTGGGCGCATATAGTCATGTTTTACGTCTTCTCATTTTGGACGTATTATGTTTTATACAAGGAGTACAAGCTTATAGCTTCCATGAGGCTACGGTTTTTAGCAGCTCAAAAACGACGTCCAGATCAGTTTACAGTGAGTTTCAGTTTGTATGCTTCTACATATTTGTTATGACCTTTTTCTCAACATTATATCCTCAGGGAGGGGAAGAAAATACATCTGCACAACACTTTCTAGAGTTTATACTCATTAAGCATTGAAGCTCAATCATGTATTTGCCTATGGTGGATCTAGGTGGAACCTGATGAAGAGCAAATAATTTTATTTGTTGTCGTACTCAGCTTAAAGTATGATGAAGTTAATTTCGGAAAAGCTGCAAGCAATTTCAAATCAGACCAATGCGTTTAAGAAATGGATCAAACCTTCCGGGGTTTGTTGGTTGGATCTACAAATCATAGGCATTGGCATCTGTTTGTTATGACCATTAATTCTTAAAGGAATCTATAGTGCAAGTCTAATAGGCTTCATATGACAATTCCATTTAAACTAATAATAGTATTTGACCGAATAGCATAGCAGAATTTACAAACCCTTTAAGGGTAGAGTATGCAACAGTCCTGAACTCTTTTGTTTTAAAAGAAAAGGAGAAATTTTATATTGGCATGTGGAAATGTGAAATTGCGAATATAATAGATTTTTAAATACCAACATTTTATTGTTTTTCCTCAAGTACTCCTGTATCTTTCTTGTCAATTCTAAAATGATTATGTTTCAAATGTCTAATTGAAGTGATCTCAATATGTTTGCATTGACATTTTGTTTTTAGTTAGTAATTTGATAACTTTTAACCCTGATAACTTAGTTCCAAGTTTCTTTATAGGTCCTTCTGAGGAATGTTCCTCTTGATCCTGATGAATCAATCAGCAAGCACATTGAACATTTCTTTTTTGTAAATCACCCCGATCACTATCTGACACACCAGGTATGAAACTTTTTCCAGATAAATAGTATGTAAATTTCCAATAAAGTATTTATGTTCTAATAAGTTTATAATGTTGCAATATCGATGTAGAAATAAGTATATCGTTATATTAGTTTCCACATTAATTTGATATATATTAATGCAGCCACGTGGATGGTGATGTCTGGATTCTGAAAATAGGATCGTCTCTCCTCCAACTTTCTAGTGTCACTGCAACTTTATTTATTTATTTATTTATTCTTTATTGTAGCTTGTTTATAATGCAAATTACCTTGCAAAGTTGGTTGAAAAGAAGAAGGGTTTACAGAATTGGCTTGTATACTATGAGAACAAGTATGAGAGAAGTTCTACGCAAAGGCCCACTACAAAGGTATCTTTCTTTACATGGGAAACTTAAGTCTCTTTCCTTCCTGAATTTTCTCATCGAAACTTCAAATAACCTGGAAGAAGTGAACTGCATTTATAGACAGGTTTATGGGGACTGTGGGGAACCAAGGTGGATGCAATTGAGTATTATTCTACTGAGGTCGAGAAGTTAAGTAAAGAAGTGAGTAAAAGTAACATGTACAACTTCAATTACATTTTAACGAGCTTTTTTTTCAATTCCTCATCTGATATCTGGTTTCGTTAGAACTTATTTTTGCAACACATCAAAACTTCCATTATTCTCCATGTTTTTGTTAATACCTTTGCTTCCTTAATCAGATTGTAGCTTAATTGAGCACTTGGTTATTTATTTGTACTTTATCCTTTCTTCGAAGATACATATTTTGGCAACGATCAACCTTGGTCAGTCATGGTAAAGATGGTATACCACATCACATAATAGGAAAAAAGGAACATATATGCAAACTGACAGTCGTCCAATCTCCTATCTATCTTGAACTGCCATCTATTTAATAGCCACAGACCCCCAACACCCCCCCCCCCCCCCCCCCCCCCCCCCCCCCCCCCCCCCCCCCCCCCCCCCCCCCCCCCCCCCCCCCCCCCCCCCCCCCCCCCCCCCCCCCCCCCCCGGAAGGCTGTTGCATTGTTCCTTTATTTACTTGGTAAATCATTGTTTTTACTGCATAGGCGCTTATTATTGAGGTCTCACGTAATCAATAATATGTCTTTAACTGAGTAACTTCTCGCACGTGGTACCAGTTTTTAGCAAATATTGATGCTGCGTTCTTTGCATCCTTTAATACGAATTTCATTTTGTATCCCAAATTATTGGTGTCTAAGGTGTTATTTTTGGTGCAGGAAGATAAAGAGCGAGAGAAAGTTTTAAGCGACCCCGATGCCTTAATTCCAGCAGCATTTGTGTCATTTAAGACAAGATGGGCAGCAGCTGTATGTGCTCAAACACAGCAGTCCAGTAACCCTACAATTTGGTTGACAGAATGGGCACCTGAACCACGTGACCTCTTTTGGGATAATCTTGCTATTCCATACGTAAATCTTGCATTACGAAAATTGATCATGGCCGTTGCTTTATTTTTTCTCACCTTTTGCTTTATGATACCCATAGCTTTTGTTCAATCTTTGGCGAACATAGAGGGAATTGAGAAGGTCTTTCCATTCTTGAAGCCTATAATTGAGAAGTAAGTTCTTTCTACCTTTATTGCCTTCTAGTCTCATCAATTTTTTCTCGTTTAATGTGCTTAATTCTTAATACTATTCAGTATTCGAGCTTCTCAGAGTCAATAAATGCAACTGCAATTTATAATAACTCAGGCCAGGCAGGTTCCCCGTTGTTTACAATGAACTATAGGCTTTAGCATGCATATAAAAACTATATGACAATTTATTACCTTCTCTCAAACTTCGTGCAACAGGTAGATATGCTATTGTGGTGGCAGTTATGGCCTAACAGTTAAAGTTTCAAACACTGGAAACATTTGTTGCAGGAAGGTTATAAAGTCTGTCATCCAAGGATTTCTTCCCGGAATTGCTTTAAAGATTTTCCTAATTCTTCTTCCAAGAATTCTCATGGCCATGTCACAAATAGAAGGTTTTACATCCCTCTCAGCGTTAGATAGGAGAACAGCTGAGAAGTATCATCTGTTCATTCTAGTCAATGTGTTTTTTGGAAGCGTTGTAACAGGAACAGCATTTCAGCAGCTTCAAAAGTTCCTTAACGAGCCCTCAACAGAGTATGTTCTGCTTTCATCTCAGAAAGTTATGCTAATGTTCCACAGAAGTTCTCATAGAACAAAATATTCTTTAGACTACAAAAATGAATTTTTGCAATAAGAAAACTAGAATCAAGTATAATGGTGTAGCATGCTTATCAAAGAAATATTACCTTCATTTTAAAATTCTTGAAATAATTACGACTACATTTTTACTACAAACTATACATGAACCAAAGTTAGCTCAACAAGACAGTTGAGGATGAGCTTAACTCAAAGTTTTGATCCCTATAATTTTTGTGTTTTATGGCCTTTATCTATCCAGATTGAAGAGTATAGATGCCATGAAAATTATACTCTTTTTTGTTTGTTATAAACTGAATGTACATTTTAGGCATGAAATTATTATCTAGAAAGAAGCCAGAATGGCAAATAAGTTCATCGTTAAACTAGTTCACAGGATGCACTTTGAAGAGGGGATACTCCAGCATGATGCATCAATATACTGCTTTTTCAGGTTCACAAAAACAGTTGGTGACTCGATTCCAATGAAAGCTACATTTTTCATTACTTACATAATGGTTGATGGTTGGGCTGGAATTGCTGCAGAGATTCTCAGATTGGTTCCACTGGTCATGTTCCACCTGAAGAATGCATTTTTAGTTAAGACAGACCAAGATAGGGATCAAGCAATGGATCCTGGTTGCTTGGACTTTCCCGTATCAGAACCTCGAATACAGCTTTATATCTTGCTGGGGTTGGTTTATTCTGTTGTCACACCAATACTTCTCCCTTTCATCCTTGTATTCTTTGCTTTCTCCTACTTGGTTTATCGTCATCAGGTGAGTTTGCTAAATTTTTCATAGCATATTCTCGTTTTTAAATGTTAACTAGCAGCAACACTAGAACTTATATCTAGTCAATTAATACTTGTTTCACTAAGGTTTTTTCGGATTTCGCTTATGGTTTTTAACTTCGTTGCTGCTTCAGAATTCTTGGAAACTCACTTTAAAGAGCTTTATATATGCATGAAGAAATAGTGTGTTCAATTTATCCCATCCATGTTACATAATGTTGGTTTATCGCAACAAGAAATTTAGTATACTTATGGCTTCTGCAGACCAATGGAATTAATAAACAAATCACCCTCGCTACTATTGTCTATTGTTTTTCATTTTTTGTGAGTTTGGTGCAATATTTTATTGAAGCTTATATGGTATTAGGATTTCGAACAAAAAAAAAAAAAAAATCTCTTTTCAGAACTACTGTTGTGCACAAGTTTATATTGCCATTTTGATATGCCATTATAGTTTGAAACTAAAGTTGTTGTGCCTGCTGTCTCAGATTACTTTGGACTCTGAATACATTTTGAACAAAAATTTCAATATAATATCTCAATGACTTCTATTGTTTCATGGTGCTTATATTCTTCAGATCATTAATGTATACAACCAGAAGTATGAGAGTGGTGCAGCGTTCTGGCCCCATGTACATCGTCGAGTAATTATTGGCTTAATGATAGCCCAGCTTCTTCTGATGGGATTGTTCAGCATGAGAGAGGCAGAACAATCATCAGCATGTCTTGTTGCACTACCTATTTTGACCCTCTGGGTTCATAAATTCTGCCAGGGGCGTTTTGAGTCCGCCTTCGTCAAGTTTCCCTTACAGGTTTTTTCTCAATCTCTCTCTTTTTTGAAAGTCAAAAAGCATGCAACAATCAAGTTTCCGATTTGGATCAATATTCATATCATCATGGTCAATACGAATGCACGATGATCATATTTATTATCATAGAGTCAGCGATTTCGATATCGTTTCTTGTTCTGTATTTTCCACTCTTTCTTCTTTTACGTTTTCCTCATGTAGTGGACATTCCAAAATGAAAAGAAAACAAAGTATTATGAAAATACGTCATGGGAACTAGACACCAAAAATCTCAATTTACATTTCCACAATGTATACGTAGTTTTAAGAATCATTCTTAGACAGCAAGAAAGAAGAAACGAATAGTGTGAATGAAAAGAAGTCATTAGATAGACATACTTTTTATCATGCATCATGATAGAGTGCGAAATCCAAAATGAATAGAAAACAAAGTATTGTGAATGCATCATGGGAACTAGACACCAAAAATCTCAATTTACATAGTTTTAAGAGCGTTTCTTAGACAGCAAGAAAGAAGTAACGAATCGTGTGAATGAAAAGAAGTCATTAGATAAACATACTATTTATGGTTCATCATGATAGAGTTTGAAATCCAAATTGAAAACTGTTGGCAGGATGCAATGGTGAAGGACACACTGGAAAAGGCTACAGAACCAAATTTAGACTTGAAAGCTTATTTAAAGGATGCTTATGTGCACCCAGTTTTCAAGGACAGCTCGTTAGAACAAATAACATTCATTGATGATGATGAAGAAAGCAACTCTCTGGTTCCTACAAAGAGAACCTCTCGGAGGAGTAGTAAGTTTCCTTCTGAAGACAACTCTGAGTCAGATGCGTAGGCTAAAATATTATAGCAATGAACTTAGAAAAAGAAGCATCTTTACACATGATTTTAACTGAAAATATCATTAGAGCTATTACACTCTTTGATGTAGCCAGAGTTGGGTCAATAATAGAAATTCTGGAATCATACTCATCCTATAGAACCTTAACACGTGTCGGTTGCTTATAAGATCTCAACCTAAGGGAAGATGCATTGTCTTTCTTGAGACAAGATTACTCTTTTTAACCAATAAGAGTCCTTAAAATTCCAAAATGGCATGTTGGATCCTCAAAGTTTTGAAGTTTAAAATTGGTTTCTAAATGATTTTTTGGTCTAATTGACCTATTAGAATGATAAATGTAACAGTTAACGTATACTATCTATGACTTTATGCTATGCTATGCATTTTTTAATCGAGTTTGAAGTTTGTATATGCATACGTATGTTTATTTATTTTTTTATAGGACCAATTAAAGTTAATTTCAAGCTTCCATGTTAATTATATTTTGGGACATTTTGAAAATTTAAAGAACCAAGTAGATCTACTTTCAATCAAGCACAAAACTTGATAAACAGGATCCATAAACTCTTTTGAATACAGTTTTTTGTTTAATGAATTCAAGCAAGCATATTTAAGGACTAATTAATTTTTATTTGAATCATAACTTTTCAAAAATTGTTCCAACAAAAATGCCTCACATTTGAGATCATCTCTAGTGCACCTTTAATTTTATTAAAATCAATGAAATTAAAGTTGATTTTTGAAGATTTAAAATTATATATAGTGAATGAAGTATATCATTTATGATATGAAATCATTACAGGTAGAGTAAGATTCAAATTATCTTGTCGAATATGTCAAGACAAGAATACCTTATTTGAGATTTGAATCACTTACAAGCAAAAACGATCATATCATTTTTGTTGATCAAATATTTAAGGCAAGAACACTTGTTTGAGATTTGAATCCCTCTATAAACAAGATTGATCACGTCGAACTTATATGATTCTATATGCATAGAGGCCATTGGCTAATGAAATGCTTCTCTTACTTTATTTTATAAAGCAAGATTGATCACGTCGAGCTTGAATGATTCTATATGCATAGAGGCCATTGGCTAATGAAATGCTTCTCTTACTTTATTTTATAAAGCAAGATTGATCACGTCGAGCTTGAATGATTCTATATGCATAGAGGCCATTGGCTAATGAAATGCTTCTCTTACTTTATTTTATAAAGCAAGATTGATCACGTCGAGCTTGAATGATTCTATATGCATAGAGGCCATTGGCTAATGAAATGCTTCTCTTACTTTATTTTATAAAGCAAGATTGATCACGTCGAGCTTGAATGATTCTATATGCATAGAGGCCATTGGCTAATGAAATGCTTCTCTTACTTTATTTTATAAAGCAAGATTGATCACGTCGAGCTTGAATGATTCTATATGCAAAGAGGCCATTGGCTAATGAAATGCTTCTCTTACTATATTTTTCAAGTCTACTTACAAATATAATATAATAACTTTATATAATATCAAATGAAAATATTAAAAACATTTCAAGAGTTTTAACATTTATATTTTATGTCTGATTATGTAAATATAACTTGCGAGTAAATAAAAAATCTTAAAATATATTAATGAAATACAATAATTCTAGTAATCCAAACAAAATTGAAGGTATTTTGAAGTATATTATATGAATGATGTCTCTAAGTTCATATCAATTTCTCATTTTAAATTTAATGAATATAACCATTTAATCTATAGACAAAGTGCTGAGAATAATAACAAATTTAGATCGGCATCATGAAACTATTGGATTCATTTGGTTTATCGCTCGTATTCTTACATGAATCAAAAAAAGGTTAGTAAAGCCAATATAAATATAACTCGGTCTAAATGATCTTACACCCCTCTACATTCTCATCATTGAACAAGTAGTGCCCCGGTGCAGCAGCGGGGGGCGGTTGCTGCTGCCAATAATAAGGTGGCGGCTCAGACCATCGATAATATCCGTCCCCTGGTGGCATGGCTGGTGGCATGGCTGGTGGCATGGCTGGCGGCAGAGGCTGTGGCAACGGCTCCATCATTGGACGCGCAAACCCACGGCTTGCATCATGATCCACACCTCCAAATTGCGACCCCAGCCCAGTAGACAGCCGGTGGCGGTACGGCACATCCACCGGCGGAACGGCGCCGGCCACCTCGTTGAAATGAACCTTGCTGGAGCCAGAAACGCAGTTCTGGGTCCAATCAATTTTGTTACAGTGAGGATCTGAAGGAGCAGAAGGAATATTCTGATGAACGAAATCTCTGACAGCAGCGGAGGTCGCCGGCGCCGTATATCCCATGGGTTGTAATCGTGCTAGCTTACCAGTTTTTGACATTGCACGTACGATGGTTAATGGATCAAAGCTGTAATTTGCAGTGATACTTACCAATCCTTTTTGTATATCAATGGCTACGGATTTGACATCTTCATTGGCCGCCATTACAACCAAAAACAAACAGACAAAACATCCATAAATTATAAATGTTTTTAACAAATTTTGTTTGTTTAAACCTCGTGAGAGATTTTCACACTCTTGCAAGTATGTTTAGTTCTCCTTTCCAACCTACATGTAATCTCACACTCCACCTCTCTTTGGGGCCATTGTCCTCACTGGCACTCAACCGAGGTGAGATCTCACAATCCACCCTTCTTTTAGACTAGCATCCTCGTTGGCACTCAACGATCTCACACTCCACCCTCTTTGGGACCCATTGTCCTCTCTAGCACTCAAACGATGTGAAATCTCACACTCCACCCCCTTTTGGGGTCAGCGACCTCGTTGGCACTCAACTGATGTGGAATCTCACAATTTACGCCCTCTTTTGGGCCAACGTCATTGTTGACACTCAACCGATGTGAGATCTCACAATCCACACTCTCTTTGAGGCCGAACGTCCTCCCTATTACTCAACCAATGTGAAATCCCACATGTTGTATCTTTTATAATGATTTCAATGTTCGATTTTGTGTTTGATAAATTTGTATATTCTAGAAAATACTAAAATTTAAAGTGAATAGTCGATCCGTGTCAAAATTAAAAAATAATTTTTAAATTTAAATTTATGAGTGAAGCTATATGGGCATACCTGGAAGTTTGAGAAGGTTCTTCTGGACTCTGTTGGGGCATGCGTTGCAACACTTGAGATTCACTTTGAGAACATAAGTCTAAACAAAAAGATGAACGATATGATCAAAATAAATAAATAAATAAATAAAAAAATAAAAAAATAAAAAAATAAAAAGAAGAAGGAAGAACATTATCATACTCGATCACTGGATGCGTGGCTAGCTTCCATTGCTACGGAAAGCTTCAAATGAATCACAAGCTTTTGTGAGATGAAAAATCATGAAATCATATATTATATAGAACAAAATATGGAAATTATTCCATAATGGGATGGAGATTTCCTAAAATTAGGCTTTTCCATATAATATAATATTTATTTTTTCCTTTTAAAACTTTCTGATATCAAATTTTTAAAGGTTGGGAATTAAATTATAATTTTTTTTAAAAAAAATTAATTTAAAAATGTATTTTACCAAAAATAAAAAGAAGATATTCAATAATTTTTAACCATTTTGATGAGGAAACAATTTAAAGAATAACATGAAAGAAAAATGAATTTAAGTAGTTGACCTATTTTGTGGTGACCCAAGCTCACTCATCAGCATGCTCTTGCGCCGAAGATGAACGGGGCTAACCGATCTATCGAAACTGTGGGATGTAAAAATGCACGGTAGGAGAGCGTTCTGCCTAGAGGGAAGCACCCGTGCGAGCAGTGGTGGACGAAGTGGAATCGAGAATGTCGGCTCGAGTAACGCAAACATGGGTGAGAATTCAATGCCCCAAAAACCCAAGGGTTCTTCCACAAGGTTCGTCCACGGTGGGTGAATCAGGACCTAAGATCAAGTCGAAAGGCATAGTCAATGGACAACAAGTGAATATTCCTGTACTACCCCTTGTTGGTCCATGGAGAAGGCTAGGTTAGCCAAAAGTATTTTCTAACGCTAACCATCATATCTCACCTAATTTAAGTATAATACCTTCGACCAAAATATCAAAAAATTCACATTCAAAATCCTATATAATGAACTAAGAATAAATTTTATATATATATATATTGTCAAACGAACACGACTCTCCACAATGGTATGATATTGTCCACTTTGAGCATAAAACTCTCATGGATTTACTTTGGGATTCCCCAAAAGGCCTCACACCAATAGAAAGTATTCTTTGATTATATACCCATGATCATTTCCTAAATTAGCCAATGTGGGACTTTCATCATTCAACACCTCCCATCGAACAAAGTCAATATAGAATAAGAAACAACCATCTGAATTCACGTTCATAATACTAAATATTGAACGTACATTGATTATGCCATTGCCATTTATGTACTCTAAAATTATTAGTGATCAACTTGAAAGTGGAAAGAAGAGATGAAGAGGACCAAGATAATAATCTTGAAGGATTGGACTCAGGACAATAAAATGCAGCTTCCTTAATCTATGCAAATTACATAACATCCTAATAATCTCTCAAGGGCCTAATATAAATAACTGATTCTGTAAACAATGTCGAATAGCATCATGTTGTCAAGGATGGATCTTCAAAAATTGTTTGGTTTTGGCGGAGCTTTCAAGGAAATGGGCGCAGTACCTCAGGCTCAGCTAAGAACTTTGGAAACTACTCCAGCACCAACCGTTCTACCACCCTCCCTCAGGGCAAATCTTTGTCCTGCAAATAATACAGCATTACATTTTTGGCAAGAAAAAAAGCACCCTAATCCATGGATGTGAAATATTTCATTTCTTACAAACTAGTATCAGATTCAAGGCTGACTGGTTTACAAAAAAAATAAACCCCAAACTTCTCTATGAACATTTGAACCAACTTATGCACTAAACATAGACAAAATTTTGCAGTACCAAAGCAATTAATAGGAAGTAATCGTTAGATTTAGTCTTTATATCCCAAGAGAGTTTAAATGAGACGCACCTGCTTCAAGGGGAACGGGTAAAATCAACTCAAAAGCTGCTGTCACATTGTCACCAGGCATAACCATCTTAACATTTACAGGTAATTCAACCTTTCCAGTGATATCTGCAGTTCTCATGTAAAATTGAGGTCTGTAGTTGGACATAAAAGCAGTATGTCGGCCACCTTCCTCTTTTGTGAGAACATATATCTCGGCCTCAAATTTCTTGGAAGTTTTGATAGTTCCAGGCTTTGCAATAACCTATAAGTAAAGAAAAAAAAAAAAAAAAAAACACTGAAACAATCATATCCAAGTGTGTAGGCTACAGTCACCTTCAAAATGTAATTCCTTGAGCGTATGAATCCTTCTACCTCATTGTCATAATGTCATCTATATTGATAATTTCCATGAGATGCAAAAACATTTCAGCATGAGTAATGCCAATGTATGTACCTGTCCACGTTGAATGTCTTCTCTTTTTAGACCACGGAGAAGGAGACCGACGTTATCACCAGCCTAACAAACACATGAAGTCAACATTAGACAAGTGTAAGGAATTTTTCAACTCATTTGGCTTGTTCTATTGGAGGTCCTTTCAGTATTAGTGTTCCATTTTTAAATTAAATTTTCTTCCTTGTATAATAAAAACACACAAATACGTGCTAGCGAAGTTAGAATCATAAACCAAAGTAATTATTTGTATTTAGGTAGCTTCCAATTTTCTGGCTCCTTTTTTCTAGGACTTTACTTCTGTCATTGTTCTTTTGTATATGTATTTTATTATAAAAAAGAAAAACTATTAATGAGGTAAGTAAAAGTTAACAGCCAATTACTTGTCCTTGATCCAAGATTTTCTTGAACATCTCAACACCAGTTACAGTAGTTTTCAAAGGAGGTCCCTGCAAAAGACATCGTGAACAGAGTATTATCAAACCAATCTTTAATTTCACGAACAAGGATCACAATGACAACAACACACAATACCTAGCCCCAAGACTGTAATCATCCCTAGTTAGTTGCAGGTTCAACAGTGACTCAAAAGTGGTACAAGGTGTGTGCCCATACCCGCACACACAAAACATAGTTAGAAAATGAATGTGGCATATCTAATTACCTGAGCTAACCCTAGAACTTCAACTTCTTCACCAACTTTAATAGTTCCCTGCTCAACACGGCCAGTAGCAACAGTTCCACGACCCTTCAGCATAAACAGATAGAATCAAGTTCACTTCAAAAATAACTCTTCATACATATATTTTATCAGCCAAACATCAACGTACTGAAATTGAAAAGTGAACCTATACTCATTACATTAGCGCTACAAATTGTGACTTCGGTAAAGTTTTTTTGCAACTACAGGTGCACATGGTGCAGTCTACACAAAAAATGTCAAGTACTCAACTGGATGTAAGTTCCAACTTGATGATATACAATCTATTATGAACAGTCTGAATTTATAGTATTTTTTTTATAAGAACATGTTCACAGGTAAATAATTAAAAAAAAAAAAAAAAAAAAAAAAAAAAAAAAAAAAAAAAAAAAAAAAAAAAAAAAAAAAAAAAAAAAAAAAAGTGGAAGAGGATAGGAGTTCCCCTTACTGAGATAGAATAAATAAATTTTATAGAACGGTTGACCATCCAGAAAGTCAAGGTAACAGAACAAACTATTTCGATATAAGACAGGGCATGTCCTCCATACCTGAATAGAGAAAACATCTTCAATTGGCATCAGGAAAGGCTTGTCAAGCTGGCGAACAGGGTCAGGAATGTATTCATCAACAGCATCCATTAACTTTAGAATAGCCTTTTTACCAATTTCTTCATTTGTACCCTGTAATGCAGATAAAGCTGAACCCCTAATGATGGGAATGTCATCGCCAGGGAACTTGTAGAAGCTGAGAAGTTCTGCCAAAAACATAAACAACAATTTAAAATGTACAATTGACATACTGGAAACAGTAGCTGCACCCAAATACAACTGTGTAATCATACCACGAAGTTCCATTTCCACAAGGTCCAACAATTCAGGATCATCAACAGCGTCAACTTTATTCAAGAAGCACACAAGTGATGGAACACCAACCTGAATGATGCAATAAAACAAATTTATAGTGCATTAACATTACATCCCAAAAGCACATAAAAACAAGAAAATCTGCACTGCAAAAAACACAAGATCCAAACAAACAAATGTACACCTGCCGTGCTAGTAGAATATGCTCCTTAGTCTGAGGCATGGCCCCATCAGGACCAGACACAACAAGGATGCCACCATCCATTTGAGCAGCTCCAGTAATCATGTTCTGCACCAATTACCACCATCATTCAATAGTTGTTCATAAAACCTCCGATAATCAGAAAATTATAACCAATTGATGTAAACATTGCGCCATTGGGGGTAAAAACTAAAATGTTGAAAGTAAAAAAAATGTCAAGAAACCTGCTCTTGTGTACAAGTAGTATACAATATGCAAGTTGTCCACCAATAAATGGCATTCAGCTTGCAGTGAACCTGACTTGAGTACCCACCTTCTAGTTAAGAAGAACGCTAACATTCTTCATTATTCTACCTACTTATGCTTGCTACTTGCAACTCCTTGCCCATGACATTTATATCAACCCACCAATCAAAGGTATAACTGAATAATAAATTACTGTGCTCTGTTTTAAATAATAAAAATATCAATCCATGGCTTACTTTAACGTAGTCTGAATAATAAATTACTGTGCTCTGTTTTAAATAATAAAAATATCAATCCATGGCTTACTTTAACGTAGTCTGCATGTCCAGGGCAATCTACGTGTGCATAATGTCTCTTAGCAGTTTCATACTCTACGTGAGCCTGCAAAATTGAAATTTATCATAAACCCAAGTCAAATGATGGTTTGAGGAGAGATATGCATAGGCGACAGAGTAAATGGAAAGTAAGTTCCTAACAAGAATAAAATTTGAACAACAACCGTTGCAATGGTAATTCCTCTCTTTTTCTCCTCCGGAGCTTTATCAATTTCGTCAAATGCTATAGCCTTAGCTTTCCCTTCCTCGGCCAACACCTAAAGGAAATTGAAATTCAAACGATATCTCCATGTATTGAGTATCCGACAAAAAGTTTTTACTCGCAACGAATCAAAGATACATTAGCACTTCGTTAAAAAAAAAAATGATAATCCAACCTTCGTAATAGCTGCAGTCAATGTTGTCTTTCCATGGTCAACATGCCCAATTGTCCCCACATTCACATGAGGCTTTCTGTCCACCCGCAATGTAAATCAAAATAAATTAACAAAAAAGACTAACCAATTACAGAGAACCAAGAAAATACAAATCCGTCTGGAAACCGCATAAACATGCTGAAAAAAAAAAAGAGAGAAAAATCTTCAGAGTTATAAATTGCTTACGTCCGAGTGAAGGTGGCCATGGATCTCCACCAAGGAATGGGACTGGAAGTTCCATCGTTTCTGGAAAGCAATTCGGAGATGGAAGATTGGGCGGAAGCGGATCCTCTGCAACACCACGATGATGAAGAGGAATAGGCAAGAAGGCGCTTGGAGGTATAGCATCGGAGAGCAGCCGAGGCCATTGGAACTCAAATCGCTCGCCGGAAGCAGTCCGAGAAGAAAGTACAAAGAAGCGGGAAGAAGAAAAGAGAAAAGCTTCTGAAAAAAGCTTCTTCTTCCGGTTTGGCGGAAGCTATTTGGGGTTTACAGAGACGAAGTTCTGCGAGGGTTTTAGAAGTTTATGGGCCTTAACTTCCCGCCTGCTATTGCCGGCCCATTTAATTTTAGGCCCAAGCTAAACATATGTTTTCTTTTTTATAATAAATTAAATCGTAAATTTAATCCCATGAATTTAAAAATGTTAAAAGATACATATAAAAATTTGATCTTATTTTTAAATTTGTAAAATTATTTAGAAATATTAATGAAAATTTTAATAATTGATATGAATGTAAAAATATTATTAAAATAATTTATTAACGATGGAATTCAAGTGATATTTTTTGAAAGTTTAAAAATATTATTAAAATAATTTATTAACGTTTTATATCATATTAGTATATATTATTAAAAATATTCATGATATAGATAATCGATCTTAATTTTAATAGCGTTTTATTCCAATAAAATTTTAAATTACTCATCATATTTTTTATTTTTAAAAATTTTGAGGATGTTAAAAAAAAAGTCTTGAATTTAAAAATATTTAAAAAATAATTTACTCATGGTTCAAATAGTTTAAAAATTATTGTGAATTAGTCTCTTTCATCCAAACAAAATTAAATTTAAAAAATAATAAAATTAAAATTAAAAAATATTAAGGATATTGATAAAATTTTCAACCGTGTATTTTTTAACTTTTGAATTTTTTTTTTAAGGATATTTAGGAAAAGAGTGGGGTTAATTTTAAGATATTTTAAGAGTAAATTATTGACTATTCTATTTTTGGTTATATTTACTTAAAAAGATAAAAAAAAATATATTACTCGAACTAAGATGTACATTCGACAATCCGAACCAATCCAACCTGAACTATAAGGGTCGGGTTGGGTTGGATTAACATTTTAGGTAGAATTGAGTTATTTTTTCTGAACTTGAACTGAATCTATTCAGTTTCGAGTTTGTGGGACAAAACCTTTAATTAATCCGAGCAAAATAAAAAGTATATAAAATATATTAAGTATAGTCCATATGAATAGATTTGACAAACTAATTTGGTTTGAGACTCACATTTTGACGCAAATATATATATTTGTTTGGTTATATATAATATCTTTAAATTAATCATTTTTATTGTTTATTAAATTTGATGATTTATTTTACATTTTTTTTATCTAATAAATTTTTAAGAAATATTGGTATTTAGTTATTTTTAATTTTATACTAATGTTAAATTAGGTTAATATGTTACAATTTTCGCTTATTTTTTATAATTTTTTGTTTAAGAATAATTATAGATTAATTTTTGTTTGTTGGTAGATTTTTAATATATTTTATTTAAGATTATATTTAAATAATTATAAATTGTAGTTAAATAAAACTTAAAAAAAAATTCAACCTGTATAATGTACACGCTAATCGAAACGTTTAAAAAAAATAAAAAATAAAATAAAATACACAGCTCGCGCTCGCATCGATCATCAATTGAGTCGTTAGGATAAAGCGCGATAGGATGTTTCTCTCGCCAGTGGCCGCACCTGAGAGCAACACGGTCGATTGAATTGAACTCAGTTCCCAACCCTTAATCACTTCCTTCACCCATTCTTCATCCAATTTTCCTTACCAGATTTCAATCAGTCTGCAATCCAATCGAGAATTCCACCTCCGAAGACCCCAAATTCCTCTGCAGTTCCTTCCCTCTTCCCGCGAGAAAAACCGTTGCCGAATTTTTATGTTTCCTCGTTCATTTTCTGTGGCTCTGTTGCTTCAGCTCTGTCGTTTATACGTATTATGAAGAGTAGTACATGGTTCGAGATCTGAAATTGGAATCTACTACCTGTTGAGGATGCTTCCGTGGGGAGGTCTTAGTTGCTGTTTGAGTGCAGCTGCTCTCTATCTTCTTGGAAGGAGTAGTGGCCGGTAAGTTCTTGTTTCTTTAATTTTGGACTTTTCGTGTTTGCATATTGTGAGGAATTACTCATTTGCAAGTTATAGATATGCACCGAAGTTCGCATAGACTAATTTGTTGTTGTTATGGCGTCATAGGGATGCGGAGTTACTGAAATCTGTTACGAGGGTCGATCAGTTGAAGGAACTGGGTAAGCGATTCGCTTTTTTTGAAAGATACAATTATCATTTGGTTTGCTTTCAGTTTTCTAAAATTATTGTCAGAGAGAGGTCGATTTTATGGTGCAGGATATTGTAATTAGGTTCAGGGTCCGCCCTCGCGGTCATTATTTCAATTTGCCATCCTAATCTCTCATTTTAGGAAAGAGTTGCCGCCAGATTGTGGCGGCTTCTTTCCCCCCTCAGAACCTTTAGATGTAGGCTTAAACCATAATCTTTTGTTTCTCTCTCGACTCTCTTACGACCTACTGCATAATACTGCTAGTCACATAGTTCCAGCCTCCAATAATTTCTCGGAAGGCCATATTTTGTGGACAATGTTTAGTGTAATAAAATTTATGAGGGTCTTAGGATTGTGAAACCCCAACAAGTAGTGTGCCTGCCCTGTGTCACAATCATACATTTTCAATCGTATGACGTCATGATCTTGACACGCTCATGACAAGCTTAATGGAAACTCAAGCCTCATTCACATTTTTCATCCGGCTTTGTGGCTTCGTCGAACCTTACGCGAGGTTCTCCTTTGCCAATTGAACACAACTCATGTAGAATCTCATCTTGTACAGCCACACATATCGCATGCATGTTCAATCGTCTGTGACCTTAATCAATCGACTTGCCTCTACACTGGTCAAGATTTGGCTCGACCTTGCCTCTGTTCTAGGACAAGGTCATTCATATGCGTCGTCACATCTCATCTTATCATCTACAACACAACCTTCATATCGTGATGTCATTGGTCATCGTAACCTACACGGACATGTCTATTGAGAACTGACCCCATGTGTCGATCATATAATTAGTGCCTCTTCAACATCCATCCATCTGAGTTCTATTAAGGCCACAATCCTCTCGTATCTATGGCAAGTCATTTGCGAACATCGTACCGGACAACAGGTGCATATTCCAACCTCTGACACATTGGCTGGGGTGCAATGCCAGAACACCCGTGTAGTTCGACACTATCCTTGAAAAACTCATTTTGAAGGAGGTCACCCGAAACACTTGTCCACATTGTGACACACGTATGTACCATAGGGTAGCTCGGTTAGGCCACAAGGCCTAGGGGTGGTGGAGGGTTAACACCATACCTCCCCTGTAGTACATTCTGAAGTATTTTTGGTTTGATAGGACAAGACATGATTTTGACGAACGGTCATATGATCTCGTGGTGCGTTCGTCCAGTATTCGATTGACACCAAATTTGGCAACCTTTCATCTTTCATATGGACGGACTTAACTCTAGAGCTAAATGTCCAAACTCTTTTAGGAACCTTGACTTTCAAGGTTAAGGCCTGGGGCCCTTATCAAGCCTATCTTTGACACTCATGTTAACATTATGCCTCTATCTTGCATATGTCTCAACTTGGCTTCAATGCACACTTTATATGGTGTATTGGATGATGCACCGTCCTCCTCGGTCACATCATGACACTTGTCTTGTCTCGGCCCTTGCATGATCAATTGGGCGCCACTTCTGTGTCACCACCTCGTCATGTCTGCACATGAGGGTCACAATTTACTTTCTTCATGGCATGGTTATGACACCCTGCACTCTCTCAAATTTTCCTTTTCCAAGTCCATTTTTATGTCTGATATTAATTAACAGCCCCCCAACATCTATATTGAAAAGAACGATCACTAATCACCATGTGTTCGTGTTCCGCATATTTCTGAACGATGGCGGGACCTTTTTGAGTTAAAAACATCAGGATTAAATAATGAGATTTGGATTTAATATTCTAAGTCTTCTTGATAACCAAATATAGTAGAGTTAGATAGTTGTTCTGAGGGATTAGTTCACATGCATGCATACGGGCTCAATTCTCATGGACGTATAAAAATGAAGGACTAAAGTGATATTTGTGAAACTTCATGACCCAAGATATTCTTTTTGTTTTCTAGACAACTGCTAAATTAAACCGACGAGTGCTTTCTAGTGCTATTTTTGTTCATTTTGATTTCAATAACCTTTACTAAGAGTCATTTCTTTTGGATCATGGCTATGGAGGTGATGTTGCATGAACTGATACCTTCTTTTTTCAGTTTGTGGTTATTAGTAAGATAAACTCCTTGCATATTGTTCATAGGGGGCTTGTTCTTTGTTCTTGTAACCCTACCGGCATGTTTTGGTACAGAAGCTGTTGAGGATAAGGAATGTCTTGTTCTTTTGCATTTCCTGTTTGGTTTAAATTGTTATTGGAGGTGAGTCATGAGTTAGCGACCACCATTTTTTGGGTGGTTTGCTTTTTTTTTTTAAATCCCAAAGTGTGACTAATACGAATTAGAGGCCCTTTTTGTAGAGTCTAGTGTCTAAGGTTTTTGTTTTCTCTTGGAATAGATTGGGCTTTTGATAACCAGAGTTTCAATTTCCATTTTGATATATTTTTCATTATATCAATGAATAGGGTTTTTTGTTTCAGTATTAACAAACGCTATAGAAATTTTATGTTGCCGTTTTTAAAATTCCCCATTGTGTTGCTGTTATGTTAACCATGAGCAACCCCAAGAGGTGTCTGGGTGGGAAGGGTTTTAGGTGTTTGGTGATACCTACTATGGTCTTGGGTTCAAGCCTCAACTTGAAAACTTAGTAACTTACGACCCTTATTGTCTCCTGGAGTTGGCCTTGGAGTGTGAAGCCTCATAAGGATCAGTGGGGTGAGCTATGAGCATAGTTGGAGGAGTTCCTCTTGATACTCCAATTATTTAAAGAAAAAAAACAAAAAGGAAACCACAAACATCTAATTTGGTTGTCTTTTGTATCATCATGAACTTTAAGGCCACAGGCCAATGTCAAGGATGTTGTTCACTAGGCATCATTACTCACAGGCACATGCTTTGTACTTCAATTGTTTAGGGAAATAGGCCATCCTTAAAAAAGCTAATGGAAAGGAAGCGAGGGAAACTTTTAAAAAGCAATTGTTAGGCTTGTTTTAACACATTTGTTACGTAAACCAGGGAAATTCTTTCTAGAACCGAGAACAATTCTCAAAATTAAATTCTTTGCTTGGCTTATTCCTCATTGGGTAAAATTCTGTTGGTCTTTAGGCTCTAGCTTGCTAGGTTGTATTCTCAAAATATATGGGTGAAATGCTTTCTAGGAGTATTGTATTATCTTGGAGAAGGCCATGGTTGGATGTGTTGTTTAAGATGCCTAAGAATAGGATGTCTGAGAATAAGACGCATGAGAATTAAATAACTGCGTTTGGTGTTCCACGAGAATTGTATCAAAATTTTATATAAATATATAATATTTTGGGTTGACTTCCACGTATACTTCCAACCATTTTGTTTTACTACTTATTTTAGATAATTTGTTATTTTTGTAAATCAAGTTCTTAAATAATTTTGACTATTTTAATTTTAATTTAATTTTTAGTAGTTAATAAATATATTAGGAATAGTATGCCTTCAGTTTTAGGTTTTCGAATTTATTTAGCCATCCATCTTAATAATTATTCTCAAATGAATGATTTTAATGAAGTTATATAAAATTTTAATGGTAAATAATTCTTACAATAATCAAATTGAAGAACTAGCTATGCATCTTGTTATGGTAAATAATCCTCAAGTTATTTATTTTAGAAACATTTCTCTATTTTTCAGCTCAATTGCTTGAGGCTGAATGTGTATTACCTCTGGTTGTTGCAATTTCTGGGAGAGTAAGCTCTGATACACCAATAAATTGCGAGTTTAGTGGGCTGAGGGGAGTAATTGTGGAGGAAACGGTAATGGATGTTATTTTCTTTGTGAGAGTACATTCAACACGACATTGAACCTATGTCAGTTCTGTTTTTTTCCACCTCAGGCAGAACAACACTTTCTGAAGCACAACGATGCAGGATCATGGATTCAGGATTCTGCACTGATGCTCTCCATGAGCAAAGAAGTTCCTTGGTATCTGGTGAGAAATATACTAATTCTATAATGCATAATTGTTTGGGTCAACCCATGTGTAGAGTTGTGTTCATTCTTCACATTTGATGATTGGTGTTATCCCATAAAGTTGTTTTTTTTTTTTTTTTTTACTTTTTTATCAGGATGATGGGACTGGTCGTGCATTTGTGGTGGGAGCTCGAAGTGCCACAAATTTTATATTACCAGTAGTGAGTGAGATATTTGAAGAGTCTGGCAGATCTCTTATGCGTGGAACCTTAGATTATCTCCAAGGTCTTAAGGTCTGTTTTGATCAGTTAATGTTACTTTTAGTACAACGTGCTTGCAGTGGTCTTATTCAACTAATGTTATATTTTTTTTTCCTTTTCAAGATGCTTGGAGTTAAGCAAATAGAGCGTGTACTACCTACTGGCACGTCCTTGACTGTCGTTGGTGAGGTATGGAATTATCATTTTTCATTTGTGCAAACAGCATTCACGATCATGTCCTTATTTACAAAGCAGAACTATGGGAAGCTGAGAAATTTAATGTACTATCTTGGTTCAATTACAAATCATATTATTAGTCTAATACCAGTTACCACCTTCACTTATGTTCTCAGTTCAAATTGAGAAGTCTTTATGTGGAAAATGACTGAATGTTATTACAAATCATATTATTAGACTATAAATGCTTGGTGTTCCTTCACTATAAGGTATAAGACCATACCCAGATAGGAAGCAATTTAATATAGTAACAACAAGTTTCTGTATCATTCTAAAACAATGTATTTAGTGACAAAATCACTATTGTCGATTGTCCAAAGGAAAGCAATTTAATTATTTCATTATCCACAGCTTAGCAGAATGGATGTTTCTTGTGGTCAAATTTTAGTGTTACCATACTCCCAACATTCATTAATTGTCTTTTATATCTCTTTAAATTGTAAAAATTAGATCACTTAAAATAATAGGATCTATAGGATTTAAAATTATTATTGTATTGTACATAAAATCTGTTTTTGAGTCTAGCTTATGTTACTCCATGCAGCAATCATCTTTAAGTCTCTTAATATAGGTAGGCTTACATGATACATGTAGCACTCGTTCTATATTTTAAAACACATTTATGCTTCCGATTGCTCAGTCTTCAAATCTTTGATTGGCCAAAATGTAGTTGTAAAGGAACAAAATAATTAATTATGCATGTCTAGACACAAAATTAAAAGGTTATATTGTGAATTACTTATTATTATTCTTCTGTTTGATCCTTGAGATTATGAATAGGCTGCCAAAGATGACATTGGTACGATTAGAATACAACGACCACACAAAGGGCCATTTTATGTCTCCCCAAAAACAATCGATCAACTCATAAGCAATCTTGGGAAATGGGCCAGGTTGATTATGTACCCTTATCTGCATAGATTCTTTTAATCTCTTCATTTTCCCATAATGTAATGTTTGCAACGGGCATTCATTTCTGTGGCTTGTTATGACATGGATACTTACTAGGTGGTACAAGTATGCTTCCCTGGGTTTGAGCATATTTGGTTTGTATCTCGTCACAAAGCATGCTATTCTTTATCTCTTGGGGAGAAGGCGTCGCTGGAAATATCAGAAAAGGTACGCTGCCTTCAGTTTGTTTACCTGTTAAAGTTCTTTTCATTTCTTCGTTTTCAGATTTGATATTTGATGTTGACTGCTCAGCGTTGTGAATAAGTATATCTAGAAAGCATTTATGATATGTATCACTTTAAGAGACGACCACCTATAAAGATTGATGCTTATGAAATACTAGTCAACCTTGTGTAGATGACCAACTATAAAGATTGATGCTTATGAAATACTAGTCAACCTTGTGGATAACCACTAGTGTCTCTTTTTCCGCCTCATGTTTTTATTTATTTATTTCTCTATGAGCTAGCTGAGAAATATTCTGATCGTACAGGGTCCTAGCTGCAGCTGCCAAGAGATCAAACCAAGAAAATGAAGGTAGAATCCCAACTTTTTGATATGTTGCCTTCTGAATTATATATGCACATCGATGAAACTTAAAATACATTGCTTCAGGGGAAAATGGTACGACTAACAATGGCTCAGATGGTACGAAGAGAGACCGTTCAATGCCAGATCTTTGTGTAATATGTCTTGAGAGAGACTACAATGCCGTTTTTGTCCCGTAAGAGCTCTTTTTCTTCATTCTCCCAACACATACACACGCAAATGTTTCTCACATGCCTGAAACATCTCTATTTAGAGAAGAGAGAAGCAGTGAAATTCTGTAATATTTTCACCAAGTCTAACATGAATGGTGAACAGTCCAAGGAAACACTACAATATTCTTAGAAGAGAGAATTTTAAAGAGATCTTAGATAAGTTTGGTTTTCTTGCCTTTGGTAGCTGCTAATAGTTGGACTTGGAAATGGAATCAGAATACGCCTGTTTTTGATGAGTTAGTGTGGGAGTGGAAGTCTACTCTTAATGGCACTAGAAGTACACCTTGTTTTCTTTATGGGTTTACTGTTGTAAGAAAACATGACTAGGTCCACTTGGTGTTACTTTCTCATGATTGGGACTAAATGGTCAACTTCTAGATTACCCTTGCCACATTGCGCACCTTTTTTTTAAATACACTTTTTCAAGTATATTTAAAATTTACTCGAACAATTTACTTTTAATTTTCTAATCGGGCATCTTTTTCTTGGCTTATGTTTCCTCGCTTGGCTCTTTTTCCCCCTCCTTTTGTTATTTGTTATGTTGTTTTCCAAATTACAATCTTATAAGTGCTATATCCTTATATGGACAATGGAATCTTCCTCTTACGTAATTTTACATGTTAGAATTGTTTTTATTTGAATTATTCATATGCTTATTATAGAACTATTTGATTTTCTTTTCCTAATGGCGTATCACTATCTAGTTATTTGTACACTATATCAGGCCTGAAGGAACTCTTACGTCTTTTATGTACCTTGTCCTGATTGAATCAAATTAATTGCAGTTCAGCATTCTATCATCTCAGTAATTAATCCAAAAAAACTGGTCTGCTGGCTTGATTTCAGGTGCGGCCATATGTGCTGCTGTGTAGCGTGTTGTTCACATTTAACGAACTGTCCACTCTGTCGTCGACGAATTGAGCTGGTAGTAAAGACATACCGCCATTGATGGTTGGCTCCGAGGACTCATTATCATAAACCTTCATGAGCACTTCTATATGTCACGAAGGCATATTTTACGTGATGCAAGAATCTCACCAGCCAATTATATGCTGCAACCTCCCCAGATAGAAGGTTACACCTTATTTCAGAAGGTAATTAAACATAGTTGCTCTCTACTAACTTCATTTGTCTGTGAAATTATAAATGATCTTAGTCAGCCGCCTATGTATATTATCATGTTATTCCCAGATGGACCAATTAGAAAAAGAAAGTTCAAGTATACAAGTCATCAAACTTGGTCTCCAACTTCGTTCCTTTTTTTTTTTTTTTTTTGGGTGTTGCTTTGCTTTGTTGCTGTCGCCCTCATGGTTAGGATTGTACACTATTGACTAATCCCAAGCCCAAAAATGCATGCTGATTCATGTCATCAGCCTGAAGAAATAAACTCTGTGTTTCATTGGTGTTGTCTTATCTGTAATCAGATCTATAGTGTTACTCTAGATTATCATTTATAAATGGTTGTTAGATTATTTAAAAGATGTTTTAGACAGAAGGGATGTCTCTTCCTAGTATCCATTTTCTAATATCTTAGTTCCTTTTTGCTCCATACTTGTCACCTAGCACATAATGATGGCCATCCACTTCAGGGATCTCTGAAATATAAAAGTATTAAAATAATGAAGTTGAATCTTCAATGAAGTGGGAATATATTGTTTTTCTGTTCATTATTTATTATTGTTGACATGATTTTACAGAGTATGATGCGACATGAAATCATTAGAAATAATGTCAAAAGTGTATATTATTGCATAATGTTAGGTGCATTTCTTTTGGCTCCATTGGTTGGTAGATGGCATCTAAGGCCCATCTAATTAGATGATATAGGCACAGGGCACAGGTAGATCAATAAGGATTTGCTTCTTTTTATCTCTTCTACTTTTCTTTCTCTCTTTCTGGAACATGTTGGGGGACAAAGGGATTGAAGAGCTTGAACTCGCCTTTAACAAAAGGAGCAAGATTCGGGTCTCTAGGGTTAGTTTATCGTAGTTTCAAGTCTTAAGGGTTAGTTTATCATAGTTTCGGGTCTTTAGGGTTATTTTATCGTAGTTTCGTCTTTAGGGTTAGTTTATCGTAGTTTTGGGTCTTTAGGGTTGGTTGATCATGCTTTTGTTTTTAGTTTTTTGTTCGGTTAAAATGAAATAGAAATTTAAAAAAACCATTATCAACTCAAGAGGCTTGAGAATTTATTTGATATTACAACAGAGCTTTCAAAGTACAAAGCTAAAATCATCTTTTGAAAGAGAGGAGATCAGAAAAGTTGCAACTTGTATAGAGAGAAAAAAAAAAGTGCTTTATTACATGATTTAACTTTTTCATAAAATTAACTTTCAAAATCATAAGAAATATCTTTCTTGAGCCACCATATGTTAAAGAACATTCCAAAATTATAGGAGTTTATCTCATCACTTTAACAAAAGCACATCGATTATGTAGTTGTTCATCGTAATTGAGTGGTCGAGTGTTCGGGTGTTTCTTCTTTGTGAATTATAAGTTCGAATCTTTTCCTAGTTAAAAAAAAACGTGTCAACATCGTGAAGAGAAAGAAAGCATGAATATAGAGAAAGAAGAAGAAGAATCAGGTATCGATATGAAAACTAAACACGGTATAAGCTTCCCATTCAAGCAACTCGAACTAAAACCTTTCCAACTTTTCTTCTTTCATGTTCAACGGTGTTGATCAGTTCACATGACTTGTTTGAATAGCTTGTAGCATAAAGTAGTGAATAATCGGTTCCACTCACTTTGGATGGCTCTAAATATTTTATCTCTTTGGGAGATGCCTTTTCTTCCCTCCAACACTCACTCACTCACATAAAGTTTGTAAAAGCATATTTAGAGAGAGAAGAACAATGTGCACTTTTTTAGAAATCCATTCTTGGTGCATATTGTTCTTCCCAAGATTCCTAGTTAGGTTCTTGAGGGAATACATACAAACAAGTGTGTTTGCTTTGGTCCATGCTTCAATTTTTCTTCAATAGGACAAAATTCCCACTTGGGTATATATATATATTCTCACTCGAGTTACAAGCTTATGCAACTAAGTTCGGCTCCTTGGAAAGTATTACGCAAACATGTCCACTGTAAAACAATTGAACAAGTCCTAGCTGAACGATTAGCTAAAATGCCTCAAAATGTACTGGAGGGGGATTTGATTAGTTGTCAACTTATCCCTACCCAAATAGTTATATACTACTAACCTGTTATTGTTGTCTTTGCTTGCATGCTATATAACACCGTTTTCTATCTCTCACTAAATCTTACTTTCAAACTCTCTTTCGAAAATTTCTCTACTCCTGTTTTCTAGAATTTTCTTAAATCGAGGCCAGAGACTCGAGCATATATTGTCTGGCCGTATATATATATATAATATCATGAAGATTCGCCCTAGTATGTGCGTTATCTCGACTAATTTCATCAGACAACTGTTTGACTATACTACATTTAGTTGCAAGAAACACGTACGATATAAAATTTTAGGTAGGCAACGATCGTGAACTGAACTATTTAAGACATGATTTTTTTAATTTCTTTTAAGTGAATTTTATCGGGTCCCGCATTGTTTTTCTTGTTTTTTTTTTAAGTTGTAATTATGTATGTGTTCGAGTGTTATCCATTTACTCTCGAAAAGGATGGACAACATGACGATGTGTTCCTACTCTCAATTGAAAGTTTCTCCAATCTTCGTATACGCATATTTTTATTAATGATTAGTAGTTAAAAGAAATTATTTGAGCACTTCAAAATATTTCCACAAAAAGAAACACGTAAAGTTATGCCCTTTTTATCACAACAAGAGATGTACAAACTTCTAGAGATCACAATCCAATGGCAGAATGTGACACTTTGAACCTATAAATGATAATAAGATAAGATGAGTATTGAAAAAATAGTTACTATTAAGAATATGCTAAAACATCCTCAAAAAATAATAATAATAATAATACCGAACAAAATACGCTAAATTAAATTTACTTAGACGAGAAATCGGTGAGTCGTTCGACCAAGCTGCTTTCGATTTTCGAGATATTTTAAAATATTTTATAACTTAAATGCTTTGTGATCTTTAAAGTTGGCCTTTTAGAGTGGGAGAAGCCTAGTGGGAATAGGGCTAAGAAGGAGCCAAAAGTAATGTTTTTTTTTTTGAAATTAGGAATTTTCGTTTGAATAATATTGTCATGTTACAAGTTGGTTGGGGAGTAGAACAAAACACATTTATACGAGTGTGGAACATTCCCCTAGGAGACATGTTTTAAAGCCTTAAGCGAAAGCTCGAAAGAGAAAGCCCAGAGAGGACAATATCTGCTAGCGGTAGATCAGGGGCATTACAAATGGTATCAGAGCCAGATACCAGACTATGTGCCAGCGAGGAGGCTCTTCTCCAAAGAGGGTAGACACGAGACGGTGTGCCAGTAAGGATGTTAAGCCTCAAGGGGGTGGATTGTGATGTCCCACATTGGTTGAGGAGAATAACAAAACAAAGTGTGGAAACCTTTCCCTAAAAGACGTTTTAAAGCTTTAAGAGAAAGCCCAAAGAGGACAATATTCGGTAGCGGTGGATATGGATCGTTACAAATATTATAAAATAAAATGGGAAATTACTATTTTATTATTTTTAGTGGATGTGAGTTATGCCATGGGCATGCCCATGCCATCACCATCCAAATAAGCATTACCTCTTCTTTTTCTTTTTAATTAATTAATTAATTTATTTATTTTTATGGGTATTTTTGTTGTGTTGGCTTTTTAACATGGACCTCCCATGAACAACCCCTTGACTTTATTTATTTATTTAATTATTTTTTTTTATTAAAAATAAATTTGAAAACAACCCCTTGACTTTATTTATTTATTTAATTATTTTTTTTATTAAAAATAAATTTGAATTGAAAGGGGCAATGAGAATCATGGCTTTTTGTGTCTAAAGAGTTCCATTTAAATTTTTCCATAGGGTCAGCTTGGCTCCCAAGTGTCAATACTCTTACCCACAAATTTTTTTAATTATTATTATTATTATTAATAATAAAAATGTCACGAATAATAATAATAAAATTTTCAAATAATTTTTCTCGAAAATGATTTGAAAAACTTTCGTGTTTTCTAGAATAAAAAAAATAAAACTATTAAAAAATATAGATTTTTTTTCGTATCGACTATATAATTTTTGTAGATTATAATAAGCGTTTAAATTCAAAATAATATAAATATGTGTATATTATTTATATTTTATCTATTTTAAAAAATATATAATATTAAAATAGAAATAGCTTAGAACCATTGCCACCTTTAATGTCATTAATGTTGGATGATTAAAGTCCCACATCGGTTAATTTAGGGAATGATCATGGGTTTATAAGTGAGGAATACTAACTCTATTAGTGTGAGGTCTTTTGGGAAGTCTAAAGCAAAGCCATGAAAGCTTATGTTCAAAGTGAACAATATCATACTATTATAGAGAGTCGTGTTTGTCTAACAATTAAAACTTGTAATAATTTTTATTGGTTGGATTCGATAACGAGGTTAAATTTTTTGGAAAATTTAAAAATTTGGTTCGATTTGTGGATTGACAATTCTTTTAGTCGGATTAACCTAACCGACATGAAACTAAAGTTGTAGTACTGTATCTGTTTGTAGTGGGTTTGAGCTGTTATAAATTGTGTAATATTCCACTCTATTTTTTTTTTTTTAAATAATGCAATAAATACATATTCTTTTTTTCAAAGGTTAAAAATTTCGATAACGATAGATGTGATACATCTATATAATATAAAATATAAACCAAAGTTTATTTATTAAATAATAATAATAAAAAAGACATAGAATAGAATAGGATTCAAAAGGTATTAATTCGAAACTAAAAAAAAAATAGTCCGACACCTAAGGTTGAATGGATAAAGTTATTCTCTTTTTCTTTTATTCATTCGAATCATTGCATCAAAAATTATAGCGTATAATTCTTTACCGTCTTTTCTATAGTTATTTTTTAACTTTTACCGTTAATTTTAAATAAAAATCGTGAATATTTTATTTCAAAAATATCCTTTTTAACCTTTGAAACGGTTAAAACAAAATAAATAAATAAACCATGAAAATAGTTTAATTTTACCACTTTAACGTTAATCATTAACTATACATTATACAACTCATCAGCCAATTAATGTGTTCAATTCTTTGCAGAATTACAACATTAAATTAATAAAATATATATATATATATATATATATATATATATTTATTTATTTATTTAAATTTATTTTAACTTGATTCCATTTAAAATTAACTAGAAATCCTACCTCTTAGAAAAAAAAAAAAAACTTAATTATTTATTTAATCGCTAATTTAAATTTGTTAAAATAGACACGACATGACACGTTCACAAAATTAAATATATATATTAAAAAAATCAAAAGAAAATAGTCACATGATATTGATGAACTAATTTTGCTGTTTATGATATTACATTTTATATCAATTTTTGTATTTTGTTTTATTTATATTCAATTTTAGTGTTTCATTTATTTATTTATTTATTTATTTATTTATTTTCTTTTTTCTTCCTTGTTTGTTTGTACTTTTTTCCATAATTTCCAAAATTAATAATAATGATAAATTGTTTGAAATGCCATTTTAGTAATTATTCTCCCAATTTCATTCTATTTTGTTATTTTAATTTTTTTATTTTTTAAATTTATTGTTTTTTTGTGAGTTCACACGTGGGTTGGAGAGGAGAACGAAACATTTTTTATAAAGACATGTTTTAAAACCATGAGGCTAACGACGATATGTAATGAACTAAAACAGACAATATCGATTATTGTTGGGCTTAAGCTGCTAATTTCATTAGTTATATACCTAAATGTTGGAATGTGTCCTTTCACTTTGATTTTTATAGCTTTTTGTTGTTTTGTAGTTATGAACTTCCCTTCCCTACCTTATTTATTATATAGACACCTATTGTCACATTCTTCATCTACCTTTACTCTTTCCTTTCACTTTTATTCATACTACTCCTATTCTCGTCTTTTTCACGATAATAGCCGGGAAAATTTAGGGTTTACGAAAACAATCTTCCCACCAGCTCGATTCATATACTAGTCATCTGTTCGAATTCGAAATCGACACATATATTAAGGAGAAATTTAGCTTTAAAAGTGTTGTCTTTTATCTCGATCATGAGATGAACTTATCTCGTGATTGAAGGTGAGATGCTTTAATCATATATTTCTTGTTCTTTTTTGGTAAAAACTTTTTCGATATCATGTGAGTCACAAGATCAGAAATGCATCCTCGAGTTCTTTCTTCTCTCTTTTTTTTTTTCTTTCCCTTTTTGTCAGTGCAGTGCTCGTTGTTTCTCGTATTGATTATACGATGAGATTCACTTTGATCGATTGTAAGAAGAAACTGATTCGAAATAGACCTAAATTAAAATAATCTAACTTACGTTGTTAAGATCGATTAAACGAACTATATTAATATAAATTTTATAAACGTACGTAAATATCAAATCTTAGAGTACGATAGGTGCCCAATTTTTCAAAGATTGGCCTTAAATATTTAGCCATCACAATCAAAATTCCCTAGCTCACTAGCCCATTGTGTAAATTGTCCTACCAAATTTAATAAAATGTGAATCAAACAACGGTTTGAGATTATTATCGTACGATCTGAAATTTGTGAGGCTAACAGTGATACGTAATGGGTCAAAGTGGACAATATTTGCTAGTGATGGGTTGAGACTGTTACAAATTGTATCAGAACCAGACACCGAGCGGTGTATCAGCATTTCAGCAAGGACGCTGACCCCGAAGGGAGTGAGATTCCACATTGGTTTGAGAGGGAAACCGAGTATTCTTTATAAGGGTGTGGAAATCTCTCTCTAGCAGACACGTTTTAAAATTATAGAACTGCCAAGGATATGTTACAGGGCAAAACGGTCAATATCTATTAACAATGAGCTTACGCGGTTACAAGTAGCAGGATTCGGAACCAAGCTATCAATCTTTAAAATATTACTTTATAATTAACTCTCAATTATATTAATTTTTGTAAGGTCATTTTAGTAATTAACACTCAACTAAATTAGTTTGTGTTTTATTTTAAAAATTAAAATCAATATTTGTTTATTAAATAAATATCAAAGTCAGATGGTTGTTGATTTATTTAATTATATTTAATTCATTTTTAATATCCTATTGGAGAGTCAAGCGACATGCTCCCTTTATTCAATATATAAATTACAACATATTTTAATTTCATATTTATTATTTTTTATTTAACATTTTTAATTACATTCACAATATTTAATAGCATTTTAATATCACGTCAGAAACTATTAATATTTTTTAATTGCAATTAACCTCATTTTTTTAACTTTTATTATTATTATTTTAAAACTGAACTCTTATTTTATAATTCAAATTGAAATATTAAATACTCAATTATTAATATAAAATATTATTTTCCTTAATTTTTTATTTATATTTTTGTGCTGCCAACTCCCATTATTTTAAATTAGAAAAATGTTTCACGTCAATTATTATTTTATTTTATATATATATATATATATATGTGAGATGAAAAAACCTGCCGTCGTTTATTTTGTTTTTAAAATGATTTTTAATTTTTAATTTTTTTTTAGTTTTAAACACAATTTAATTTTAAGTAAATTTATTTATTTAAATAAATAAAAAAAGCCTTTTTTTTTTTAAAATTAAATTAAATTATTATAAATTTATGACTTTTAGACTGAATGACCTTCCTCTACCGCAGTCATTACTTTACTGACCAATAGAGACAGACTCTCCTACTTTTGTGGGGCCCACACGCAGTCATATTCTTAGTTAACCATCTCATTTATTTGTTTTTTTTTAAATAATATAATAAATTTATTTCTTATATAAGATTGCTGACGTCATCATTATTGAATCTTACTTGATAATCTTTGTCTTTTGATTATCATTAATTTATTTATTGAAAAAAATAAAATATTAATTCTCGATTGAGATTAAATTTAATAAATTTATTAAAAAAAATTGAAACAGATATTTTTTTTATTAATTAATTTAATTTAATTTAAAATAATAGAAGAAAAATACATAGCTATAAATGCTATAAAAATAAAAAAAGAATATATAGAGAATTACTTCTAAATAGTTTTCCTCATTATTTGGAAAGTTTTTTTTCAATAATTAAATTATGTAATTCGTCAGCTTAATCTGGTCAGTAAAATGTAGGTTTAAAAGATTAAACTTACATCCCGATAATTATATTAATTTTTATTACATTTTTTATTAAATAAATAATTTATGTAATAATGTGTGAAGCGGGCAAAGTGCATGAGAGACCAAGGCACATGCATTAATCTTATAATATAACTTATAATTGAAGTAAAAATGAAAGAAGAGAGAGAAAGAGGTACAAAAATATAATTGAAAGGGTAGGATCGTAATTTCATAAGATTTAAGTAATAAAATGTTAAAAATATATTCGAAGTTAATTTTAAATTTGAATCATATATTAATTTCAATATATCCAAAATTTTATTGAGTTGGCTGTACGCGTAATTATTTAAATTTTTATCGTTCATAAGACGACAAATTTTTTTGAATTAAGTTATAATATTGAACATAAATATTTTTGTGTGAGATTAGTTCTGGTTGTTTAGATCATTTATTCAAATTTTTGTGGAAGGTAAATTTGTAAAATATTTATTTATTTAATTTTAAATATTTTTAATAAGATTTCAATATATATTAAAAAAATTTACATTCTAAATAATTAAAAAATTAATTTTAACAGAAGGATAAATAAAAATAAAATAAATATTTGTAAGTAAACAAAAAAAACGTATATTTTAAAATTAATAATAAATTCAGGTTAGTTCAATCTAATCTAATTTTCGGAGAACCATGAATCTAACATAATTCTTATCATTTTCATTTATTTAAACTCAAGTCAATCCAAACAAGTTCGTAACTCAACCTAATCCATACGATTTAGCACTGAGTCACTTTTCATTCTAATTCAGTTAATAATTAGGACTAAATTGATACGAACGAAAAGATTATATGAAATTACAATTTAATCCTTATAATTTATTTTAATCCTAGAAAACGGACTCGATCAACATTTTAGTAATGATGTTAAAGGTAGCAAAATAAAAAGTATAACTTTTAATAAACTTTTTAAAAGTACTTCTAACCCCAAAAAAAAAAAAAAAAATCTAAATTTTGGTATTATAGGGATAATCACATGATTAAAAATAAAACACCATAATTAGAATTATTTACAATTTCAGCCCATATGAATTATAAAAGCAAAAGTACAACGTACAAAATTAACTCACTTTATTTAATTAATTTATAGTTTATTTAAATTAAAATCTCGAAAACTAGTTAAAAAAAAAATATATATATATATATATATATATATATATATATATATATATATATATATATATATATATATGCCACGTCATCAGCCTTAAAAATGTGCCACGTCATAGAATTCCCAAGTATAAAAGCTCCTCCAACGCCCCTCCCTCATTTCTCTGACAATTACAGAGAACAACCAATAGCTTTCTCTTTTTACACTTTTGCACACAAATTTCCATATTTGTCTATTTATATATATATATATTACATTTTTGTGTGTGTGTATATATATATATATTGAATTGATTTGAGGCTGTGGGGAATCGAAGAGAGTAAGAATTCGGTTCCGAAATTTCGGTGAAGTCGGAATCGGGGAGGAGACTGAGAGAGGGGAGATTTTTTATATTGGGATAAATTTTTTTGGTTTGGTATTGATATTGGTGGATGCCATGGCGGCGGGGGCAACTGATCGAGCGCGCCCGGTGGTGGTGCCAACGGCGGCGGCTGTGACGGTGACGGACCCAATGGGGAAGGAAGCGGTGTTGGCATGGTTCAGAGGGGAGTTCGCAGCGGCGAACGCGATTATTGATGCGCTGTGTGGACATCTGGCGCAGGTGAGTGACGATGGAGGATCGGAGTACGAATCAGTGTTCGCTGCGATTCATAGACGGCGGCTGAATTGGATTCCGGTCCTGCAAATGCAGAAGTATCATCCGATCGCCGACGTTGCCTTGGAGCTACGGAAAGTGACAGCGGAGAAGAAGAAAAAGAAGAAGAATCAGGACGAGGAAGAGGAGGAGGAGAAAGGAGGCGATGAGGCGGCGGTAGTGGTGGTCGAGGACGACGGCGATGGCGACGGCGATGTCGAAATGGAGGAAAAGAAGAACGAGATTAAGAAAATGAAGGAAGAGGAGGAAAATGAAGGAAAGATTTGTTCGGATGAGAAGGAAATCGTCGAAGAGATGTCGATCGAGATTAACGAAACCGATGGCGGAAGAAATGAAGCTCTTCTGGATCCAATCGAAGAGGAGGATTCAATTCGAAGCGAAATAACTGATTCAGGTAAGTTTCATTCTCTTTTCAATTTTTGATTTCTACAGATCTCAAATTCCAACACCAAATCACTACAGTTCATGATCTACGAAATTTCTCGAAAATCACTGAAACTCTGCATCCTTCCACGAAATTTCTTGAAAATCTTGTTTGAATTGATGAACAGTGAAACCAATTTTCTGAATCAACGACAACAAAAATTAGGCAAAATTCCTTTCCACATTTACAGGATTCAAACAGAAACCAAAAATTTCCAGAGTCAGATCCACGATTTCGTCTTTTACAGAACGCCTTTTTCTTTCGTTCTTTTCCAAAAAAAAAAAAAAAAAAAAAAGAAAAGTACCTGAAATCCAAAATTCATTTACGTTTCTTTTCGTCCACAACTTTCCAAATGAACAAAAGTAAGTTTCAATTCCGAGCCAACATTAAGTGCGAGTTGAATCAATGATTATCTTCCCGAGGTTTAAGCGGGGGTTTGAAATTCTCGAGGCGGAAAGAAAAGGTTAAACTGTTTCAAGATTCTACGGTTAGTTCCGGAAGGACGAACACTGTCAGATACGCAATGCCTCGAGATGGAAGCTTAGTTTAATCCACATCAATTCCCATCTTTCAATCTCACCCGTCCATTTTACCCTAAAACACCCAATCCTTTTCATTACTATTATTATCATTATTATTATTATTATTTCAAGATGGCACTTTTTTGACAAATTCCTTTGACGACAAAATTTTTGTACTTATTTTATCCTATAGATCCTCGGTTTTGCTTATACTCTTCAGATTAAATTATTTTAGCCTTAAATTATAAAGAAAAAAATATATATATTCCACCCCCACTTTTTATTTTTTTAAAATAAATGTTTCAAAATAATTTTTCGTTTGTAAATTTATTAGGATGTTGATAGACTATGGAGGTAGTCGTGAGTTGTGATCTTTGTGATCTAGAATGACCTGATAGTAGTTAATAGGATTAGTTCCAAAATTCTAGTAGTTTTTCTACACGATGTGGTTGTGATCTAGAACGACCTGATAAAAGCTAACAGGATTAGTTCCAAAATTCTAGTAGTTTTTCCACACGATATAGTTATGATCTAGAACGACTGATAGTAGTTAACATGATTGGTTTGAAGAAACGACATTGAAGAATGTCGGACTTTTCATCCACACGATGTAGCTGTGATCTAGAACGGCTTGATTGTAGCTAACAAGAGCCGTGATCTAGAACAGCCTGATAGTTGGTAGCTAACAAAATTTAGTTTAAAAAATGTCACTTCTCATCCAAAATTCTAACTCGTACGAGTAGTAAATGATATTATTGCAACATTTGAATAGCAGTTTCATTGTTTAGTCCTTCAATTGTTTTGTTGTTTTGTGCTCTGAGTTTCATATAAGCCTATGTGTACATTTTTATATGATATAGCCGCTTATAGCATAAAATTTGTCACGGACAATGAGTTGACCATATAGAATATTAAAACCATATGGCTCCATTTCTGAGCATAGTTTAAAATTGTCCCACCTCATTAAATGCATTTGTTTAGTGATTTGTTGAGTAATTTATTAAGATCAAGATGAAAATATTCTTATCTTTTTTGGGTGGGAAATTTTAAAAAAATTGGGACAGGATCTCATCAAGGAGTGCACCCCACTTCAGCTGAAGTTGAGATATGCAGTAATCATGGGGAGTGTGAAGCACGTCCAGGACAGATGAAATTGACAAAAGGTTTTTCCGCCAAGGAGCCAGTAAAAGGGCACATGGCGAGTTCTTTCTTTTTCCATTCAAATTTACTCTGTTCTTCTTGCTGGATTGTTAGTTTTCTATGGCGGTTTGGGCTTTGTTTGATTCATTTGGTGATATTTGGCAGGTGAATGTTGTGAAGGGATTGAAGTGTTATGAAGACGTTTTTACTGAGTCTGAATTGGCTAAGTTGGATGGGTTTGTTGATGACCTTCGCTCTGCTGCTAAGAATGGAGAGCTCTCTGGTTCGTCTCTTTCATTTGATTCTCTCTCGCATTATTATCTCTTATCCATAGAGATGAAATTATAAGATGTTCTCTTAATGTGTGCAGGAGAGTCATTTGTTTTATTCAATCAGCAAGTGAAGGGCAAACGACGAGAGATGATCCAGCTTGGTGTCCCCATTTTTGGACAGATCAGAGAGGAATCGGCCAATAACAGCCAAACAAGTAAGACGTTTCTCTACTCATCCCATTTTTCAAGGTCGTTGAAACCCATGTTTGCCAATATCAAATCAGCATGATTTCGTTTGAGTAAGAAGTCAGAAATTTGAATCTTTCAATGCTTACAGGTAACATCGAGCCAATTCCACCTCTTCTTATGACGGTGATAGATCATCTTATTCAGTGGCAATTGATTCCAGAATACAAAAGACCAAATGGGTGTCTCGTTAATTTCTTTGAAGAGGTATTTGATTTCTAAAAGACGTTGATTTCTTTGATGATATCTGAAAATGGAGAGTGGTTGAATCGAAGGAAAATATGGTGTGTGTGTGTAGGGAGAGTACTCACAGCCATTCCAGAAACCTCCACACTTGGAACAGCCCATTTCCACTCTGTTTCTTTCTGAATCAACCATGGCTTTTGGGCGTTCTATTGTCAGTGATAACGAAGGCAACTATAAGGGGCCACTCATGCTGTCCTTGAAGGAAGGGTATGCTTTTTCCAACAGCCTTATCATTCAAATCTAGCTTTTGTAATGGTTTCTCATATTCAATCATGACTGATCTGAACCATCAATACATGTTTTCAGTGTTGTAGGCTTCTTTCGGTTCGTTGTGTTGATAATAATAAAAAGTGTGTAACTTTGTAGGTCTCTTTTGGTCATGAGGGGGAACAGTGCAGACGTTGCACGTCATGTAATGTGTGCATCGCCTAACAAACGGGTCACCATCACGTTCTTCCGAGTTCGACCAGACTGTGATCAATACCAACCACCGACATCTCAGATGTCGAACGCAATGACTCTCTGGCAACCAGGAGTTGCAGGTGCATGTGCCTTGCCTAATGGAGTGCCCTACGCCTATGAAGCAATGGAGGTAGTGCCAAAATGGGGGATTCTCCGTGCACCTGTTGTCATGTTAGCTCCTGTCCGCCCTGTGGTGATGAGCCCTGGAAGATCCCAACGTGATGGCACTGGAGTGTTCTTACCATGGGCTGTTAATTCAAGAAAACCAGCCAAACATCTTCCTCCTCGTGCTCGTAAAGGGCGGTTCCTGGCACTATCTTCCCCTGTCGAAACTCGTTTACCAGATTCATCTCAGCAGCAGCCAGGCATAAGTGTTTGAGTTTAAAATCAGGCTGTGGCGATTCCGAAGTCGAACCAACACGACTCGACTCGACTAAGTAGTGTTCTTGTCCTTTTACAGATCTAAGTGAGTTTTTCCCATTCCATTCCTCCCCACTCCCCACTCCCTACACCACAAAACCACTTATTTATTTGGATTTCATGTTCTTAGGGTTTTTTTTTTTTTTTTTTTTTTTCTTAGAAGTTGAGGTTCAAGTTTGATGAGTAAACTAGAGGAGTTAGGTTTGAATTTTGTATTTACTTGTATTAAAATCTTTCCTTTTCCTTCTAGAGATAAAAACTTGAACTATTTCTGCTGCCCTTACATGGATTTTCTGAAGCAATTTTGCATCAAAGCATGATTGATTCTAACAGCAACCAAAACATATATATACTTCATGATTATGTTCATTTAGAGGCCTAAAAGTACCATTTATTTACAGGAAAATATAGCACCCGAGATATTATCCGAATCCCGACATGTCTTAAGGCCTATACTTTTGATGATTATGTTCATTTTGAGTCCTAAAAGTACCAAGAATTTACAGGAAATATAGCACCCGAGATATTATCTGAATCCCGACGTGTCTTAAGGCCTCTCTATTATATAGTAGGTGTGCACACTGAAGTAAAAGGAAGAACAAGAAGAGGCTCAAGATCTAGAGTTCTAGGAAAAGAAAGTACTATCATATTCATTCATATACAGCAAAAAAAAAAAAACAATGTGGAGAAAAGTTTAAGGAAAGGAATTTAGCTTTTATGATTGGGAAATCAAGAACAGTTTGAACATGATTCCTTCAAGAACAGTTTAAAGATGTACAATCACGGCACACATTGCATTTAACAGATAAGGAATAACACTAGGTAAAGAAAAATGAAAGAGATCATAGGAAATCGATTCATAACCTCCCATAGGTTTGAGCTATTAAGCTTTAGCAGTTGCGTTATTCGGTATCGGTACCCCAGTCCAAATCTTCATCATCTTCAGCAGTACTCAACCGCTTTCGCATTTCCTCTCGATTGATTATCCCGCCCTGAGTTTCTGTTTTCTTTTCCTCAAGAACACTCAGATCCTCGATCTCATCCCACCCAAGATCTTCGTCCTCAGGCATTGAAGGCTGTGTCGAAACAATTGAAACATCACTTTGTTTCGAAGATTCACCATCACCATGATCAGACCTGGCGTCCACCGCCACCTTCTCGTCTGATTTCAATCCTTGATCTTTGCTATTCAGCTCAGAGCCACCATCCAAATGGACTTTTTGATCAGACCCTTTCTCACCATCTAATTCCTCAACATTTCCACCATTCTTGTTCGAATTCTCCTCCTCCTTATCATCACCAACAGAACTTCCTGCCTTCAATTCCTTGACAGGAATGTCCTTCTTCGCCAATGTCGAATTGGCGGTGTTCTCCTCTTTCACCGTCTCACCAACATCCCCTTTGGACTTGACATCGTACCCTTGTTCATCGTCGTCATCATCATCAACATCCCAACTCAAATCCTCCTCTTCTTCATCAGCAATAGCTCTCTTCACAAGATTTACCCTCACTTTCTCAGCTTGCTTAAGCTTGTGCACTTTATAAAAATACCTATACCAGAATGTTTCATCATCAACAACACTAGGAACAACTTTTTTGTGTATATTATCCAATGCTCCATTTTCTTCAAGCAAGTTTTCAATTTCCTCACTTCTATCACTCAGCACAAATTGTGATTTCCACTTCTCATAATCATCCACATCTTCAGGTTCATCACAGTAAGTGGCTGTGTCGCCTTGAATCGAACGAACCTGAGCATCAAACCTACTGTAGGGCTTGGAAACCGAGTTTCTTTGATTACTCAAATTTTGGTTACTACTATTATCAGAATCAGATTCATGATCTATGGCGAGAATCGCATCCTTACCTTGTGCGATAATCTGAGCCGTACCTTTCAACACGGAGCTACCGAATTCATCGAAAACGTGCCCTACCGTCTCCAGCGATCCCTGAGCGACCTCAATTTCCTTCTTCAAACCGGAACCAAATTCCTGGAGATCCCGCCGGTAGGTTTCGACAACCGATTCCGATTTGGCACTCAAAGTCTTGAGCAAACCACCGAAGCTCCACGCCCCGGCAGCCGCGTAGGAATCGGCGACAGGGCTTGGAGAACTCGGATCCGACGATTCTTCTCCTTCTTTCAGCAAGGATTTTTCAGGCGATTGAGCTTCAGATTCGGACGTCGTCGAAGGATCCAGATCGTCGGCAAACACCGATCTGAAGAAATTCATTTGACGGATTTGAGAGAAAAATTGATAAAAAAAAAAAAATGGGGGAAAACTAGTTGCGATTATCGGAGAAGAGCAGAGATCAAAAGAAGCACGGATTTGAAGACTCTACTGAAACGAAGTTCGGAAAGGAACCAGTGTTCTCGTCAAGACGGTGGGAAATCTGTATATGGAAGAACTCAAGGCCACACCATAATCGGTAAAATTCAAAACCTCAATCCCATTTCAAACTACAGTTACTTCTTTGGGAAAATTTCCAATTTAGGGCTTATATATATGGTTTGATTTCCACTGTCTTTAGGTGTTCTAATGTTAAATTATGCTAAATACATCAAATTTTAGGGTTTGTTTTCAATTTCATCCTTTAAATTTGTTTTAAAAACTAATTTTTCTATTAATAATAATTTCGTTGAGACATGACTGTTCTTTTGTTTTAATGTTATTAATAATTATTTTCTCGTCAAACAAACTTCAAAAGTTTTGGGTTATATGGTAGAGAAGTGTTCATATGACCCGAAAATCTAACCAACTTAGATGACCCAGTTCATGTTGGGTTGGGTTAAATGTTTTTTCGGTTTAGGTTGGGTTGAGTCAATATGACCAACCTGAAAATAGGGTTACAACTCGAAGTGTTCATATGACCCGAAAATCTAATCAATCTAAATAACTCAACCCAAACCATAAATGTCTGTTTAGGTTGGGTTGAGTCAACATGACCAACTCGAAAATAGGGTTACAATTCAACCTAACCCTTCTTTAAAATATACATGAGTAAAACGTATAACTATATTGAAGGACGCTTTCTTAAAATAGGTTTATCTAGTGATTAGATTAAAACGATCATAACCAATACACCGACTAACCTCGACAACGAGAAGTGCCTTTATATTAAGCCTCATAGACTCCAAAGCAACCAAATTTATTTCGTACCCTTTTTCAGTATGTTCGCAAAACCTTTTGATTCCCTAAATCTAGCGAGAAAAACTTCAAAATTGTTTACCTTTGGACGGATCTAGTTTTCGTTCGGGAGCCAAAGCTTGACTAATAAGAACTACCCGCCTGAGTCAGCAAAAATCCTAGAATCTCCGTTTCAGTTCTATAAAAGGGGCAAATATCCGGATTCATAGCCCATTGAATACCCAGTTCCCCCTGTTAGACGAACACGACTCTCCACAATGGTATGATATTGTCCACTTTGAGCATAAGCTCTCATGGCTTTGCTTTGGGATTCCCAAAAGGCCTCAAACCAATGGAGAGTGTATTGCTTTGATTATAAACCCATGACCATTCCCTAAATTAACCGATGTGGGACTTTCATCATCCAACACCCCCAACAAACGAAGTATGTGCACTTGATCGAGTTGTGTTTTTCTATTGATTTAGTCCCACAAGTAATAGAAGGGATGATGACAAAGCTACAGTCAAAGAAGCCAATAAATAGCTACATGGGTCGTATAGAAGCTTTAAGAGACAGGTGAAAGCCGAACAGATGGCACCAATAAATAGGATTATTGCAATTTTCTCTCCAATATATGAAAATTTTAAATAAATAAATTGGTTTGAATTTTATATATAATATTTAAACTATAGGTTTTAAAATATTTAAAAGGAAAAAAACAAAAGAAAATACCCTGAAGAACACAATAATAGAAAAGGAGAGAAATTCAATTGGATCATAACACTTTCTATTCACATATTCACAACAAGTTCAACCAATTCTTGTTCTTGTTCTTCCTTCATGTTCTTCCTCTCTCTCTTCTCTTTCCCTTTCTTTTTCCACTTACATTGTGGAAACCTCTTAGATCTAAAAATTAGGGTTTCTTTTTTTGTTTGTTTGTTTGTTTTTATCCTCTTTCCTCTCTCTCTTCTCTCCTCCCCTCTTCTACTCTTCCAACGAATGAGTGGCTGGACGGTAGAGATCATAGGGAGCCCACAGGTGATCCACGGTGCAGGGCTTCCTAGAATCTAGTCTTAGCCAAGGCTTTCCTTTGCCGCTCCAGTGGAGGAGACTGATCGGACCAGGGTGGAGGCTCCGGCATTTGCCTTCTAGGTTATCGCCTCCTAGACCGTGCTGGTTCCACCGGTGATCGACGGCGTGGATGTTGCCTGCAAGCACGAGGAGGAATGGCGGCAGAGAGCCTAGGTGGTATATCCGCCGTTGCTTCTGCACTGACATCCACTCTTCCATCTTTTGCGTGAACTCCCCGTCCCTCCACTTCTCCACGTCCACTACCATTACACCTGTACCACGCGCCATTCTATTTATAATCAAATAAATTAAAAATATAAAAAAATAATTAGAAAAAAAAACGAGAGAAAAGCAATAAATTGATACAAGATATTTATTTAGGTGAATATGATACCTATGAATTGAAATGTAATAATAATTTTTTTATACCTGTGTGTTGGATACCTATGAATTGAAATGTAATAATAATTTTTTTATACCTGTGTGTTGAAGTAGTACGGGTTTTTGAATGGTGGTGAAATTCTCTATTTACCATTATCAAATAAATTATATAAAAAAAAATAAATAATAATAAATGGATACGAGATATTTTACTATAATAGAACGTGAAATATGATACTTGTGGTGAACTGTAATGAAATGGAAATGTAATAATGAATTTTTTTACACCTGTGTTGAAGTAGCACGGGTTTCGTCCCTCGAATGTGTTTGCTAGCTTTGGGTCCGACCAGAATTGGTCTGTAAAATACTTTGTGAAGTTTGCATGGCAATACTCGGGTGCTCCTAATGCCTGTGCATGAACGACTAAAATTAAAATAAATTAAAATATCTTAGACAAAAAAAAAAAAAAAAAAAANAATTAAAATAAATTAAAATATCTTAGAAAAAAAAAAAAAAAAAACAAAAAGAAATGTAATAATGATTTTAAAAAAAAAAGGAATTGGATAAGAAAAAGGGAGAGATGAAAAGGAAGAGAGTATAAATAGGCAGTTGAGGGATTAATCTTGTTGAATTGAAGTCTTTTCATTTTTACCTTCCCGCCCAAATCCACTCCCCAAAGCTCTGCAACATCGTCAACAACGACCAAATCGGAGTCCAAATAGATTACTCTCTGCACCTCCTCCGGAAGAATCTCCGCCAGGTAAATCCTAGCGTAGTTCAATGGCTGATCCAAAGCCTGACGAATCGATTTCGAAATTTTTCCCCGAACCCTACTGACGTCGAATCGATAAACCTTAAATTTCAGGTAAGGAAATGTCGATTTGATGCAAGAGAACACCTCCGGCTCGTATCTCGCCCACAGGAAGTGAAATTCAACATTCTCGGGGCAAGTTGAGTGTTGAAGAATCGACAAAACGGCCGCCATTGTTCCTCTGAGGTAATTCGCATCCAATGTCATAGCGACGTGAATCTTCTCATCTCTATTGCAGGAATCGCCATTGCGAAACGCAGGGGCTTCGCGGAAGACAGGAACGTCGGAGGAAGGCTTGCGGATGATCCCTAGGCGGATTCCGGCGGCGGAAGCGGCGGCATCGGGGAGGTGGAAAGACAGGAAGAGGCCGAGGAAAGAGATGGAGAAATGGAGGTGGTGGAGGTTGTTCCAGACGGCCATTCCTGCCCTGTAAAATTGAGTTGGAAATTGAACGGCAGGGGAAGAGGGGGAAAAAGGCTAGGGAAGGGAGTTTGGTGAAAGATCAAGAAAGAGAGAGAGAAGGAGTGATGGCAGCCATTGTTAGGCTGGTTTGGAGAATGGATTAGGAAGGAAGAAGTTAGGGATGGTTGATTAGAAGGGATAAAATATGGATTTGAAGGAGGTTGGTGGGGATTCTGAGGAAGGGAAAATTCTTAGGAAAACAAATGCCTATTTCTGGCCATGGTGATTGATGATGGTGGTGGGATTATTGAGAAACGCATGAAACCATGCCTTTGCGCTGATGGAGGTACATTTTCTAAATTTCCTTTCATCATCCATTTATTTCTTTTCCACCATTCACTTACTTTTTAACACAACCTTAGAATTTTTGTAATGAAAATTGCACATCCATATTCAAATTAAGTTCCCGTGCTTCAATTCATTCGATTGAATTAGTCTCTAAGAATGATTTATAAAACTTCTATAGTTAGAAAAGTTAACATCAAATTAAGAACTTAGATTAACTGCAACCTAAAAGTATCACAGCTGGGGCTGTTAGATGATGAAAGTCCCACATCGGTTAATTTAGGGAATGGTCATGGGTTTATAATCTAAGAATACACTCTCCATTGGTATGAGGCTTTTTGGGGAAGCCCAAAGCAAAGCCATGAGAGCTTATGCTCAAAGTGGACAATATCATACCAATGTGGAGAGTCGTGTTCGTCTAACAGGGGCTTTATTTACGAGCTTTTCACATTGTTGTTTCTCTCTACATGTAATTTTTTCATTTAATATTATTCATTTTATTACAATAAATGTAGAATAAAATGCCATTTATTTTTGTTACCAGGAATATTATTAATTTTAAAATAAAATATATTTTTAAACTTTAATATACTTAAATATATTTTTTTTCTTATTTTAAAGTTAGAAAATTATACTTATCTTAATTTATTATATGTGTATTGTTAAGGATATTTAGTAATAAATTATAGTTTACCATATATATTATATTTGATATTTTATTATAAGGCAAATATTAAATATTTGTCTTAATAATTATTATAGTATCTTTCCATTTATTGTTATTTCCATTTATTACTATTTCCATACCCTTGTAATTCATTTGATTATAAATAAGATAACTTTCACACCATTTAGGTGGTGTGGTGGATTAATCAAACATTCACATGGTATCAGAGCCCTCTCGATTTAACAATCCTGATCCTTTCTTTTCAATGGCTTTTGAATCCTCTAATCTTCTTCTCCACCACCCCTGCTGGTTTTGACGCCGTAGGGGCAGTCTTCATGGCTGCCGTAGTCGGAGCCGATTGATTAGCTCCNCCCTATTGACCTCCAAATCACCTTTCGTCATACTTTGTACATACAAACCTCACCTTTTCCAACCCAATCGGTTTTCCCCTTGGCCAATATAGTCTCTCTCATTTTCTTATCAAGCAACCTTCATCCTTCACATAAACCCTAACCTAAACCTATCAATCTTTTGCAGAGATTTACCTTCGGAATCTGGGTGCCGCACTGGCCTATTTGCCAACCAAGTTGCCGCTGCCCTTCCTGCCAAAATTGGCTTCTTCGCCCGATGAGGCGACTCTTTCGACTGCCCTTCTCGCCAAAATTGGCTCCTTCGCCCAATGTGGCGACTCTTCCGGCTTCAACATTGTCTTTGTCCCTTGCTCTAGGTTTCCCCTTCTACTTCTTGGGGTTAGAAATATTCTCACCAGAGCCAAGGCAGAATCGTCGCTAAGCGACAATCCCTCTTCATGGGTTAGACATATTCTCGCAGAAGCCAAGGCAGCATCGCCGCTGAGCGGCGATCCCTCTGCAATTTTTGATGGCCAAGAACCGGGTTGTTAGCATCTTCATGAAAAGTGTTTCTCAACCTTTTTGAATTTTTCAGATTCAAGCTTCACGTTCGTTTAAATCCGACGCTTACCTTGCGGTGGGGTGTTAAGGATATTTAGTAATAAATTATAGTTTACCATATATACTATATTTGATATTTTATTATAAGGCAAATAAATATTTGCCTTATTATCATAGGTATCTTTCCATTTATTGTTATTTCCATTTATTACTATTTCCATATCCTTGTAATTCATTTGATTATAAATAAGATAACTTTCACACCATTTAGGTGTGGTGGATTAATCAAACATTCACATGGTATCAGAGCCCTCTCGGTTTAACAACCCCGATCCTTTCTTTTCAATGGCTTTTGAATCCTCTAATCTTCTTCTCCACCACCCCTGCTGGTTTTGACGCCGCAGGGGCAGTCTTCATGNTAGCTTGCGGTGGGGTGTTAAGGATATTTAGTAATAAATTATAGTTTACCATATATACTATATTTGATATTTTATTATAAGGCAAATAAATATTTGCCTTATTATAGGTATCTTTCCATTTATTGTTATTTCCATTTATTACTATTTCCATATCCTTGTAATTCATTTGATTATAAATAAGATAACTTTCACACCATTTAGGTGGTGTGGTGGATTAATCAAACATTCACACGTATATTTATATATATTAAGAGATGTGAAGAAGAGAGAGGGTGAGACAAACATAATAAAATTAGGGGATCTCAAAAAAAAAATTAATTTTTTTTAAAAAAATCATAGATATAATTGAATTTCTTTTAAATTTAGTTATTTTAAGTGAATCATGACTTTCCAATTTTCATCAATCGAGTTACCTTTAAAAAAAATTACATAACAGTTTTTTTTATTAATATTTAGTAAGATTGTAAAAGATTAATAATTTTTAAATTAATTTAAAATGAAATCACGTCAAAATAGTTATTTAAATTAATATTAACTATTACTTCGAGGTTTTAATTATTGGAAATTATTTTGGTTTTTGTCCAATTTTTAAATTTATTGTTTGGAAAATCCCAACTTTCTGTCTACCCGTCGTTCGTCTCTACACAGTATCTGTAAATTCTCGACTGCGCGCGCCGTCGTGCGACTTGCCGGATACTGAGCTCACTTCCCGCCGCTCACCGTTCTTCACTAGGCCTGTTTAGAGTCTCTCCTAGATTTCTCCGAAAAAATCGGATTGGAAGTCGAAATAGCATCACGTTTGGAGAATCCGGAAAGTGAGAGGATTACTACGAACATAAATTGGAGGCTTCCGCTACATATTTTTCAGGTAATATTCTCCAAAATCCCTATTTTCGGCCTGCAGGTTCTTCTGTAAATCTTGGATTGATCTGATTTTAAATTATGAAGGTGCAAGTATATATGTTTGATGGAATTGCTAATATTGTTGATGAATATTTGCTAATTTTTAGGCTAATCTTATTTAGGATTGCTACACCGACATTTCATCGTTCAACGGCGCCACCTCGTGTTTGGTTTTTTCTTCAATCTTCAACGTTATGATACACCGTCATTGCACCTCATACTTCAATTGATTCCTCACCGTTCCAGTTCAGTTCTTTTTGACCTCTGCATCTTCTACTCATACCATTCCTTTCATGTCCTTCCTGAAACAATGTAGAACGTTGATCGATGCAAAGCTTGTTCACCAGCAAATTTTGGTTAATGGCTTCACTGATTTGGTTACACACGCCATTGGAGGCTACATTGAGTGCAATGCATTTGCACAAGCTGTATCGCTCCTTGAACGTCTCGTTCCATCTCATTCCGCCGTTTTTTGGTGGAATGCGCTGATTCGACGCTCTGTGAGGCTTGGTTTTCTTGATGATGCATTGTGTTTTTATCGTCAGATGGAGAGACTTGGGTGGTCGCCTGACTATTACACCTTTCCATTTGTTCTCAAAGCTTGTGGTGAGAAACTGTCATTTAGATGTGGTGCCTCAGTTCACGCCATGGTTTGTGCTTATGGGTTTGAGTCAAATGTATTTATTTGTAATTCTGTTGTGGCAATGTATGGGAGATGTGGGGCATTGGATGATGCACGCCAAGTGTTTGATGAGGTGCTTGAAAGAAAGATAGATGACATTGTGTCTTGGAATTCAATTCTTGCTGCTTATGTACAAGGTGGGGAGTCAAAAGCTGCCCTCAGAATTGCCTTTCAAATGGCTAAGCACTACAATTTCAAACTTTTCCCAGATGCTATTACGCTTGTCAATGTTCTTCCTGCATGTGCATCAACATTTGCGACTGAACATGGCAGGCAGGTACATGGATTTGCGGTTCGGAGTGGATTGGTGGATGATGTGTTTGTAGGCAATGCTCTTGTGGATATGTATGCTAAATGCTCGAAGATGAATGAGGCAAACAAGATGTTTGAGCAGATGAAGGAGAAGGATGTGGTTTCTTGGAATGCTTTGGTAACTGGCTATTCTCAGATTGGTAGCTTTGATGATGCTCTCTCCTTGTTTAAGAGGATGCAAGAGGAAGATATTGAGTTAAATGTGGTAACATGGAGTGCTGTGATTGCTGGCTATTCTCAAAGGGGGCATGGTTGTGAAGCCCTTGATGTATTCAGGCAAATGCAAAACTGTGGGTTGGAGCCAAATGTTGTTACTCTTGTGTCTCTTCTTTCAGGTTGTGCTTCTGTTGGAGCATTGCTTCATGGAAAGCAAACACATGCATATGCCATAAAAAATATTCTCAACTTGGATTGGAGTGATCCTGGAGATGACATGATGGTTTTTAATGGCCTAATTGATATGTATGCTAAATGCAAAAGCTCGAGAGTTGCTCGCAGTATTTTTGACTCGATAATAGGAAAGGACAAGAACGTGGTGACTTGGACTGTCATGATTGGTGGGTATGCTCAGCATGGCGAAGCCAATGATGCAATAGAACTTTTCTCTCAGATGTTCAAGCAGGAGACCTCTTTAAAGCCTAATGCCTTCACTCTATCTTGTGCTTTGATGGCTTGTGCACGTTTGGGTGCATTAAGGCTTGGAAAACAAATCCATGCCTATGCTTTGCGTCATGAAAATGAGTCTGAGGTTTTATATGTAGCTAATTGCCTTATAGATATGTATTCCAAATCAGGGGACATTGATGCTGCTCAGATCGTATTCGACAACATGAAGGTACAAAATGCTGTTTCTTGGACATCTTTGATGACAGGTTACGGTATCCATGGTCGTGGTGAAGAAGCACTACGTGTTTTTAATCAAATGCGGGAAGTTGGTCTTTCAGTTGATGGGGTAACCTTTCTTGTCGTTCTTTATGCTTGTAGCCACTCTGGAATGGTGGATCAAGGCATGAACTACTTCCATGGTATGGTTAAGTACTTTGGGGTTGCACCGGGAGCCGAACATTATGCATGTATGGTTGATCTCTTGGGCCGTGCAGGTCGTCTCAATGAAGCAATGGAACTCATTAAAAGCATGCCAATGGAACCGACCCCAGTTGTATGGGTGGCTCTACTAAGTGCCAGCAGAACCCATGCTAATGTCGAACTTGGGGAATATGCAGCAAGTAAATTGATAGAATCTGGGGCGGAGAATGATGGTTCATACACATTACTTTCGAACTTGTATGCGAATGCGCGACGTTGGAAAGATGTAGCTAGAATCCGAAGATTGATGAAACATACCGGGATCAAGAAGAGGCCGGGATGTAGTTGGGTACAAGGCAAGAAAAGCACTACAACCTTCTTTGTGGGTGATAAAAGTCATCCACAATCAGACCAAATATACAACATTCTCGCCGATTTGATTCAACGCATCAAGGACATGGGGTACGTTCCTCAAACAAGCTTTGCTCTTCATGACGTTGACGACGAGGAGAAAGGCGATCTCTTATTTGAGCATAGCGAGAAGTTGGCTGTTGCGTATGGGATCTTAACATCAGCTCCAGGACAACCCATTCGGATAAACAAGAACTTGCGCATATGCGGTGATTGCCATAGTGCCTTAACCTACATTTCCATGATTATTGAACACGAGATCATATTGAGAGATTCCAGTAGGTTTCATCATTTCAAGAAAGGCTCCTGCTCTTGTAGAGGCTATTGGTGATGGACAAATTGAATCAAGACTATGAGGGACCTGTTTTATGTCATTTGTATTAGGTAGGGAATTGCTAGTCTATGAGTTTAACTGTTTTATGTCATTTGTATGAGGTAACTGCAAAAATATTTTGAATTTGTATCTAGTGATTATTAGGAAATACATGTAGATCTTTGAATTCACCTCGAATTGTTATTAAGAGTCTATCACATTGTGGCAAATGCAAGCAGATATTTAGAGGCTATCACCGATATATTACTACCTTCCATAATATCTCGAGTGACTACTGTACCTTCTATACATTAGCAATCTTTACAAAGTTTCAATTCGGATCCGAAAGCCTCAAACCCTGTTCGAAAAATTGGCCATTTCTCTGAAGTCTCAGTCTGTTCTCTGAAACCATCCCAACTGCAGATGAAAGTATGTTTTAGGGGAGATACTTAGAAGGAAACCACATTTCTATTAGGTTCATCATATGTGAAGAAACAATCATACCTTCCAAGCATACATTCCAAAAAAGACTATGGTGTCAGCTGACCAGACGACTGCAAAAGACTTCAAGAAAAATGGAATTATAACATTGAGTAAGGGGACCAGGAGGAATAGATAGTTGAGAGCTTCTTTCTCGTTCTTTGAGCAGTCTCGTGCTCGAAGTGAAGGTATTGCTGTCATTCAAAATTTTCACGTAGTCAGTAGAAGCTATCTCGAGTTTCTCTAGTGAAAATATGAAACTTATTGTAGCCAAAATAAGTAAGAGTTGATGGAGAAAGTTGGTTTAAAATAGTCGAGATAACATAGAAGATGAAATGTAACAGCCCCAAGTCCACCGTTAGCAAATATTATCCGCTTTGGCCTGTTACGTATCGCCGTTAGCCTCACGGTTTTAAAATGCATCTGCTAGGGAGAGGTTTCCACACCCTTATAAATAATGTTTTGTTCCCCTCTCTAACCAATGTGGGACCTCACAATCCACCCTCCTTGGGTGCCCAGCGTCCTTGCTGGCACACCGCCCGGTGTTTGGCTCTGATACCATTTGTAACAGTCGAAGCCTACTGCTAGTAGATATTATCCACTTTGGCCCGTTACGTATCACTATCAGACTCACGGTTTTATAACGCATCTACTAGGGAGAAGTTTCCACATCCTTATAAAGAATGTTTTGTTCCCCTCTCCAACCAATGTGGAATCTCACAATCCACCCCCTTGGGAGCCCAGCGTCCTCGCTGACACACCGCCGGGTGTCTGACTCTGATACCATTTGTAACAGCCCAAGCCTACCACTAGTAGATATTATCCACTTTGGCCCATTACGCATCGCCATTAGCCTCACGATTTTAAAATGCGTCAGCTAGGGAGAGATTTCCACACCTTTATAAAGAATGTTTTGTTCTCCTCTCCAACCAACGTGGAATCTCTCGTGAAATCTAACAAATACAGTACCATGATAATTAGCTTTCATTTTTAAGCTAAGAAAATGAACAAAAAATTATAAGGAAAAAACTTACTGAACATCCATATTGACCACATTCCCATTAATCTCCATATATCTGGTTCGTTGGAGGGGAATAGAAGATTAAAAGATAGCACACCACCTAATAACATTGAGGCATAGCCTTGAACCTCAAAAACAGTATATAAAGTAGTTCCAGGCACTGCAGGATTCTTTGAAGCAGTAGAGGCCCTTGGTGCAAATGTTGCAGCAGTCTTTTGAACAACCTGTTATGAAGTCATTGAAAGTGTGAAGTGCTTAGATATCAACTATACACTAGCTTTCTCTTCAAACTAAAATGCACTTTATTGGCCTTGGATCGTGTAATAGGTTCAGTTGGAACATTTGGAACACCGTGATCCTTATCAGTTAGCCTGGCTAACTCACTAAAGGAAGGATGCAAGAGCACCTCCTCCATTAATGACTGTTCATCTCTATTACGCCCCCCGTTATGACCTAAAGAACTCATTCACCAACCCAAAGGAAGTTAGCACAAAAAACTTCACCTTCTTAGGAAGATTAACCTTCTAGAGAGAGAGAGGTGGAAATAGAAGCTTCAAGAGCAGCTAACGAGGACGAGGAACGAGAAAGAGTGGCAAGAGAAACTCCTAGGCAAGATCTTTAAAGCATAGATCCTTCAGGTGGATAATAATGGAAAGAAAAGGAATTTAAAGGCACCTTGGAGAATTTTCTTAAACCTTTTGAGTCCTTCCCGTGAGATTACATCGGTTGGGGAGTAGAATAGATTGAAACATTCTTAATAAAGGTGTGGAAACTTCTCCTCCTTTGCAGACGCATTTTAAAAACTTTGAAGAGAAGCCCGAAAGGAAAAGCACAAAAAAAAACAATATCTGCTAGCGGTTGGTCTGGGCCGTTACAAATGATATCAGAGCCAGACACCAGTCAATGTGCCAGCAAGGAGGCTGAGCCTCGAAGGGAGTGGACACGAGGCAGTGTGCCAACAAGGATGCTAGGCCCTGAAGGGAATGGATTAGGGGGCCCCACATTGATTGGAGAAGGGAACGAGTGTCAGCGAAGACACTAGGCCTCGAAGGGGGTGGATTGAGATCCCACGTTAGTATGGAAACCTCTTCCTAGCAGAGTGTTTTAGAAACCTTGAAGGGAAGTCCGAAAGAGAAAGTCCGAAGAAGACAATATCTACTAGTGGTAAACGCATGGATCAAAGAAGTTGAAGAGCTATGTGGTATTCTGATAACCATTCAAGAATCCACAGAGAACCCATCGGTACACTACGTGCTATTGATCCTATTAAACAACTTCCATTCGCCCTAAAACTTGAAAAATAGAACCCCACTAGACAATTCCAGAACAAACTCGAAAATCCAAATCAAACCCATTAAATAATTACAACAAAAATTGTAAAAGAATCAAAGAAAAACGACAAATACCCACTAAATTTAGCATTGAAATTCCACGAAGACGATGAACAAACCTTCTTGAGGTCTTTATCCAGCGCAGGAGCAGTGGACGCCCTGCTTTGCTGCTGGGCTCCGACCGCTACCTCATCTCCAGCTTCTTTAGACCCCTCGGCTGCCTCGGTTTGCAAGTCGTTGGAATTGGCGCGTAATCTGTGGGCTCTTCTGATGGCAGAGAGCTTTAAAGAAACGGCGGATCTGTGGGAGAATAAGCTTGGGATATCACAGAAATGGCAACCAGAAGTGGGTATTAGAGTGTTCATAGCTCCGCTATGGATAAGAAACGCAGGCCAGAGGTGATCCTGCCTGCACGGCCTGTGGCACTATGAACCGTAACCTTAATTATTTTTATTGTTTTGCTTTAAATATTATTCTTTTTTCTTTTTTGTTTATATATATATTATATCCATTCATTTTTATACTTATTTTTTCTAATAAAAATTAAAAATTTTGAAATGTTGTTATTAATTTGTATTAGGTTTAAATTTTATAAATATAGATTAAATTGGTCGAGGAGCTAAAATTATAGGGATTGAAGTAAACGTTTTAATGGTACGATTACTAAAATTGCTTAAAAATTTTAACACGATCGAATTATTAACCTATCAAAGTGAGCCTCAACTGATAAAAAGTATGTATCATCGACCAACAGGTACGAAATTCAAATCTCTGTCTCACACATTGTATAAACATTGTAATGTTTGTTGGATGATGAAAGTCCCACATCGGTTAATTTAGGGAATGGTCATGGGTTTATAATCTAAGAATACACTCTCCATTGGTATGAGGCATTTTGGGGAAGCCCAAAGCAAAGCCATGAGAGCTTACGCTCAAAGTGGACAATATCATACCATTGTGGAGAGTCGTGTTCGTTTAACATGGTATCAGAGCCATGCCCTAAACTTAGTCGTGTCAATAGATTGGCAAATCCTTAAATGTCGAACAAAGGACTCCAAAAGGAGTCGAGCCTCGATTAAGGGGAGGCGTGCTTTGTTCGAGGGGAGGTGTTGGATAATGAAAGTCCCACATCGGTTAATGAATACACTCTCCATTGGTATGAGCCCTTTTGGGGAAGCCCAAAGCAAAGCCATGAGAGCTTACACTCAAAGTGGACAATATCATACCATTGTGGAGAGTCGTGTTCGTCTAACAATGTTAACCTGTCAATCTGAGCACACAATAAGACAACATACCATAACATTTCAGATATCAATGGTTTAATATTCCAATCTAAGCTTGAGTATGGCTCATTTCTTTTAGCTCGACTACATTTAGAGCGCGATATTCGAACCTCCACCTTTTTGGTCGATGGTACGTATTGACTACCATCGAGTTTGGCTCCATTGGACTTTCGTAACTTAAAATAACAAGGTATGGATTCCACGTATTATTCTATAGTTTTTTTTTCTTAATAGAGGTGAGATTATGTTCATATTGACGTTATAATATAGTTTATCAATTAATATGACTTTCAAACGCACACTACTACGTTTGTAACATTACTCTAAACAATAGAATATTACACGTGACACATTATTTTTTTTGTTTTGTCATTTTATTATTATTTTCTTTTTTTTATTAAATTAAATATTAAATAATTATATCGTTTTTAACGACCATAAACAAATTTAAGATCTTGAATTTTGGATCATTCTCTCAATAAACAAGTGGATCAAAGTCAAGGGAGAGAGATATGTTATAACTTGTGAAGCAAAACGTTTGCTAAGGTACTATTCATCATTTTTTTTTCTATTTTAATCCCATTTAGGGATTCTTCATTACCCGTTCTTTGGCCGAGTGAATGGTTAGAATTCAAGTCGTTAAATTCATTTTGACAAAATTTTCGATTATTTTTGTCAATTGAAGATTGTGGTGTTATAGGTCTGATTACAAAGCTAGTTGATCAGTGCTTGCATATTCAGATGGAGGGACAAGTTGGGACTAGTTGATGGAGGGATAAGTTGGTTGTCCGGTGGTGTTATGGGTCTGATTACAAAGGTAATTGATCAGTGCTTGCATGTTCAGATGGAGGGACAAGTTGAGACTAGTTGATGGAGGGACAAGTTGGTTGTCCGGTAGTGTTATGGGTCTGATTACAAAGGTAATTGATCAGTGCTTGCATGTTCAGATGGAGGGACAAGTTGAGACTAGTTGATGGAGGGACAAGTTGGTTGTCCGGTAGTGTTATGGGTCTGATTACAAAGGTAATTGATTAGTGCTTGCATGTTCAGATGGAGGGACAAGTTGAGACTAGTTGATGGAGGGACAAGTTGGTTGTTCGGTAGTGTTATGGGTCTGATTACATAGCTAGTTGATCAGTGCTTGCATGTTCAGATGGAGGGACAAGTTGAGACTAGTTGATGGAGGGACAAGTTGGTTGTCCGGTAGTGTTATGGGTCTGATTACAAAGGTAATTGATTAGTGNAAGTTGGGACAAGTTGGTTGTCTAGTAGTGTTATGGGTTTGATTACAAAGGTAGTTGATCAGTGCTTGCATGTTCAGATGGAGGGACAAGTTGGGACAAGTTGGTTGTCCAGTAGTGTTATGGGTCTGATTACAAAGCTAGTTGATCAGTGCTTGCATGTTCAGATGGAGGGACAAGTTGGGACAAGTTGGTTGTCCAGTAGTGTTATGGGTCTGATTACAAAGCTAGTTGATCAGTGCTTGCATGTTGAGATGGAGGGACAAGTTGGTTGTCTGGTGATGTTATGGGTCTGATTACCAAGCTAGTTGATCAGTGCTTGCATGTTGAGATGGAGGGACAAGTTGGTTGTCTGGTGATGTTATGGGTCTGATTACCAAGCTAGTTGATCAGTGCTTGCATGTTGAGATGGAGGGACAAGTTGGTTGTCTGGTGATGTTATGGGTCTGATTACCAAGCTAGTTGATCAGTGCTTGCATGTTGAGATGGAGGGACAAGTTGGTTGTCTGGTGATGTTATGGGTCTGATTACCAAGCTAGTTGATCAGTGCTTGCATGTTCAAATGGAGACACAAGTTGGTCGTCCTACCTAGTATTAGGTCACATAGTTGCCCTTGATTTACTTTACGATTTTTTTTTTTTTTTTTTGATATTACTCAAATAAATTTAATATTTTCATTTTCCTTTAAATTTTAATATCATTTTATTTTCTAATAAGGTTCGATATTTTAAAATTAATGTAAATTTGTTAAAATGTTGGATTATATAATATTGTTTGGAATGACGTGGAGATAAATATATTAAAAATTTGTTCAAACGTGTACCTCGAAACACCTTAAATAATTATTTTTTATACTTTGATTGCAATTAATTATAAATAATCTACTCGAGTTTTAGTGTTAATTAATTTTTCTTAAATTCTTTTTAAACGATGATATGTTACCGATGAAAACTTCTTTCATTAACGTTTTAATCATTTGGGGTTTTGGCCTAAACATAGTTCCAAACTTCAACCAATCCGAATTTAGGTACCCATTTATCTAATTCTACGCGCATTCCAGAGCTTCGGCGATGCAATTGGGTTCCCCGATTAACGAACTTTACTGTCCAAGACACATGCCGTCAATTTTGGCGCTGACGCCCCCAGTTCATCAATTCTGATTCCTTCTGTTGCAAGCCTATAATCAGCTCACTTTTTGACTCTCTGGAACTGGATAGCGTCTGATATTTGTATATCTAGCGCTTCCTGGGAATGGGGTTTTTCTCGATTTTGATTGAAATCGAAAACCCATTACTTGAGCGGTGCTAACGATGGAATCGAAGTGATTGCTTTTCAGTTCGTCTTTAATGGGGAGTTTTCTTGGTGGATTTTTGTTGCCTCTGCTGCTTCTAACTGGTAAGCGTGAGCTCATTTTTTGAGATATTTGCGTTGGTTTATGGCTTGAGATTGGTTGAGGGCTTGCTGTGTTTTTGGTTAGTTTAATACTCCGATTCAAGGAGGTAATATGTTTGTGATTAGGTTGTTGTACTTTTCTACTTATTTTGATCGACATTTTTAGGATCTAAACTGATATAGTGGGAAGCCATGGTATGTGGTGCAAGTGTTTGACATGTTGGGAGGGAAGGTGTAAGGGTTTTGAGATGTTTGGGGATGAGGTTTAAAGCTACAGGGTGAAAATTTAAGAAGTTGAAATTCTTGTTCTGTTTTCAAGCGTTCGCGGACTTCAGGTGGGTGAAGCCAACTTACGCAAATAGTGGTTTTGTTCTTGAGAGACTGCAAGAAATAAAACCAAACAATGGTCGTATTGTTGAGGATTGTTGGGAGGGAGTTCCACGTTGGCTAGTTAAGGGGATGATCATGAGTTTATAAGTAAGGAATACTATCTCTGTGAGATCCTACATTAGTTGGAGAGGAGAAAGAAGCATTCATTATAAGGGTGTGTATAGCTCTCCCAGCAAATGCGTTTTAAAAACCTTGAGGGGAAGTCCGAAAGGGAAAGCCCAAAGAGGACAATATCTATTAGTGGTGGGCTTGGGTCGTTACAAATGGTATCAGAGCCAGACACTGGGTGATGTGCCAGCGAGGAGGTTGGGCCCTGAAGTGGGGTGGATTGGGGGGTACCACATCGATTGGAGAAGGGAATGAGAGCCAGCGAGGATGCTGGGCCCCAAAGAGGGATGAGTTGTGAGATCCCACATCTGTTGGGGAGGAGAAAGAAGCATTCTTTATAAGCGTGTGTAAACCTCTCCCTAGCAGACGAGTTTTAAAAACCTTAAGGGGAAGCTCGAAAGGAAAAGCCCGAGGAGGACAATATGTGCTAGCAGTGGGCTTGAGCTTGGGCTTGGGCTATTACAATCTCTATTGGTATGAGGCCTTTTGAGAAAACAAAAAACAAAGCCGTGAGAGGTTATGCTCAAAGTGGAAAATATCATACCATTGTGGAGGATCGTGATTCCCGACACGTACTCGTGGACCTTTTACTTCATATGGTTCTATGCCTTGCATTCTGGATTGAGTAATCCACTTTTGATCAAAGTTTGGCTTTCAATGTAATTCGTAAGAATTTAAGTAAATTCATGAAAAGAGTGCAGCAATGAGGAATACTGTTCTAACCCTTATTATGAAAAAAGAATGGAGAGGGTGATAAAGTCCTCTTCCACATGCCAAAGTGGAAAAGAGAGCATATCCTATATCCTTTGGAATTGAGGACTTACCTTGAACATAGATATTCGTGCATTGACCTAGATGACCTTTTCTTGATCTCAAGGTGTTTTTTGAAGTTCAATTTGAACAAAAAGCTATGTTAGATGTAGGAATCTGAGCATATAACAATTTAAACTAGGCCATGTGTAGCTACCATCCCGACATTGTCACGTTTTGGTTGACCTTTGTCATAGGCCACCTTACTTTGACTTTGAATTGCTTTTGTATTAGATTGTGCATTCTTTTGCTTTTTCTAGAAAATGCATGCTATGTTGGAATTTTCTTTAGGTGGTCAGGTTTCTGCAGGTTTCTCTTGCAGTTTTGCTGTTTGTATGATTTGTTTTCATACCGTATTTATTTGGATAGGGTACAAACTTTGCATTACAAAACCAAGTTCATTTGGAAGAGAGGTACGATATCTAAGATCCCACATCGGTCGGAGAGGGGAATGAAACATTCCTTATAAAGGTGTGAAAACCCCTTCCTAGTAGATGCGTGTTAAAAACCGTGAGGCTGACGACGATACGTAATGGGCCATAACAGACAATATCTGCTAGCGATGGACTTGGGCTGTTACACGATATACCCTAATCCTAACTAATAAGGAGTTGCAAAAAGCTCCCCAGTTGACGACATAGATATGAAACTAGAAGTTACAAAATAAACTAGCACACAAAACTCTTTGAAGTCTACTGATCATATCTGTAGACCACTTCTGTCTTACCGTTATAGGCATTCTACTAAAGAATTGAAATCTTCAGCATTAGACATAAGTCACCACAAGCTTCAAGTAGATATTCTACAACTCTCTTAAGCAAACACCTGTGTAGTGTAGAAGATTTACCCAACTTTTATTAGTGAAAAAGCAATGGAGAAATGGATGATTAAAGGGCTATCCGCAAATTTGTTTTGCAAATACCTTTCTAAATGTTACAGTAATTATGATTTTATTTTAAGATGAGGCATTTCATTAATATGAATGAAATTACAAAAAGAGTGTGAGATCCCACATCGGTTGGAGAGAGAAACGAAACATTTCTTATAAGGGTGTGGAAACCTCTTCCTAATAGACGCGTTTTAAAACCATGAGGCTGACGTTGATACGTAACGGGTCAAAGTGGACAGATAATATCTGCTAGCAGTGGGCTTGGGTGAATATTGTTTGTTTGACCTTCAGAACTATTAACTAACTTGTTTATTTTCTCCTTTTTTGCAGCGGCTTTAATCAATTGGAGTTTGGTCGCTCTTGCTGATTTATTGGTGTTTCTTTTCATTCAATTTAATGCACATAAAATAGGTAATTTTCTGTCAATGTTACAGTTGATAATACCATTGTTAGGTTCATAGTTACTGTTTGTTTACGCCTAGTTAGTTCATATTCCACTGTTTCTTAGAAACTAAACAAATTTCATTGATGAATGGCTTTATACGCACGAGGTGCAGCCGAAAGAGGGCTAATGGGTGACAAAAAGGATCCCAGCATGCAAAAATCAAGGAGATAGGGACTTTCACTAATATTTAGATAATAGGAGCCAGAACAAGTATTAGGGGAAAATAAGGGTAGAACTGGAGTTGGGTTTTTACACGGGCGGTGTGACTCGACTTACATTGAACAATCTTCTTTTCTATCTCTTCTTTTTTCCCCCTTTCTTTCTTTTTCTCCTTTGTCTTTCAGCAATACATCACATACCCAATAACATTTTGCAGCAGTCTTTGCACACTAGAGAGTGAAAATTATATCACTCTGTTTCCTAACACTTTGAAACCGTAACCACTTTAATCCCCACTGTTTGCTCACGTGTCATGATCGTATTTGTTTATATATTTATTCATTACTTGGTATTTTACATGGTGCTTCGTTCTTGTAGGGTTTATTTTTGGTCGGCGATTTTTGGTATTATGGCCAATTATCATATTCTCTTCGCTTGTTATTCTTTCTCAAGTAACCTTTCTTGTTATATGGTCTCTTGAGGGATATAATTGGAGCTTAGCCAATGCATGGTGGGCTAAGCTGATTGGTTTCATGACGTAAGATCCGAAAGACAGCATTTTCCCTTTTCCTTTTCGTTCACCTCTGCTTCTTCTAGCTGATTTTTTTTTTTTTTTTTCATGCGGTTCATTTGCAGAATTCAGTCATGGAAATCACCTTCTGTTATTTATTTCTTAGTTGTTCAGCTGTTAGCAATTTTTGTTGCTGCTGCTGATATCTACTGGTACAGAATTGGTCTTGTTCCAAGGGGAGATTCATGCTGGGTTCAATTCTCATCTTTTGTTGATCGTCTAGGTTTGTAGATATTTAGTACCATTTGATATTAATTTCTTTTCCTTCCGTAAGATTATTACTTCAATTCAATATGCATGCCTTGTTGTAGAATTTGATGCACATTCACCAAAGTATATAATGCATGAAAAAAAGAGAGCAAATAATGAATTTGATGTACTCGCAAGTTATAATAGTTTCCTCGATATCTTTTTGTGTCGATTTTTTTAATAAGCACTTCAGCTCAAGTGTTCAATAATTTTCTGATATATGACAAATGTGACAAATGTTTGATGCATATCCAATGTGTTCGATAAGTTTCATCCAAGTATCCAACATCCTTCGATCAATATTGGAGTGTCAGATTCATATAGAACATGGATACATTGCCCAAAAACAATTGTTTATGAAAAAAAAAAAAAAATAGCACCAACGCTAAGGCTTAACATGCAACTTGTCCTTAAAGCTTTACGAGCTTCTATGATTTTTCTTTATTTTTTATTTGACTTTACAGACTTATTCCTCTCTGTATGTGGGGTCTGAGCACCTCATTGGCCTTAACTGGCTAGGTTACGTCTCCGGTGCTGTCACTTTGAAGAAATCAAGGTGCTCAAAGCACTATTATAACTTCCATGTCTTTCCTTTGTTTCATTTTTCGCAACGCACTTTCCTTTTTTGTGCATTCGTTTTCCAATTTTATATATTTTGCTTCTTAACCAGGTAGAATTTTCTTTCTATTCCTGAATTAAAAGTTCATCATGTCTGAAGTTGATCCACATTTAAAGCAATCATGAATCATATGAAATAATTTAGTCAATTAAATCAACTTAAATTCGATCACTTAAGCTTTTAGGATTATTGGTGTTTTATCCTCTTTGTCGGGAAAGGAGGATTAGTGTAGACTAGTTATCAATCAACCTTTCTGCACATGGAGCACTTTGCACTCTATACTCATGTACAAAGCCCTCTTTTGCAATTAAATAGTCTCGCAGGAATTTAATTTCTGTTGAAAATGGCAGGTTCTCATCTAAGGGTTGCTTCCTGTTTGCTACTTCCTGCCATTCAGATTATTGTGGGAATTAGCCATCCGTCATGGGTTTCTCTTCCATTTTTCATTGGCAGCTGTGTAGGTCTGGTAGATTGGTCTTTAACAAGCAACTTTTTAGGACTTTTCAGGTTGTTCTTCTGAGATCCTCGATTGTTTCCAGGCCACAAATTTTGGTGCACGCGCACTCTATTATAGTTTGAAGTTGTTTTCATCAATGGCAGCTTTTTTATGTTCTGACTTTGCATGCTATTTGAAGGTGGTGGAGGCCTCTTCAACTATATGCAGGTTTCATTATTTTTCTCGTTTATGCGTATCAGCTTCCAGTTGGGTATCCTAGTATGTTGAAATGGGTCGCTAAATTCATTGGTCTGTCTAAAATATCATCAACCTCCGAATGGCCCGAGATCTGCTCCTACGTTTCTCTTATACTTTTCTATATCATGGTATGTAACTTGTTTGTCTAATTATTTTTTTCAAACACATGGTCCCCGATCTTCTGCTCGACTGATTAGTTTATTGTAATGCTTCCTATGCAGCTTTCTTGTGTTAAGTGCGATCTTGAGGAAATGGACTTCATTATGTCAACGAGGGAAAGCAACTTAGTGGAGCAGCTTCTTCCCTCTAAGCATTCATTTTTCATTCGTGAATTGAGGTCTCAAACTTAAGTTATTTATATCTGGTTTGCATAATATTATTTTTCACTTTCTCATCAAGATATTTGTTTTTTCCTTTTTCACCCCTTGTTCACATCCGTTTGCTATGGTTTCTTGAGAAAAAGTTGAAAAATCATTGATTCAACGCTTATCTTTACTAGGGGTATTTGTATTATTATTGTAGTTCTTTTGCTCATTTATGCATGCTGTTGAATGTTGCAGGTCTGGTGTGAGGCACACTAATGTTCTGCTAAGGAGAGATGTGTTCCGAACATTTACTATTAACTTTTTCACGTATGGTTTCCCGGTATATATTTCTAACCAAAGTCTCCTCATTGTGGACCAGAGTATACTTATGTTTTTGCTCTTCATGGGTGTATAATTGTATCAACTTTGTGGGTTGTAGAGAGTCATGGGTGTATTAATATCTTATAGATATGTCGTTGAATATAAATACGACACTATATATGAAAGGAATGTTGATTTGGTTTCATTGTTTGGGCTAGATATTTTGTTATGATTTTTCCAGTTTTGAATGGTATCGTCTGAGCCTACCTGAGTTCGGGAGGTTAGGATTAGTAGCACGAGTTGATTTCATTTTTATTTTTGTTTTTTGGGTGAAAAATGTCAGATGAAGTGATAAAGCTCATTTTGTTAGTGGCTGTGGAGGATTCCTTTGGAACTGAGTTCCCTCTTTGGAACAAACTGACTAAATGCAAATTTGTTGAGGATTCCTTGGGCTAGTTCATAACCACTAGGTTCTTTTTGCCGACCTTAGTAATGTGGGCCTGTGACTCGAGTAGGGGTTGATGTGGGAACCGTCGATGTCACAGATTTTAATCCTAATCAGTGGGTTGGTCAGTGGTTATCGAAAAAAATGCAGCAGGGGAAGAAAATAATAAGCACTAGGTTTTTCGAAGCCCTCTCGTCTTTTATTTCTAGCTGTGAAGCCTACATTAGATTGTAGTACTTTTTCGAGATTGGAAATGACAAATCCAAAATTTTGAGTTGACTCATTTCTCTAAGATCACCCCTATTAAGATTTATTTAAAGCTTACAGAGTTCATTGTGACAGGTCGCCTTGGTTGCTCTGTCCTTCTGGAGTTTTCATTTTGCAAGTCTATGTGCATTTGGATTACTTGCTTATGTTGGCTACATCGTATATGTCTTTCCTTCGTTATTCCGCTTGCATCGACTGAACGGGCTGCTGCTTGTCTTCATTCTCTTTTGGGCTATTAGCACATATATTTTCAATGTAGCATTCACGTTTTTGAATCGGAAGATCGGGAAGGTATTATTAAATTGAAAAAAAAAATGTTTTCTTCATTAGGACACAGCCATCAATTGTAGTCTTTCTTGGTTATGTCTGCAGGACATGCATGTTTGGGAGATGGTGGGTTTGTGGCATTATCCTATACCAGGATTCTTTCTGCTTGCACAATTTGGTCTTGGAATTCTGGTTGCATTGGTTAATCTTGTAAACAATTCGGTTTTCCTTTGCTCGTCTGATGAGGACGAGCGTTCTTCAAACGAAAACTCCAGTGTTAGAGGTAACTACTTATTACCTTAGCTTATGAGTTTCAGTTACTGCTATAGGTTGGATGGTTTTTCTTCTGTATAAGATCTTGTATTTGTTTTGAATCTAGAAAAATACATATATTTACTCCCCGAAATTCAAGTTGTCATTAGAGAAGGTCTCTAAAAACTCTAGCTACCATCTAAAACTCTAGCTGTTGTTTGAAACGGCGAATTCTACCTCTAGCAAGTTTCTTCGGTAGCAGATGTGCGAAATCATTGGTTATCTTCCTCTGAATTTTATTCCTATTGGTTGCCAATTCCTTGGTTATCTTACAATTTAATTGTCAGAGGCAGGAGAGACCAAGGTATTAATTGTGGCAACTATTGCATGGGGTTTGCGCAAAAGCTCTCGAGCTATCCTGCTAACGTTGATATTCCTGGTTGCAATGAAGCCCGGTTTGATCCATGCTGTGTATGGTATGTTTTTCTATGCAATTACTTATTATAGTGGACATTTACATTCTTTTTGTTTTCTTATGACTTGAAAGCTAGAAATTTTTATCTTATTGGTTCTATGTTTCAATGTTATTCAGTGGTGTTCTTCCTCTTATACCTTTTGAGCCACGATGTTGGCAGAAAGATGCGCCAGGCTATTATTCTTCTGAATGAGGTTCATTTTGCATTATTATATCTTCTTCAGATCAACTTGGTATCTGATGTGTTAGGTCGGGAAGGTTCTTTATGCCGGGAAATCCTGTTGCAACTAGGTATGTGCACGTTTTTTCTTCCGAGGATATTATATTATGATCTAAAAAATGGACGTTCTGTTCGGAAGTTTGGTTATTGTATTTTATCACTTCTTTCTTCCTCGAACGTTTTTCAAAATCGTGTTGAAACAGGTTGCAGTAACCTTTTTTTTTCGATGCTTTGGTGCAGGTCTCCTTGGACGTCGTGATAGCACATGGGAGTTCCTGGAAATAGCTCTGCTTGCTTGCTTTTGTTCAATTCATAACCATGGTTTTGAAATGCTATTTTCATTTTCTGCCGTTGTGCAGCACACACCCAGTCCCCCGGTTGGATTTAGCATTTTACGAGCTGGTCTTAATAAATCCGTTCTGCTTTCAGTTTATACAGCCACGTCAAATAATTATTGCCATGATAATCCTTCGCACGGTATAGCTATTCAAAACTTATGGTTGATTATATTGATTCTCCTATATGTTCTCTGATACATTGAAGAAAAAGTTACTGCTGATGTGAACTTGATTGTTGGTTTGAGTTATTTTGGTTGAATCAAAGTGATGCATGAGGGATATGAACAGCTTTATTTAGGAAAACGTTTTTGAGGCATGCAGGGGAATATTGCTGCTTAAACTCTAGTAACCGTCTGTTTAGAGTATAAGAGGGACAAATAATTGCTTCCTCCCAAAATTTATTATAAAAGTCTAGTTTGAAACATAACGTTTTAGTATCCCGAATAAATCTCAATCTTTCTTTTGGCAACACTATTTTGTTGAGAAGTGTCAGTGGATTATACTATTTTCTGTTTGGTTTCCTTGTACTCTTGAAAATACTCTCTTTATCAATTTAGATTTAGCCTTTTTTTTCAAAAGAAAAAGTCCAAAGAGGACAATATCTACTAGCGGTGGGCTTGGGTTGTTACAAATGGTATTAGAGCCAAACACGGGGCGATGTGTCAGCGAGGAGGATGAGCCCCGAAGGGGAGTGGACATGAGGCAGTGTGCCAGCAAGAACGCTGGGCCTCGAAGGGGAGGAGAACAAAACACCCTTTATAACGGTGTGGAAACCTCTCCCTAGCAAACGCGTTTTCAAAACCTTGAGGAAAAGTCCAAAGAGGAAAATATCTGCTAGCAGTGGGCTTGGGCCATTACAAATGGTATCAGAGCCAAACACCAAGCGATGTGCTAGCAAAGAGGCTGAGCTCCGAAGGGGGTGGATTTGGTGGGGGGTCCCACATCGATTGGAGAAAGGAACGAGTGCCAGCGAGGACGCTGGACTCTGAAGGGGGATGGATTGTGAGATCCCACATCGGTTAGGGAGGAGAACGAAACACCCTTTATAAGAGTGTGGAAACCTCTCTCTAGCAGACGCGTTTTAAAAACCTTGAGGGGAAGCTAGAAAGGAAAAGCTCAAAGAGGACAATATCTCTTAGCGGTGGGCTTGGGCTTGGGCTGACGTTTTTCAACTCGGTTATCCATTTTCTTTTATGACTCATTTATTTTTTTCTCTGCAGAGAGAAAGATTGCATCATTCCTCAGTTCCATTGGAGAGAAGTTCCTATCCATGTACAGATCATGTGGAACCTATATTGCATTTCTCACTATTCTTCTCACGGTTTGTTTTGTCAAACCAAATTACATATCCTTCGGATACTTGTTCCTTCTTCTTGTTTGGATAATTGGACGACAACTAGTCGAAAGAACGAAGAGGCGACTATGGTTCCCATTAAAAGCCTATGCAATTATAGTTTTTATCTTCATATATTGCATGAGCAGTTTTTCCAGCTTTAGGATATGGTTATCCAGATCAATTGATCTTAATTTTTATTTGGGCTACGACTCAGAGGCGTCGTCTTTGCAAAACTGTTGGCAGTCTTTGGCTGTGATGATTGTGATGCAACTTTATAGCTATGAGAGAAGGCAGAGCAGGTATCTTAGTTCCGATGAACCGGGGTTATTAGAATACGGTGGGTTTATAAAACGCTTCCTGATATGGCACTGTGACAAGATTCTATTTGCTGCTCTTTTCTATGCATCCATATCACCAATCAGTGCATTTGGATTATTATATCTACTTGGCCTCGTCGTATGTGCGACTTTACCCAAGGCGTCGCATATCCCCTCGAAGTTGTTTCTCGCATATACTGGAGTTATCATGACAGCTGAATATCTTTTCCAGATGTGGGGTGAACAAGCTGAAATGTTTCCTGGACAAAAGCATGCTCATTTATCTTATTTTCTGGGTTTTCGTGTATTTCGACCCGGATTTTGGGGTCTGGAATTAGGCTTAAGGGGAAAAGTACTCGTAATTGCTGCATCCACGCTCCAATATAACGTCTTTCGCTGGTTGGAAAGGATGCCAGGTTCTGTTCTAAATAAAGGGAAGTGGGATGACCCTTGTCCACTGTTTGTCTCAGAAGAAGATGATTACTATGATGACATATCCTCTTCTAATGAGAAAAATAAGCCATCATTTGATTCTGGAAGATCGTTTGTACCGCAGGAAGTTTCGGATCATATTTCAAGTTCATCCTTCGCGTCTGGTCGGGCTCAAATGCCTCATGATGCATCCAGTAAAAGAGAGAACTCTGAGTGTAGCAGCAGTAAAAAATCTCCATTTGGTTTTATATGGGGAAGCATCAAGGAAAGCCACAAATGGGACAAAACACGAATTACATCGTTAAGAAAGGAAAGATTCGAAATGCAGAAGATCATTTTCGAGATATATATGAAATTTTGGATGGAGAACTTGTTTTATCTCTTTGGTCTTGAGATAACCATGATCTCCTTGCTTCTAACGAGTTTCGCTTTATTAAATTCCGTCTCCCTGTTCTACGTCGGGTTGTTAGCTGCCTGTATTCTTTTGGATCGGGGTATTATACGAAAACTATGGCCCATATTTGTCTTCTTGTTTGCTTCCATTCTTATACTCGAATATATCGCCTTCTGGAAGAACATGATGAATTCAAATTGGCTTATTCCAAGCAAAGCTGATGTTCATTGTCATGACTGCTGGAGAATCTCTAATCTCTACTACAAATTTTGTCTGAACTGTTGGCTGGGTATAAATCTTCTACCTCTTTGTATCCTGATGTTTTCTTCTTATTTTGGTGTGTCATTTTCTTAGTGTTACCTCATATGCAGGACTGACGGTCGACGATTCGAGGATGCTTTTTAGTTATTTTGTGGTGTTCATGCTTTCATCTCTCAAGCTCCGTGCCGATCGTTTATCTGGTTTCTCGCTATCATCTACGTATCATAAAATGATGTCCCAACGTAAAAATACATTTGTTTGGAGGGATCTATCTTTTGAAACAAAAAGCATGTGGACTATCCTTGACTATCTTAGACTCTATTGCTATTGTCATTTGTTGGATCTAGTCCTGGCTTTGATTTTGATCACTGGAACTCTTGAATATGATGTTCTACATCTTGGTTATCTCGCCTTCGCACTGGTTTTCTTTAGGTTACGACTCGAAATTCTGAAGAAGAAGAACAAAGTATTCAAGTTCTTGCGTGCATACAACTTTGCTCTTATTATTCTCTCATTAGCCTACCAATCTCCACTTGTAGGAGAAGTTAGTGCCGGCAAGTGTGAAACCATGCATTACATATTTGAGATGATTGGATTTTACAAGTATGATTATGGATTTCGAATTACTGCTAGATCTGCTCTTGTTGAGATTATTATCTTCATGTTGGTCTCTCTCCAGTCGTACATGTTCTCGTCTCAAGAGTTCGAATACGTATGTCGGTATCTTGAAGCGGAGCAGATTGGTGCCATTGTTCGGGAGCAGGAAAAGAAAGCTGCATGGAAAACCGAACAGTTACAACATATCCGAGATTCCGAGGAGAGCAAACGGCAGCGGAACTTGCAAGTGGAGAAGATGAAATCAGAGATGCTCAATTTGCAAATTCAGCTTCATAACATGAACTCATCTGTTAATGGCAATAACGCTTCTCCAAGTCCCGGGGACGAATCGCTTAGAAAGCGGAGTACTTCTAGGATACATGATGATGCAATGACAACTGATATAGAAGGAACACATGGGAAGGTAGAACAGATAATTAGAGATGATTCTTCTTCCCAGCTTGAATTACAGGAATCTCTGGCTAATCTAAGAACAGAAATAACAACAGAGTCGAGAACGCAGTCGATGGAGTTACCCGTTGCAGACATTTGTGAAATCAATTCTCAGATTTCAGACGTATCTTTGGATTCGGATAGAAAAAGGAAACATAAAGGTTCGACAAAAGGTAACCCGTTAATGTCTGCTGTACAGTTTATAGGCGACGGTGTTTCCCAGGTGCAATCGATTGGAAATCAAGCTGTTAGCAATCTCGCAACCTTCTTGAATGTCACGCAAGACGACGACATGAACGAACAGACCAATACCGAGGACAGAGTTTATGATCAGATAGAGAGCCAGCAACCAAGGTATGCAGATTTGGAGCGTTCTTCCTCACTGCAGTCTGATAAGAGTTCCGACCCTGCAAGTATGCAGTTAGGAAGGATTTTTCATTACATATGGTCCCAAATGCGGTCCAACAACGACGTCGTGTGCTATTGTTGCTTTATCCTCGTCTTCTTGTGGAACTTTAGTTTACTTTCCATGGTTTACCTCGCAGCGCTCTTCGTCTATGCCCTGTGTGTAAACGCTGGTCCGGGTTATATGTTTTGGGTTGTCATGCTAATCTACACAGAATTGTACATATTGCTGCAATATCTGTACCAGATAATCATCCAGCATTGTGGGTTGGCTATCAATTCAGATCTTCTTCAGGAACTGGGATTTCCTACAAATAGAATTACTTCATCCTTTGTTGTAAGTTCATTGCCTTTGTTCCTGGTTTACTTATTTACTCTGCTGCAAAGGTCTATAACAGCAAAAGATGGCGAGTGGACGTATTTGAATGCGTTCAATAAAAGCGCTCTCCCCAGAAAACACAGTCTTGGACGCTATGGCTTGACCGAGAGGGCTTACGAATTCCTATACGTCGGGAGAAAAATGGTGATGGTTATGCTCAGAAGTTCATGGAAGTACTGGAAATCACTGACTCAAGGAGCCGAATCGCCACCCTACTTTATCCAGGTGTCTATGGATGTCCAAATATGGCCAGAAGACGGGATTCAGCCAGAGAGGATCGAGTCGGGAATAAACCAGTTGCTTCGAATTATCCATGAAGAGAGGTGTAAGAAACAGAACGCTCGACTTTGTCCGTTTTATAGTAGAGTTCATGTTCAGAGCATTGAAAGAAGTAAAGAGAATACAGAGGTGGCCTTGGTTGTTTTAGAGGTAGAATATTCGTCTCCTTCAAGCGATACTTGTTCGGAATGGTGCGACTCGCTTACGCCTGCAGCTGATGTAGCAAATGAGATTCGTCTTGCACAACGTAACGGATTTGTTGAAAACACTGGATTCCCGTATCGAATACTCTCCGTGATTGGGGGAGGCAAGAGGGAAATCGATCTATATGCGTATGTATTTGGCGCAGACTTGACGGTGTTCTTCTTCGTCGCAATTTTCTATCAATCTGTCATAAAAAACAATAGTGAGTTTCTTGATGTGTATCAACTAGAAGATCAATTCCCAAAAGAGTTTGTGTTCGTCTTGATGGTAAGCTCTAACTTTTACATATAATTTTTGATAGTATCAACTAGAAGACAGTGTTCTTATCTTGGATATGGCAGTTGCTACTCTTAACTAAATATATTGTGTGTCTCAGATAATATTCTTCTTGATCGTGCTCGATCGATGTATATACCTCTGCTCGTTTGCTACCGGTAAAGTGATCTTTTACCTTTTCAACCTCGTGCTCTTTACGTATGCGGTAACGGAGTATGCATGGCAAATGGAACCTTCCAATCAGCACGCTGGAGAGTTGGCGCTCCGTGCTATATTTCTTGCTAAGGCGGTTTCTTTAGCACTTCAGGCAATACAAATTCGATACGGTCTCCCGCACAAAAGCACCTTGTATCGACAATTTTTGACGAGCGAAGTTTCAAGAATTAACTATCTAGGTTACAGGCTTTATCGGGCTCTTCCCTTCTTGTATGAATTACGATGTGTGCTGGACTGGTCGTGCACGTCGACATCTCTGACCATGTACGACTGGCTAAAGGTGAGTATTTTATCGTTCTAAAGATACCATTTTACTAAAAATGCCTTAAAAGAGATCTTAAATTTATAGAATATATAGGAATATCGGTTATTCGGTGGAGACCTTATTCATAGCTTCATCATTCATGATTTTAAAATGCCTACTAGAGAGAGGTTTTCACACCCTTATAAGAATGTTTCGTTTCCCTCTCCAACCGATGTGGGATCTCACATCCACCCCCCTTGGGGGCCCGGCATCCTCGTTGGCACACCACTTGGTGTCTGGCTTTGATACCATTTGTAACAAACCAAACCCACCTCTAGAAGATGTTGTCCACTTTGGCCCTCAACTTTACGGTTTTAAAACGTGTTTGCTAGGGAGAGGTTTCCATACCCTTATAAAGAATGCTTCGTTCCCCTCTCCAACCGATTTGGGATCTCACAATCCACCCCTTTGGGGGCCAGCGTTCTCGCTGGCACACCGCCCGGTGTTTGGCTCTAATACCATTTGTAACCGTCTAAGCCCACCGCTAGCAAATATTCTCCGTTTTGGCCTTTAGCCTCATGATTTTAAAACGCATATGCTAGGGAAAGGTTTCCACACCCTTATAAAGAATGTTTTGTTTCCCTCTCCAACCAATGTGGGATCTCACCCCCTTGGGGCCCAGCATCCTCGCTGGCTTACCGCCCAGTGTCTAGCTCTGATACCATTTGTAACAGACCAAACTCACCGCTAGTAGATATTGTCCGCTTTAGCCCTCAGCCTCACGGTTCTAAAACACGTTTGCTAGGGAGAGGTTTCCACACCCTTATAAAGAATGCCTCGTTCCCCTCTCCAACCGACGTGGGATCTCACGTAGCCTCATTATAGTTTTTTTGCTCACCCTGTGCTCTAAAATCATCTTGAATTTCTTCTCTCAGCTGGAGGACATAAATGCAAGCTTGTACCTTGTCAAATGTGATGCAGTCCTAAACAGATCTCAGCACAAACAGGGAGAGAAACAAACCGTAATGACCAAATGTTGCAATGGAATATGCCTGTTCTTCATATTATTATTTGTCATCTGGGCTCCAATGCTGGTAAGGAACTTCATAGCATAAATTTTTTAAATGTTTCCCATCAAGATAATGCAAGGAGTAGTACCTTTTTGTTGCAGATGTATAGCAGTGGCAACCCAACAAACGTTGAAAACCCAATCAAAGATGCCAGTTGCCAGGTTGATATCAAGACAACTTCAGGAAGATTAACACTCTACCAAACCACTCTTTGTGAAAAGATCTCATGGAACAATTTGAATGCAAATTTGGTTCTTGATCCAGGAGGCTATCTGGGTCCATATAACAAAAATGATATTCAGTTGATTTGTTGTCAAGCTGATGCAAGTGTTCTGTGGCTTGTTCCTGGTGTGGTTCAGTCCAGGTTCATTCATTCCCTTGACCGGAACCAAAATATAAGCGTTTCTTTCACTTGGATACTCACGAGGGACAGACCAAAAGGGAAGGAGGTTGTACAATATGACCGAGTTGTTGATCCTCGAGATCTTCCCAATCCTTCTGATGTTCAGAAGGTTCTGAATGGCTCGATGAATGGCTTTCGGATAAAAAATGTTTACCAAAGGTACTTTCGTGTCACAGGGTCTGGTGATGTTAGACCTCTGGAACAAGAGGTACTCCCTTCACCATCTAGATGACTTTTTTGTTGATGAGATTCTTTACCATGCATACTATATAAATTACTCATAGTCTATGTGTACCTGTTTCTGATATTGAAACATGTAACAGCCTAAGTCCACCACTAACCGATATTGTCTGTTTTGGCCCGGTACATATCTCTGTCAGCCTCACGGTTTTAAAATGCATTTGTGAGGGAGAAGTTTTCATACTCTTATAAAGGATGCTTTGTTACCCTCTCCAACCGATGTAGGATCTTGCAATTGGTAGCAACAATATATAACGAGTCAAAGCAGACCATATTTGTTAGCAGTGGGCTTGGGTGTAACACTTGGGCGGTTAAAGTTCTACTCATTTTTACACTTTGTGAGTTTTATTCAAATAAAGGATCCAATGATCATTTACAGGACAGTTTTGTCAATGCCGATCTCATCTTGAACCGTGAAAATTACGAGTGGTGGTCCTTCCACGACATCCAGCCAATAAACGTCAGTGAATGTGGACATTTCACCGGACCCGTAGCCTTTGTAATCTCTGAGGAAATACCACCTCGTAAGTCCGATTAAAATCATATGACAAAAGATGATTAATAGAGCAGAGTTTCAAAACCATATCACTAACCTTAACATTTGTTTCAGAGGGCATTCTGGGGGACACTCTTAGCAAGTTCAGCATCTGGGGTCTTTACATAACCTTTGTTCTAGCAGTTGGCCGTTTTATAAGACTTCAATGCTCTGACTTGAGAATGAGAATTCCCTATGAGAATCTTCCTTCTTGTGACAGGTAATGTAACAAAATCACTTCTGCAATTGAAGCGATTCTAGAATTGCAAAAATCACTTATGTCATGCCTTTTTTAACTAAAACAAGAACGAAAAAAGTGATATTGGTCATTCTAAAACCACTCGTATCTTGGTATATCTTGGGCCAATGGCCTCTTTTTGTAGGTTGATAGCTATTTGTGAAGACATATATGCTGCTAGAGCTGAGGGAGAGCTTGGAGTTGAAGAGGTCTTATACTGGACTCTTGTGAAAATCTACAGGTCTCCTCATATGCTGCTTGAATACACAAAAATAGATTAGGCTGCAAAGTTTAAGCTTACATTTGCTAGATAATTAGATGGCCATTACCGAAAACCGAGAAGATATGCATACGACTAACATCAGCTATAGTGAAAGCCAGCCTCAGGATCAGTGTGTTCTTGAGAGCATGCCATGTTACCATAGGATGTTGTGGAATACTAAGTAAAAATGGATTGTGGATATTCAAGAACATTCATGTTTGTAGATGATCTGATTAGTGTAATGCAGTAGTTTTAGCTTAAAAAACAGAAGAACAGGCTTTCTTTTACTAATTCTGTAAGGAAATGTAGGTTTGAGTGGTTTGTTTTTCACTTTTTCATTGAGTAGTTTATGAATAGTTTAGATTTTGAGTTTAGAAAATTAGAACAGCCAAGAACAGTTGCACTGATCTGATGCATATTTCATTAATTATGCTTGTTTATAGTCATTGCCTTTTTTCTATAAGGTGAGGAAGGAAATCTTAACAGGCTTATCGAGATTGTCGAGGAGACAGTATCAGTATACAAAGTGAATCAATTCATATTTACGACATTATCTACTCCTTTCTTTAAGGTTGCATTTAACGTTGCATAACATCATTAACATAAAAGTTCAAAATTTTCTCACATATTTATTTATTAGCAATTTTTGACATGACTAAGAGTTATTTCTTAAATGGTGAGGACTAAGAAATGATTGTTGCAAGGAACTTGTTTGGTTTTGGACTATAAATAGACTCGTGACCATAGTGACTATAGCAGGGCGGTATGCTCTCTTGGGATCCCCTAATCAAAAGACTACAGGCACAAAAGGGAGGCACAAAAGGGAGAGTGAGCTGGTTTCAAGCTTGACTTAACTTTTTGCATAGGATGAACAACAAGGAGAATGAAAGACAAAGAAATGGAGAAATGGGCTTGATGATCGGAGAAAGGAAGGGGTATGGTTGGTGTGCCACTGGATCGATTAACATACGTTTCAAAAAGTATTTTGAAGCTATATAGCTTAGCCTTTGATGAAGGACAACGGAATAAAAAAGATGCTACTAAAACAATTTAAGGAATGATTCATAACATCACTTAATAACAACAGCTTGTCGATTTGGAACCTAAGGCCGATCATGATGGTTTTATCGCTCGCTCGAACTCTAAACAAAATCTATGCTATACTAAACAACTCAAGTATCTAACACCGACCTAACCTGCTCATATCAATAAAAACTTAAGTATCTAACACTGACCTAACCTGCTCATATCAATAAATGGTAAGAACACCTATCCGAGTATTTGACCCTATTCAAGAGTCGTGTCGAACTCATCCGAAGTCCAAGAATCTTCTATGAGTATCATCAAAATGGCCATATATACAACAGTCCAAATGGTCCTTGTAAATGAAAAAGAAAATGGTACAATAATAGGAGGAGAAATACCAAGCTACATCTTTCAATCCAAATCAGCAGAATCCTTTCACTAACTGGTTTTTTCTCAAAGAATAGACACTTGAATGCTGCAATGAACTGATTGTCATCTTCCGTCAATATCAACAGATTCATCCTTTGTTTTCTTACTTCTTTTGCAACTACTAAAGCCAGATTTCAAGATGCTTTCAGGTACAGTTTCTTCCATTACTTTTGGGACTGCAAAACTGAAGTCTGAAAGAGGTATGTCCTTGTATTGAGGATTTGCTTCTACAAAGGTTAGCATCTTCGTAGATGATCTAACCGTTTTCCCGGTTGGTGTGACATAGTAAGCGTCTAATTTAGAAAAATTCCTTCTCAGCACCAGACGCCTCTTGAAACCTTTTGGAGTCTTTGGGAGGTTAGGCTTGTCAATGACCCAAGTTCGAGTTGTATCATAGTCGATATCGGGAGGATCCTCACAAGAAGTGTCGGTTTTCCTATGGCAAGTAAAGGGTTCTTCTATCAATCTGCTTCTAATATCTTCGTACTCTTCTTGGCTGCTAATCAACCTCCATTTGAAGCATTCCTCGCATTGCGCAGCATACAGACCTACTGGCAGCCCTGGAGCCTATAAACTAGCTCATTAGCTTACTCCAAAAGAGGCTTCCATAATTAACATGGACTTTTATTCATAGATTCAAAGCCAATGCAACCACAAATAAAGATCCCCAGCAAGTTCCAAGTTGAAATTTGTAAAACTCACACTTATGATCCCTTAACTTTCACTCTAAACTTCAAGATTTGGAAAAATCAAATTGATCCAGTGATGATATGACTTTAAATAGACTTTGGACTTTGTAAAACAATCTTAGTAAATACTAAGCACTCAAAATTCTCATAAAATTCACCATATCCTAAGACAAAACAGACAAGACCATATCTAAAGAACACAGTCAAGAACTAACTGAATAAAATTGAGTGCTAGAACAGCTAACTCTGAATATCAAAGACAACTTTCCTACTGCCATTGCCAACAAATATTTTGACTCACTTGCAAGAATTTCTGTATAGCTACGTTCAAATTACTGCGAATTGATCTAAAGGAGCACTAATTCTAAAAAAATACTAAGAGATTGACCTACAAACTAGTATCAAGTTTTGCAAAACGCCCTGGTTCCATGGTTAAGCAAATCTCAAGTGATAGTCTCCCCTATGGATCAAGATTTAAATCCCCTGTTTACTAGAAATTATTAGAAGAAACTGAAAATTTTACACTAATGAACATATGAGAGAAACTACAAAAGTACTTCAAATTTGTGTCTAGTTGATATTAGGGAATATCCACTATACGGTCATTTAGAGGCAGCGGCTGGATCGAATAATTTATCCCTATTTTATCATAAAACATTCTGAACAAAACTTCGGTTATGCCATAGTACTTGTTAAAGGAGGAAAATAAAGGAATCTCAACCATCTCCAAGCAGCATCAGTTTTAGTAGAACTTTTTTCTAGTTACCAATTTTCCATTTGAATCTTCGGAATTGAAGGGTTTCAATTTCCGAAGAAGCCAAAAGAAAGAAAATCAATTGAATCCGATCAGAAGGAAAATTGTGAGGATATATAGAACAAATAGGAGAACGAGGATGGGGTTCCGGCCGTACCTTCGCCGGCGTCGTCTTGGGGGGCTTGACGGCAGCCATGCCGCTGGACGATTCTCTCTCTGGTGTGGTCTCCAATCTCCAACTGCCTAGCGGAATTTGTTGGTAGTTGCATCAAATGATGCAGAGCTGCTACATTATATATTTTTTTAATGGCTAACTCATATTATCATGCGTTACTAAATATTTAAAAATTATTATTATTATTATTATTTTGTTAAAAAAAAATATTTATCGATAAAATATGTGTTTAATAACCCGAGTCGATAAATGATACATAATCTATTTAATTGAGCTTTCGATTTTTATCTTTCGAAAAATTTATCTATTAGATAAAATTTTAAATTTCAAGTAAATATGTGAATTTTAAAAATTTAGATGATCTTCCGGTATAATTTTGAAGGTTTAAAAATTAAATTTGCAAAAATTCAAAAATTAAATTAGCATAAATCTCGAAGTTATTAACCTAATATAAAAAAATTTAATAATATTGGAAAGCATATAAATTTAATATTGTCTTTTTTAGACTTTCACTTCAGGGCTTCGTGTCTCTCGATTTCCACTTGTAAGAAATGTTTCGTTCTTCTTTCCAACCAACATGGGATTTCACGGCTATGATTTCTCCAAGAGTGAGCTTCAAAAGGGATAGAAAAACTAAATACTTACAAATCTATCTCTCTTTACAACGGAGTAGAAGCATGGCATCTAATTCTCGAACCATCCAACTAACCCAACATACGAAACAAATAACTCATTACGAAAAATTCCCCGCTACAACCTTCAATAGGAGTCTAGAGCTAGTTTGTGTTTTAGTTCTCATGCAACTGATCGTTAGTAAGCTGCTCTTTTTCTCGAATAGATTCCTCCTTTTGCTCTTTGAAAAACAGGGTCGGTTTCTTTGATCGGGAAACCGGCCCCGCCCTACTTTCGGTCATTCGGTAACGTGTAACCATGAAAGCCAAAAGAACCAGAATGCTGAACAGAGCCACTACTACTCATAGATCTCTCTATTTCATCAATCTCCGCAACCAAAGAGATGGGTCTCTCAGGGATTGAAGGAACAGAGAGGTCAGTTTCGAGCATTTTCACGATTTGATCCATTGATGGCCGAGCATAGAGCTGTGGATGTGAACAAAGAACAGCAATCAACACATACTTCTCAACAACCTCAGGTGAACCCAGCTCAGGCATACCTTCTTCAACAACATCCATGGCCTTTTGCTCCCTAACCAAGGACCAAGCCCAATCGGTCACTAGAAACGGCTGGCTATCGGCGCTCCGCACCCCGAGCGCCTTCCTCCCGCTCAAAAGCTCGAGAAGAACAACTCCAAAGCTATAGACATCACTCCGCTCCGTCAACTGACCGTACAACGCGTACTCGGGAGCTACATACCCCATCGTCCCGGCAACACGAGTACTCAAATGAGTCATTCCTTCAGGAGTGAACTTAGCTAAACCAAAGTCAGCAACCTTTGGTTCAAAATTTTCATCCAAAAGAATGTTGCTGGCTTTGATATCTCTATGGATAATGGCGGGCTGAGCTCCATAATGGAGGTAAGCCAATCCCCTGGCTGTGCCAAGGGCAATTTTCTGCCTAATTGGCCAACTCAATCTCTTATCAGAATACCCAAATAAATGATCATAAACACTACCATTCTTCATCAAATCACATACAATTATCCTTTGATGACCCTCTAATGGCGTTGTTGCAATACAATAACCTCTTAAAGCAACAAGGTTAACATGTCGAACACTAGAAATTACCTCAACTTCGTGTGCAAAAATGGCGTCCCCTGCTGCAGAACAGTTCTTGAACCGCTTCAATGCGACTTCAGAATCATCAGAAAGTACCCCTTTATACACATTTCCATAGCCTCCTCTTCCAATTATGTTATCTCTTGAGAAATTCCTCGTTGCCCTTTTGATTTCATCGAATGTGAACTTCACCAGCGTCGTGCTTGCACTTATGGATTCCAATCCAGAACCCATTCCTGTTTCTACTCTACGAATTCTGTCGTTTTTCTTTGATTTCCCCTGTTTTCGCCAGAAAAACCATCCGCCGGCGACTACTGCCGCCGTTGCTGCTGCGACGCTGCAACAAATCAGAACCACCAACACCACTGTGTTCAGCTTCTTGCCTGATGAATTCCCCGACGAGAGAGGATTAAGCGAGAACAAGCATTTGGCAGTTCCCTGATCCGTCGGTCCGAATGGATTTGCAAACGCCGCCGCGTAGATCGACGGATAGGCAGGGCAATCGGTGACATTGCCGATTGACGGACCGGTCAAAAACGAGGCCTGAACGATCGCGAGCCTCGTCGTGCACGAGGCACAGGGGGAACCGTTTTCGAGCGATTGATTACAACTCGCAGCAACGCTAGTCAGCGCCGATTTAGAAACGACTCTCTCGAACTCCGATTTGGTAGTGATATTCATACAGCCCTGAGAGATCCAGCCAGTTTGAAATCCACAAGAGGTCCGAACGTTGAAATTTGGCCGAGTTTCATCAACGACCGATTGGTAAGCATTCCAGCACGAATCGGAAGAGTTCACAGGGGGCAAGAAGGAGCCAGTGAGTTTGAGGTACTGAGAGAGGACGAGGCGGAGACCAAGACGGATGTATTGACAGTCATCGGAGAAGTCGGGGCGGGAAGCGGTAGTGCCCCGCGAGAACTGGCGGAGGACGGTGAAGTTAAGAGGGCATTCAGCGGCGGAGGAGGAGGCGGCGGCGGAGAGGGAGACTATGGTGAGAAGAAGGAGAAGGGGATGGGAAGAAATGGACATCGGAACTGATTTTAGGGTCCTAGGTATCATGGGAATTGGTAGAGAATCCTGGAGATAATGGAGGTTGATTCTTCAAGCAGCCATTAACGACGGAGCTTGGAAAAAGCTCCCATTGGAAAGAAGCTCGGTGGAGGAAATTGAAGGCAACTTCCCAGTAACTTCAAAATGGATTGATCCTTAGAATTATCCTCAAACGATTTGAATCCACGGATCATAATTGATTTTGTTCTTGAAAAAAAGAATTTGTCATCGACTGTTCATATACTTCATCATTCATTCATGTCTTCCATTGATTTGGGAGGCTTTTTTTTTCTTGGGATCTTGTGCCCATCTTACCTTTCATGTTATTCCAATCATCCATTCAAAATTTTATTGAATTAAAATTAATAAATACTTTAGCCCAACATTTAAATAATTTAGTACTTTGAGTTTATTTGAACCAAATCCGTTCATCATGACCCAACTCGAAAGTCCGAAGTGTAAGTAGAAACTATCTTTTTCGTAATAAATTGGACAGTTGCAGTTATCGTCCTATTTTTAAATTTCAACCCAACTTTATACTAAAAAAACAAGAAATAACAAATTTCTAGAAATATATTGTCAATATTATGAATTAAGTTGTTGTTAGAATTTGAAAAATAAGATCAAAATAGGGAGAAGTTTCCAATGGGAAGAAACTTCAAGCTTTAAAATAAGATCGAAATTTGAAATAGACGTTTAGGAAGAAAGTATTAAAATGCAAAAAAAATTTACCAAAAGGTACGCGTAACAGAGCTTTCTTCGAGAGAGAAGTTTCGAATAGGAATCGAAAGGCGAGTGCGGCTTCACTTTCAAGAACTGACTAATTTCACTCGGTAAAGCTGCTTCGCTCAATCACCTGTATTCAAGCACAAAACCCACCGCTGTACTTCACACAAACCACCATGTGAACCAAATATCACTGCCGGCCTAATAATAGTTAATAAATACCTCCAAGAAGGTAGCTCAACACTCAATCTAGCAGATCATCAAGGCTAATTACATGTCAAACCTACCTAAGTAGGTTTGCGCATATTGCGCCCAGCACGAATTACCTCGTCCACCAAGAGCAACTGCGACGCAATTACAGGCCTGCAAAAGTTGAAGAGTGACCAAATCAATACCCCTACTAATATGATCATTTATATGACTAGAAGGGGAAAAAGAACGGTATAAAACCGTTGGACCTATCGACGACGGTATCAGCCAGTTATATTCCTTGAAAATGGCAAAAGACTAGAAAGCTAGAAATCATGACAACTTCTGTATCACATTTGTTATTGACACTAGAGCTTGGGAAGAACTTCAGCAAGAACAGAGGAGTAAAAATGAGGCATGTACCCAGAATTGATAAGTTGGCGCTTCACTGTGTAGTTATCAAAGATACCCTCCATTTGGGGGTCGATTGGTTCTCCTGTATGCTGGTTTAGCCCGACAATATTGCCCCGGTCATGCGCTCCCTGGATTCAAATCGAAAGGAAGAGTTAGAATATCGTAACAGCCTCAGAGGAGGGACATGGTAGAATTATATGACAAAGCGCACGGTGGGGGGTTTTTAGGGACACTATACCTTAAGAGCAATGAGCACATCCTGAGTGTCAAGCCCAGAGTTCTCAGCAAGTGTCTTGGGAATCACAAGAAGGGCATTGGCAAAAGCTTCGACGCCAAGTTGAGCGCGCTGTAATAATGGTTGAGAAGGTCAATAGAATGAGGTAAATGAAAAGTATGCTAAAGGACGCTGGAGAATACTTCTAGGGAAACTTACTCCTTTTACTGTTTTCTTCACTTCGTTTATCAAATGTTGTCTGGCAGCAACCTCAAAGGATCCGGCACCCTGAAAGTTCCACCAGTCATATCTTAAGACTGCAGGAAAATCTCAAACATTGGTAGCCAAATGTAGATTGACTGCAGGAAAATCTCAAACATTGGTAGCCAAATGTAGATTGAAAATCTCAACGATCACGCTATTTCCTAGTTAAAGCATTACACAAACTTGGTTCCTCTATTGTATTCATAGGGTCAAGAAGCAAAACAAATTGTAGTGCGGTGTACCATAACTGAAGCGGCGAGGCTATAACTGTTGATAAACTGATAACAAATTGGGAGGACGAGAAGGAAAAAACATATCGTTTTTTCTATTTGTGGATAAGAAATCATGTGAATAGCCAAATGTGGAAGTAAGAAAGTCAAATGCTCAACATCGGTTATTGTATCCAGGACGTTACAGAGAGCAGTCTCTTAAGTTGCCTTGAGGATGTGGTTTTTGGTCGTCATTTTCTCGAATATTTTAGTCAAATGATGCACCCTTACATCTCGAGTTACAGCAGAGACTAATAATTCTATTGACACAAATTGCACATTCATTATTCAGTTGCATGTCTAATTACAGCCAGAAAATATAACCTTACCATGACAACGGATTCATCCTCGATGGTGTTTTTAACAGATCTAAGACCATCACGGACAGCATCCTTAATTTGAGCGATCGTGTGATCATTAGGTCCTGCACCATCATGGATACTAATGAGAAAAAGACTATAATTGATTAATAAGATTTTGCATGAATGAGGACTGAAGTTCCAATGAAGTACCCTTGATCAAGATTGTACACGAATGGGGATTCTTCACATTTTCCACAAATGTATATTTCTCTTCCCCAAGAACATGTTCATAAACCAGTCCAGCCCATCCAAGGCAATCAGGAGCAAGATTTTCAACAGAATTTATAGCCTCTCCTCCACAGGCCAAAACCAACCTTTCCATGTTTCTTCTCTTGGCTCTACGAAGGGCAATTATCTACGGTAGATCCATAGCATGTATGAAAAAAATGAATATAAGTTGACAGATAAATGGCGGTCAACCCAAGATTTCATGCCCCTTCATCACATAAATTGTAATGGTTATTAATCATGCGAAATAGAATAACATATAATTTACAACGCAATATGTTTTTTTCTAGTAACTTATGACAGACAAAAATCAAATATACATTTATAAGAAAATATTGTTCAAAGACGTTCAAATATTGATGTACATCTCAATCACTTTCAAATAAAAGAAAAAAGAGTTCGATAGCAATATTTAAACATATTATTCAAAAGAAAAAAGAATAAAAACATTGTACTCCTGACAAGTTGAACAAATTGATTACATGTTTCTAATAACTCTTAAAGTAAAAGTCTTAAAGAAAATCAAATATCATAAGAAATTTTCCAAATATTTTTGAAGTCACATGAGAAACATATTTCTTGTACAAGCATGAGAAACAGATTTCGAAGTCAAATTTGTCAGAAACCATCATACGTTAAGAAAATATCGTACTTATAATCCAAAACATATTACTTCTAGAGACATCTTTGGGAAATCATTGGACCTTTGTCATCAACTTTTAAAGGATAACATACTGAAATTGTGTTTCCTCAGCTATACACCGATGGATTGGTCCAAATGATGGACATATTTTTTTACAACACATTTCATTTGTAATGGTGATGGGATTGGCTTTTAAAGTTCATCAGCCTTTCAAGGTGCTACAATAAGTCTTTTCATGATGAGGCTTAAACATCATTTCACACCGAATGTATCAAGGGAAGAAAGAAAAAACAATGACCAAGGCAACTTCAAGAAATACAGCCTTACCCCTTCCCTTGCGAGCATATCCAAAGATGGGGGATCAATTCCTTTTTGATTTATGATAACAAAGTTGTTGTCATTACCTGCACAAACCTGCATATGACAAGAATATAAGACAACAATTAAAAAGTGCAGATGGTTTTAATAACTAACATGCATGACATTAGCATTCTTACCTTGTTTTTCAATTCAATGATTTTCTTAACTCTTTCATCAACCTGACGCCTTTCAGCAGCAACCATGGCTTCCCTCTGTTCCGCATTAGAGTAGAAAAATCCAGCATTTATTTCACTGAGAGAAAAGCCATCAATTTATCAATGTTCACAATACATTATAGTGATATAAAGCTATAAATGAATGTGATCCACATTTCATATTCAGGATAACTAGTTTAATTCAACCCACCAATGCCATAGTACATCAGGCCTGGGGCAGCAATATAGAAACATGCATTTATTCTACATTTAGGAATGCAGAAACAACACGAAACATAGATTCAACATTACAAGTAACATATTTATCCAACTATGGAGATATAGAAATTAAAGAAAGACTCATCAATACCTTTTGTCATATTCCAGAGAAACGTTGCTGGTTAAAATAAAACAATTCTCAGCCCTCCGTTTCATATCAGGATGTCTAGAGCCGTGATCAAGGACAAGACCTTCAACCTAGTGAATGATGATCAGAGAATTGAGAAATATTAAAGTATTAACAAAAAAATAAATAAATAAAGGAATGAAAGAAGGAAAAAGAAAAAGTCTGAGAATGTACAATTAGGATAAAATAAGAAATCTACACACTCTGTCAAACAGATGAGATTTTGAAAAAGAGGAAAGGAACAAAGCTCTTGAATTAACATGAATCAACCAAAATAATTGCACAATTCTTCACAAAAAAGCTAAAACTACAAGCATTAAGAAAATGGAGGCAAAACCGTTCTCTACTTTTCCATTGAAACAAATAGATACATAAAGAAAATAGAAATGCTATTTCCTTTCGAAGTATAAATGCCCTTTTGATAATGGTTTTCTATACCTTTTCCAAATTACAAATGCTCCCATCACAAAAAAAGATGAAAATGCAGAACTTCATAAAGAAAGAGAGATGTACTAAAGAATATAGTGGAAAAATAACTGGGATGCAAAAAAATGTGTCAACCTGTTTCCTCTAATGAAAGAACCATAGATAGCACGAAAGTATTCTAACAAAAACCCAAAAAGAATCCATTCAGAATAACAAAAAGAAAAGAAAAGAAAAACCACTAAATGATTAATTTTGACAGAACTGTGGAGAACATTCTCAGAAATGGAACGTTGTTTGCGTGATAATAGAGCACTTCTGCAACATACTGACCAATATGCAACAAAGCAATGAAATAGTGGAAACAAAGCTAAAATCGAACTGTTTTTTTTTTATATCAAGTGAATGAGATCCTAAATTTTTCCATTGCTAAGATGAGGATCTCTAACCAAAAAGTTCTGCAGTTGCTCTCTCTTTTATAATGCCAATAGGAGATCACTTCTGCTATCTCTTTGGTTATTGGATTGGGAATATATTCAGAATCCTTTTGGATTCTTTAATAATATATTTCTCATTCAAAAGAAGTTCTCATAGAATATTAGACATACCAAGCGAGTGTCAGCATCAAACTTATGACGCATGTGCATGATTTCCACCATGAACAAGTCAATGGCTTCTTCTGGTTTACGAATACAGAGCACCTGTAATAATTCAAACACATCCCATAAGCCAAAAAAGGTACAAGCAATCATCTATAGCAGTATGTTCAACAGTCTACAATCATATGATCATAATTTATATAAGATTTCTCTATATTTCATTCATCAATGAAATTTGTTTCTCTTCTCAAAAAGGAAAAATAAGGCTTAGAATTTTCAATCTGAGCTCAGGTCATATATGTTATTATAGTCACTAAGAGATGAGTACTCACTGCATTAACTACTATATCAGTCAATTGATCTGCCAATGCTTCATACAACTGTACATGAGATTGAACCATTAGAAACATATGAGATGAGACAGCAAAAGTTTCAGCATGAATTACACAGAAGAAGAGAAAAAGTGAGGTCAAATAACCTTTGTTCTTAGTGTCGTTCTTGCCACCATTTTAAGGATCTCTTTGTCCGGCTCCTCACCAACCACAACATTAGTCTTAAATTGTTCAAGGAATTGAAGAGTTGCTCTTTTGGCAATCTCAAAACCATCAACCAGGACACGTGGATGCATGCCTGGATCAATTATTAAACTCCATTAGAACAAAAAATACCAATAAATACACACACCCATAGGAGAATATCAACCAATTCCTATAAGATGTAAAGAAGCTTCATTCCCAGGATTAAAAGTTTCTTCTTTAAATAACATAATAAAGAGACATCAAACAAATTTTCATCGATAACTTCAAGTTGAAGAATCCATTTTAAATATGTTTCTGAAAAGTCGGCCATTTATACTATGTGTACTTCTCCAACAACAAAGTGTTTCTTGCTAGCTTTTTCACCACACAGAGGCCTGTATTGAGCTTGAATACAATTCCATCACTCACGCAACTTTTTCAGAAGTACCAACACATATCCCACGGAGAATCTTGACATTTTATGAACCATAATTGTAAATAACGGTACCACTAAAATAAAAGTACCAACCTTCATCAATGTAACGCTCTGACTGTTTCATAAGTTCGCCTATAAAAATCACGGTAGAAGTAGTACCATCTCCACTGCTGTCGTCCTGAGCAACAGCTGTTCGTGCTATCATGATTGCTGTGGGATTTTGAATTTGCTGCAACCATAGAAAACAAGTATGGATTGAACACTTAATGTTCTCCTATATAATAAATCTCTTTTGGGTGAATGGTAGTGAAAATTTTCCAAGGATTCTGCGTCAATAAATGAGTAATGAGCTTATATATGAACAACCCAGCAATTTAGGCAATATTTCTCCGTTGTGTAAACCCGATGGTGAAAAAAATCAATAATAACAAACCCAATTCAAGACGTACGCGGAAAATCTATTGAAATAAGAGATCTGAGATTAGAATAGGGTTTAGGGCAGAGAGCGCTAACCATTTCTTTAAGCAAAGTGTTGCCGTCTTTGGTGAGCTTAATATCTCCAGCACCACCCACAAGCCTAAACATATAGATACGAAAAGTGATGAGAGAAATCGAAACGTGGAAGCGATTTTGAAGATCATAAATAACGACGTACATTTTGATTGTTCCTTTAGGACCGAGATTGCTCTTGAGGACATCTTGCAAGCCCTTCGCGGCATTGATATTCATGTGCAGAGCGGCGGATTTGTTGAGAACTTCTGCATTTGGATTGAGTACTCTCAGCGACATTTTTCGTTTACCTGCGAATCGAGCTCAGTGAAGGACCAGAAGCAAATAACAGAGTAAAAATGGAAATGGTTTAGGAGGGAAAGCTATGGCGGAACTACGGCAGGGTTTATGTGCTGCTACATTGAATGCGTAGCCCAAAAATGACTCGAAGTTGCAACCGGTTCGGTTTCCTCCGTTTTTGGCCAAATAAATAACCGAACCAATGTCCAATAATGCTCAAAACCAATCGGTTCGGTTCTCCGTACAGACCTGTGAACGGCGGAGGGTTGCGAGGTGCGTAGGCTGCGAGCGGCGGTGGCTTGAAAAGTCGGTGGGCGGCGAGCGACGGCGGGAACTGCTCGGACGGATGGATCGAGACAATTGGTTGCACAAAAACGAGGAGTTGGTTGGGCGGCTAGGGTTTTGAGTTCAATATATACATAACTTCGGTCTGCCGGTTTTTTATTTGTTTTTAAAAGACAAACTGAACCAAATTCCAAACCGAGATGTCCAATTTTTTAATACCGAATCAAACCAGTCGGTTCGATCGGTTCGTCGGTTTATTGGTTTTTTTGTTGCAAGTTTTAAATTGAATTTTGGAGGGTAATTTCTCCCTACCAACGTGTAAGGCCCTTTCTTCCGAACAAAATTATATTTAAAATTATTTTTATACCGTTCGAGTAAATAAGAGATATATGAATAATATCGAATTCATATCCAAATGCGAATAAATATACAAATAAATAACTCGGGTTGGTTTGCATAATGTCTTTCACTCTTGGAAGCAGTTTAATTTAAGTAGCTAATGTGGTCACGTTGACGGAAATGCAGGAAAATGTTAGAGTCATCATGTATCAAATCTATATTTTAAATTATGGGTTGAATCCTTGGCACGAGAGACCGAGACCGAACTATGATCCATTTGAAAAAATAAGAATAAAACATTAAAAAAAAAATAGTAGGAATATTCAAGTAATTAAAAACAACAAAATAAATAATTAATTCATATAGTTTTATTTTAACAATTTTGGTAATATTAAAAATCATCCTTTAATTAAAATAAGATTACATTAATTAGCACAATTAATATATTTTGTATTAGAGCGACAATAATTAATAAATATATTATTAAGTATCATTACACTTGTATAAATTAGAATAAGATTAATCTTATCTAATAAGAATATATTCCCTACGAATTAAATAAAAATTTTATTTTTATTAAAAATTTAAATAGAGAAAATAAACGCCGTAAAATGAACAATGAAAAATTGTAGATTTCATTAAAAATGAGAATGATGTTGACGAGAATTGTAAATTAATGAAATTATTCCTTTTAACGAGATTTTAAAATTAACTTTTTTATTTTCGTTCTTTAATTTTATTCCTCGAGTTTTAATATTAAAAAAATGATGTTTGTTTTGAATATAAAAATTATTACTAAGAAAAAGAGCTCCCAACAATTTTTATTCACAAGCCAAATAAAATAAATTATTCTATTCCAAAACTCTAATTAAAAATAAATAAAGTCACTCCTCTACGGCCGTTTACAGCGTACAACTTAATTCAATAACTGACGTGGCAAATCCTATTAGGCTTACAGCTGTCACTGTCACATCACAAAGTGCATTTCGCGTGACTATTTTAACTTAACGCCGTCAAGTCCACGTCAACCAAAAGCTCTCACGGCCGTCATGCCTTTTTCCTCTATGTCTCTTCTTCTCAAGCCAATCCACTCTCTCCGGCATGTGATACCCCACGTAGGCTCGGACAACCGTTTTCCTCCGAACCTAAACCCCAAAGCGAAAAGAAAATTACATGAAAATAAACAAAACGAATAAAATAAATGTTTCTGCCATTAAAGAAACGAAGAAGAGAAAGCGGTTTTTGGTTTGTTGCAGAGCGGCGGTGGCTGTAGTCAATGAATCTTCTCTCAGAAGCCGTAAAATTTCTTCGCAGTACAGAGATTAGAGATTTTAATTTGTTCTTCTTTTTGAAGATTCGTTGAGCTTTTCTTCGTTTGCGTCTCTTTGAAGCTAATCGATCTCGCGGTTTTGGAGTTTCTTTTGCAGGTTTTCGCCATTAATTTAGAGGCTTCTCACGAGATATCCTCCTCCTTTTTCAACCTCTTCGTTGTTTCTCACGAGAAAGAGTTCTTGATGTGTTCAGTTGATTGCTCTATATAACGGTATTGTGTTTGTGTTCGTCTGTGTCAGGGCTTGTAATGGCGGAGGAGAAGAAGCGGAGCGATTCGAGGATGAGGAGTTTTGTTTTGATTTTGTTGTGTTTAGCGCAATGCTGTTGTTTATCGGATGCGATTTTGGATCCGATTGATTTTTTGGCTCTGCAAGCGATTCGGAAGAGTTTGGAGGATTTGCCTGGGTCTAATTTCTTCGCATCTTGGGATTTCACAGGCGATCCTTGTAATTTCGCCGGTGTTTTGTGTGATTCTGATAGAGTTGTTGCCTTAAACCTAGGGGATCCTCGCGCTGGTTCGCCTGGTTTGGTTGGCCGGATCAATCCTGCCATTGGCAAGCTCTCAGCACTCACGGAGTTCACCATTGTTCCTGGTCGAGTCTTTGGAGCTCTGCCGCAGACGCTCTTCCAACTGAAGAACCTCCGTTTTCTTGCTATCAGTCGCAACTTCATCTCCGGTACTCTCCCTGCGAATCTCGGTGAGATTCGGAGTTTGAGGACTCTGGACCTCAGTTTCAATCAACTCACCGGAGAAATTCCTCGCTCCATTGGAACGATTACGGAGTTATCCAATGTCATTCTCTGCCATAATCGCCTCACAGGCACAGTCCCTATGTTTCCGTACCGTAGCCTTAATCGTCTTGATCTGAAGCATAACAATCTCACCGGACATCTTATACCGGACTCTCTTCCTCCTTCTCTCCAATACCTCTCTCTCTCATGGAACCGCCTGAACGGCCCCGTCTTCCGCCTCCTCAGCCGCCTCAACCAGTTGAACTATCTCGACCTCAGCCTGAACCAGTTCACCGGAACCATTCCAACGCGTATCTTCAGTTTTCCGATCGTTAACCTCCAGTTGCAACGGAACCTCTTCACCGGTCCAGTCCTGCCGGCTGCTCAGGTGGCGATTCCAACCGTTGATCTCAGCTACAATCGTCTCTCCGGTCCGATATCGCCAATGTTCTCCACCGTGCAGAATCTGTACCTGAACAACAACCACTTCACGGGAGAAGTTCCAAACAGCCTCGTGGACCGATTGTTGGCTGCGAATATTCAAACTCTGTATTTGCAGCACAATTTTCTGACCGGAATCGAGATCAATCCGACGGCGGAGATTCCTCTTAGTAGCTCATTGTGCTTGCAGTACAATTGTATGGTACCGCCGATACAAACACTGTGCCCGGAGAAGGCCGGCAACCAGAAAACTCGGCCAACGGAACAGTGCGGCGAATGGAGAGGGTGAAATTTGGGAAGTAATTAATTAATTAATTAGGTACATAAAAAGAAAGTAATTAAAGGTGAAAAAAAAAAATAAAGAAAATGATTTTTTTTAATATAGTTTCCGATAATTAATTAATTAATATATACAAAATCTTTGCGGCAGAGAATGTGTTTTCTTCTTCTCTTTTTCTTTTTAGTATCCGTTTATTTGTTTTTGTTCGTTTTTTGGGGTTCAGAAAATAGGAATATTCTTATTTATATAATTGTTTTTAGGAGAGTGCAAATGTTTATTCAATTATATGTACGTTTTTATTTATTTTTTCATTTTCTATTATAATTTCCCCTTTGATTTACTCTCTCTCTCTCTCTCTTTTAATAGCTTTTGTTTTTTTAAAAAAATTTGATTATTGTAGTTTAATGTGAATAATGATTTTTTTTTATATATAGTCGGAATTATTAATGAGAATTTCTTTATATATATATATATAGAATGAAATAGGTATAATTACTTAATGTTATTTTATATTTGTTATTAATTAAAATGTTAGTAACTAAAAATTAAATGTTATTTTTTGACTCGATAAAAACAAAATTTATTTTAATTTTCATATTCAGCAAACCGATCAGATCTAACCTCATTAAACTTTATGAAGAAGAAAGAAGACAATTTATAGAATACGAGATTAGATAGTGATAATTAAACCACATGGGAGATTATAAAGAGAAGTGAAAGTGTAAGATAGAAGTAATCATCTACCAATTAAGCAAAAATGAATAAACTAACAACATTCCATCAAATTCCCGATCAACTCAACTCATCCAGTATAGCTTGTGTTGGGATATCAACTTATTTGAATTGGGTTGAGTTCAACTAAACGAAAACATATATCAAACGAAAGTAGAAGAAAAGGGTTATACTATGTGGTCCTCCCAATTAACTTGACAATTTTGCCCATAGCTCGGGATAAAATTTCTTGCAATACAATCCATATACACATTCCGTAAAATTGGTGCATAATTTGACTGTTTCGATTTTCTTTCTCTAATTAGTTCTCGTCAATTTTGAATATAACTCAAAATTTTCTTTTAGAAGCATCGAAACGTAATAATACCGATTTGTTGTTTGAATCATAAGATTGTAAAGACGAAAAAGTGAATAAAGGCTTGAATTACAATAAATCACTTTAGAAAGTGAAGGCTATAAGTTACCAAAGTTTGTTCCACAAGTAGGATTAATGGCCCATATTTTATTATTAAATAAATACTTTTATCCTTTTTTACTCTTAATAAAATAAATAGAAATAAATAAATAAATAATGTTATATCCAAGTAGGGGCCCTCATACTTTATGTTCCCTCCCTTTTCAATGCTTCCTTCTAAAGTTCCCTTCTTAATTATCACCTCCATGAAAGTGCTCATTTTGCAAATTTTCATGTTTAAAGTGCCCATTTTGCAATTTTTAAGTTGAAACTTTGGGGCTTAAAAGTAAAAGTTCGATTTTTTTTTAAAAAAAAAAAAAATATATAAAGTATAAAGAAGGACCGTTCGTTACCCGACTTAATAATATTCTAACTGATTTGGGTACGGTGTTATAATATTAGGATAGTTACACCCGAGTGCTATACCTATCGATAGTAATTTTATGCATGAACATTATGATCTTTTTTTAAAAAAATAGTTCATAAAATAATAATTCGATAAATTTATGAAACTAAGATCATTTATTTCTTTAATTTTCTCTTTCAAAAAAAAAAAAAAAGTACGAAGTGATTTTTTAAAAGAATTTAAAAAATGGAATAAAGTTTTAATTGTTGAAAGGGGAATTCTTAGAGTCTCCCAAAAAAGGGAACAGTTTTAATGAGTGTTGCTTCCTCCACAAGAAATTGAAAGCAAATGCAAATAATTGTTAATTGTTTATAGAGATTAGCATCGAAACTCGAGCGTTTTTCATTACATGCACGAAATGATTTTATGGAAGTGAAAAACGAGTGTTTTTCGTATATCTTACGTGATAGTGGTCTAACTAGACCAACTTTAAAGACTTGAGTCATTGTGGCATGAGTTCATTTGTAGAGAGGACTGATCGACTTTGTAACAACTAAAACCTATCGTGAGCAGATATTGTCTACTTTGGCCCGTTACGTATCATCGTTAGCCTCACGATTTTAAAACACATCAGGTAAAGAGACATTTCTACGCTCTTATAAAGGGTGTTTCATTTCCCCCCTTCAACGGATGTAAGATCTCACAAACTACATCCCCATCGACAATCTCACAAAATTGAAATTACAAAAAAAACTTCAATTTTTTTGTTCGGTAATTTCATATCATTATTAAAAAATAGTCACGTCGAACGACGTAGTTAAAAAATGATTTAGAAAATCCAAAAAAGAAACAAGGACAAAAAAGTCAATGTTTTGTTGTATGTTTAGGACATAATCCCATCCTTCCCAATGCCCACTTACTCAAACCATTTTGGATTCTTAGGATTTGGCCAAACCTTTCTTTTCAATGTTGGATTTTCTCACTTTTTTTTACTTTCTTTCTTCCAATTCTACCCTTTTCTCGAGAGAATTATCTGATCCTACTACAACGTTCGTTCATCAAGGACGCCACCAGTCCTAAAATCAATCAATAAAAAAAAAACACTAATAAGTTTCAGATCAATGAACAACCTGAAACGGATGAAGTGAACCAACCAGACGAGCCGACTAGATGGGTTGTACTAGCCCAAACCCACAACAAATAGAGATAGTCCACTTTGTTCTATTACATATAGCCACCAGTCTCACGGTTTTAAAACACATCTACTAGAGAGAGGTTTCCACACCCTAATAAGGAATGTTTCGTTCCCCTCTCCAACCGATGTGAGATCTCACACGGGTCATGGGGCATAGCGCATACGTCCAAAACAACCAACCTAACAAACAAACATGGTGGGCAATGAAAAGGAGGTGTGTAGAGTTTGAAGTTATCCCAAACGCCAAGCACACCCCCTCTTTCTAAGAAAAAGCTACAAGGAAATGACAAGAAATAATCAAAATCAATGTTGTAGGGAAAGTGAAATCCATGATTTGACCAATCATTTATGCATGGCTGCAAAATTTCATGCTATTTATGGAGAAGACGTGGGCAACCCATGTCCCCTACTTCACTAGATCTTTAGCAAGAACAAAACCAAGAAGTAGATACAAACAAGAACACTTAATAACACAGAATTCACAAACAAAATGGATCAAATCCAACTTTGTGAAAAAATTAGTGTCTTATCAGTCAGAATGCTCATAAACATTGATAAACCAACAAAATTTACCCCTAAACTTCACATACTCACTTGTCTGGATGGCTGGAAGAGCAAGGCAGGCAAGCTTTCTTTGGGCTTTTTGTTGGCATCTATCTCATCAGCTCCATAAATTTTGGCCACTTGGCTCCTGAACTTGAATAAGCAGCAGTAGCAGCAAAGAAGCAGAGTCCCATGATGTTAATATTGTATATAACCTATACATATACATATATACATATACATATATGTATATATATAACACTACCAAGCATTACAGCAAAGGGGAGAAAAGGAACCCAAGTTTTTTATGTCAAAGCTTCTGTTAGGTGTTGCAGCATTTTTTAGCATTTTTTTAGTGTTTTTTAGTTGTATGAACAGTTACGGGTTGATGAAGCTATTTATCTCATCCATTAGACAATAGAAATGTTGATTGTTAGGCAAGAAGTAAAACCCGATTGTCGCCTGTTCGAGGAAGAGAAGTTTAACGTCGTGACCGGAGTCTTTCAGCCCTTGCACGTAAGCAAGTTGCCAGTCTTGCATTAAATCCAAACCGGCAACGACGACTAGGCTTTTCGGGAAGTCGAGTCCTGCTATGCTTTTGGATTTGGGGCCAAAAATGTTGCAAGCTGGGTGATCTCTGTCTTCTCCTTCAGGGAGATAGGCTCTCCAGTACCAATCTCGGTCTTGGATGGTTACGAAGTATTTACCGTCGAGTTTCTTCTCAGATTCGGTTCTCTTTTTGCCACCGAACATCGGGTGAAGAAGGATATTGCCTAAGACTTCGATGTCTTCTTCAGCTGCCTTCACAGCAACATGATGAGCAATGTTGCCACCAGAACTGTCGCCAGCTAAATACACATGAACCTTAGAGTCCTTCCCACTTTGCAGCCATGTTTTTGACTTAACCCATTTAAGTGCAGCCCAGCCATCCTCATACGCACATGGATATGGATGTTCAGGCGACCGACGATAGTTAACCGAGACAACAGCTGCCTTGCAGATGCTTACAATTCGACGGCAAAACGTGTCATAGATAGCACTGTTGGCTGATGAATGAGCAAAGCTCCCCCCATGAAAAAACAGGATGACAGGAACAACTTTAGACGTGCTTAGAGGCTTCTCAAGATCAACGATACCCCATCGAGCTTCGTTTCCAGGGGATAGCTGATAAACTCGGTTAAGAAGGCCAGAAGCTCGATCGACATGATCAAACGAGAAAACCCCATCAACAGGAATCACATTGGCAGGAACTTTACGCTCAAGATACTCCGCTAACTCACGGTTGAATGTCCCATCCGAGCGGCGGAGAATGTTGTAAGCTAGCTTGAAATTGGAGATAAGCACCCATGTATTCAATGGAACAACGCTCTACACATCAAGATAACAACCCAATTAAGAGAAAGTGAAAACCAAGTAAAATCAGGGATGAACATGATTATTCTGAAGAACGAAGGCATTATCTCCAAGCATTTATGCAGCAAATCTAACTAAAATCCCAAAAACATACCAGAAATACACACAGAGCAAATCATTCTAAGCCAAAAACCATCACCTATACACAAAGACAGCCTAAAACTTGCCCAAGAAGCTTAAAAAACTTGCCCAAAACTCAGCATACAAGAAAGAAAGCTTGTAAACCCAAAATCATAACCTTAAAAAGCAAAACCCAATTCAAAATCTAGCAAAATAGGCAAGAAATGAATTCAGATTAAGAAAGAACAAAAGTACCTTAGATTCATTAAGGTTGACTTCATTACTCCGAGCCATCTCCTCTTGACACCCAGAAAAGAACAAACCCCAAAACGAAGAATCAAACAAAGATTAAGAACAGAGCAAGTGATATCCACTCAAAGAAACAACCAAAACCCTCTGATTCTCATGGCAACAAGAACAAACAAAGAAACAACCAAATGGGCTACTCCCCCTTCTTCTCTAAGCCCTTCAAATCAATCTATGGCGATGATTGAACATAACCCTGATGGAGTATTGGTGTTAAACACCCTTTTTCTCCCCTTGATTGATACCTCGTTTTGGGTTCACAGGGCATTGAAGAGACAGTTTTATCAGAAAGAAGGGAACAGAGAAGTCTCAGAAAAGGCAGGGAGATCAAGCGAAGGGGATAATAGAGAAATAAAAAGAAAGACAAAGTACAAAGAAAGAAAGAGAGAAAGCGAGAGTGTTTGATGGTCAAAATCGCAAATAAGAGAAACAAAACAACGGTGGTGGTGGACGGAGACGCGAGAGAGACGACAAATCGGTCGGCCGAATTCAACTGTTCATAAGGGACCTACCAATTCAATTCAATTCAATTCAATACAATCCAATTCAATTCAAATCAAATCAACAAATCTATCTCTAAACATATATAAACAAATCTGCAAAAAATTCTTACGAATTTCATTAAGGCTTTGTTGATTCCGTTCCCTTTGTGCCGAAATATTTAAAATGTGGATGAACAACTCCTTTGATTATAGGGTTTGGAGGTCAGTCGATGTTAATGTAATGGAAAGATCGGGCTGAACAATGGGCTAATAGCAAATGTCAGAGCCATTTTGGGTCTTTTTTGGTTCTTTTTCATTAATGATTCAATATTTTTTTTTTTTTTTTTTTTGGTATTTATTGGGATTTGCTTTTTGAAAAGTGGGTTAAATTTATAGCTTTTGTCTTTTTTTTACTACTTGGTTAGAATTATCTGAAATCGACATGTTGGACCATAAAATTAAAGTCTTCGTAATAATTCGGTCATAAACACTTCGGTAACAGCTCGAGCCCACCGATAATAGATATTGTTCGTTTTGATTCATTACGTATCGTCGTCAATCTCACGATTTCAAAACGCGTATTCTAGGGAACGATTTTCATGTACTTATAAGAAATGTTTCGTTACACTCACCAATTGATGGGTTTCCATGCACTTATAAGAGTCAGAGTAGGGTTGAACGAAGTTGCCATTTTGGACATTATACATTTACACGTCAATATATCACAATCACTACAAAAGCTATCTTAGTAATAATGAACGCAACAATGACTTTATTAACGTATTTAAACTTCCGACACTACACATCTGTACAAACCCTACTTTCGTTACTCCTTAATCATATTAGCATCGTTAAAAATAACAAGAAATTCAATTATAGTAAATAATAAAAGTCGATACTACGAGAGCTCTAGAAATTTCCTCCCTTTGACCCGATAATTTTATATTCGAAGTGTTTTATTATCCGTTTCGAAATAGGTTAAAACTACGAAGATTTGATTTTAATATGTTATTTAATTTTTAAAAAAATTGTGTAAAAATTAAAAAAGAAATAAAAAATGGTGGAGACGGAGTTTCCTGCGTGCGGCCAACGCCAAAGCACGTGGCGACGAGGGGTTCCGTCTGGATTTTTTTTTTTTTTTTTTTTTTTTTT
>NW_019272040.1:1533850-1549465 GCF_002738345.1 Cucurbita maxima | reverse complement strand
TTTTTTTTTTTTTTTTTTTTTTTTTTTGGTGGCCAAACCTATTACTTAGTCAACTTTTGATTACCGAAATTACCCTCGTATGTTTTTCGGAAACTACCAAAATGCCAGCGAGAGCGACACGTGTTTTGTCCTCTTCCCCAAAGCGCGTGACGGCATGTTTTTTGTCAGAATCTGACAGGAGGCTTTGCTTTTATTTTATTAATTATTTTTTTAAGAAAGTTGAAAAGTTGTAACGTGGGCTTTGGATTTTGTCGTATTCATGGGCTATGGACACGTGGCATTATCCAGTGGGTCCCGCTAATAACCGTAGGTTTTATTTTTCTTTGGAGAAACGTTAAAAAAAAAAACAAAAAAAAAAAAACAAAAACATCGTTGTTTTCTTTTGTTTTGTCTTGCTTCGGTTATCGAAGCTCCTTCATGTGGGTCCCGCCCGTGATGCCCATCGTCTTCTCTCCACCTGCCACGTGTCCTTATCCAGTCTTTTCATCGGTCTGATTGATTGCCTTTTTTTTTTCTTCTCTTTTTATAATTTCCCCATTTTTCATTGTTTAAATTCTATTTTTTAAAAATATTTATTTTAGTTGTTCATTCTTTTAAATTTAACAAATTTAATATTAAAAGTTTATAAATTAAAATAAAATATATATGCAGATTAAAAAAACATGTTCATAGTTAAACTAATTAAAACTTTTAATTTTTTAATATTTTTTAATTATCCTATCATCGTAATTACTCTTATTTATATGTGTGATTGGTTTATTCACATACCCCTTATTTACGTTGCATGTCCACTAGCTTCTGTTTCGGTTCGTCCCGAACCACGTTTCACTAAAGAGAATAATGCCTAGGATTCAGACCATGATATAGAATTCAAATTTGCCGTTCAATGGCCTCGACGTTTCCTACCTCCCTTGCGACATAGTCATGTTACTTACTCTTTACTTTTAAGAGAGAAAACTATTCCTACATACCACACGAGCCCTTTCGACGTGCTTGTTCTCACCCACATGCTTTCCCTCGACATGAAATTGCTTCAAGTAAAGTATATTTAATTTTGAAATTTCTATAATTGAATCACCGAAAGTGAAGATACCTTCCAGTAAAATATGTATATATATATATTTTTTATTATTGGAACAAAAGGAAAATAAGAAAGCGAGAATAATATTGAAAACATTAAAATAAAAAAAATGTGGGAAAAAAGAAAAGGAGAGTTAGTGGTTGAAGAATTGGATGTATAATTTGTCGTGTAGTGAATCACGTGCCGCGCACACGTCAAAAAAACATAAAGAATTAATTTATACCATACTGATTGTCGCGTTGGTTCCAACTTCCTTTTAAAAAAAAATAATAATAATAAGAACTTTGACTTTATTTAATGTTATTTAAAAAATTAATTAATAAATATAATCTTGCTTTGTTTGGAGGTTTAATTAGTAGGTCATAGCCAGGTGTAATTAACCATAATAAACGCTAAACATTATAAAATATTTAATAATAATTAAATTTTACAAAAATAATCTTGAAAATTATGGTACAAATTACCTTTTACTAAAATTTTATTCTTATAACACAATTTACCGCTAATTTTACCTTAAAGTTCAAATTAGTTTAAATCTACGAATAATGCAAAAAAAAAAAAAAAAAAAAAAAAAACATAATTAAAAATAATATTTATTTAATTAAGGTGGGTTTAGGAAATTTAGTTAAAATTATTGGGTTTTGATAAAATAACCCAAAAAGGATTTGTCATTTAGTAACTTAGGTCAACACCCATGAAAATTTTATTAATTACTTTTCTTTCCACCTCCCTTTTTAAATTACCCTTAAAAATAGTTTTTTTTTTTCTTTGTTAAATTTATTCATTTTCAATGTTAATAGAACTACCCTCCAATTTGAGTTGGGTTGAATTTTTTTTTTAAATCAAAAAATTTGAATCACATATTAACATTTTTGTGATCGGATAAAAAATAGGACTACAATCCAACCCTCCTTACTTTTGAAATTATTATAAAAATTAAGAATATTTGACATATATAACCGAGGTTAGTGTTGTGTTATGACTAGTGAGTGTTTGATATTGCCAAATAGTTTAACCTCTTTCTCGAGGGCAGCTCCAACCACTATACACTAAAATCCTTATAAAAAATAAAAAATAAAAAAAAATTCATTCCCCTCGTCAACTAACATAGACTCGATTGAATTTAGGATTGCAATTTGAAAAAAAAAAAAAAAAACCCATTTGCTTAAATTCCATAATCCAAAAGTAAATATTTAAAAAAGTATATTAAAATCCAAAAAAAAAAAAAAGTATTAATTGAGAATGGCGGGTTAAAAAAGACGAGGCAGCCGATTAATAATAAAACAATAATAATTTAAATATATTGCAAGGGGTTTTGTCTTGTCATTTGAAACAGACAAGTGGGATATTTTATTGGAAACAATTAATGGCGCTCTGTGATTGGCTAATAAAACACTGTCGTGTTGTAATACTAATGGACAACAAAAATAATCCTAAACATACTGTACTAAAAGAAAACACATTTATCAAAACCCCAAAATGCCCCCTAGTTTTTTTTTATTATAAATAATTGCATTATGTACTATATTTTATGATAATAATGACTTCACATGTGTCATGGGGGCTTTTCTTGCTTTCATTTATGTTGGTTTACTAATAAAGATTAAAGGGTGTTTTTTTAAAAAGGGTATGTTTTGGTATCTATATTTTGATCTAGAGATTGGGTATTGGATTATTGAGATGAGCCCTACCTTCGTTAATTTAGTAGAAGATCATGAGTTTATAAGTGAAAAATACTATATCTATTATTGTGAGACTTTTTAGAGAAGCCCAAAACAAAACCACGAGAGCTTATGCTTAAAGTGAATAATATTATCCCGTTACATCAACAATGTACATCTTCTTTTTAAGTGTCCCAATTATAGAAACTTTAGATTAAACGTGCTAAAAAGATTTGTATTTGTCTATCTTCACCCTTATAAACGAAAAATGGATAACGTAATCATGTCACAAGGGATGTAGAAAAATGTTGGAGTCACCAAGTGCCAAATCAAGATTTCAAATCATGACATGAGCCATAACAAATAGTATCAAGGCAATTTTCATTCTTAGAAGTGAGAAATGAATAATGTGATCATGTTGCAAGAGAAGTAGGCAAATGTCGAAACTATCAAGTATTGAATAATGTGATCATGTTGCAAGAGAAGTAGGGTCATTACAAAAAGTATCAAAATAGTACCTCTTCCCATAAGACATGGTTCAAAGGCAAACTAATACAAAAGCTAGTGATTATATGACACTGGAGTAAAAGAAGTATACATGAATAAACCGAAACCAAATTTGGATGAGAACCTTGAATACTCTAGAAGATATGCAAACACACCAATATCCTTGACCTAACATTTTGAGGTAATTCTTACTTCCATCCTCAATTTAATGTTGGATAAAAGTCTCACATCGACTAATTTAAGAAATAATCATGAGTTTATAATTAAAGTCATAAGAGCTTATGTTTAAAGTGGATAATATCATACCGTTGTGGAGATCATCACTTGGTTCGAGCAGCAGAACAATGTGGATGCAAATTTCATAGGTTTGGAGGAAGGGAAGACAACAGTTGGAGGACAAAACAAGGCTTGTCTATTGTTGGTGGCTGATGACACAGCGGCGATTCGTGTAGTCGAGCAGAGCGACATCATCCTATAGTTGAAACAGCCTAAGCCTAGTCCTCAGGGGAGGGAAGAGAGGGAAGGTAGAGGTGGGTGGGGTCAATATGGTGTTTGTAGAGACACCAAATGAGTGAGATCCACTGGATTCCCGACACGACTGACTCGACGAAGTATGTAAAAGAATCTGTTCTATCGCCCTATTCTTGTCAAACCATTGAAATGGCTGCTTTGGCTTCTAGAAAACATTTCCTAGGGGCCGTTCTAGTTGAATGTTCTTTCCTATTCAAGATTGATTGTAATGAAAATAGTAGATTCAGTGGCACAATCAAACCTAATCAACCTAAGGCAGATATCTTAAATGGGAATGGTGTATTCCAATTGCAAAACGTGTATGACAACCAAGCAGGCAAGCAACAAGGATAGAATATAGTTTCAACTATGTGACAGAGCCTATATTCTTTGCTTATATGGGATCTCACAATCACTTGGTGTATGACTTTGATACCATTTGTAACAACTCAAGCTCACCACCAGCAGCTATTATCCGTTTTAGGTAGAGGGTTTTAGGTAGAGGTTTCCACACCAACTCAAGCTCACCACTAGCAGCTATTATCCGTTTTAGGTAGAGGGTTTTAGGTAGAGGTTTCCACACCTTTATAAGGAATGTTACGTTCCTCATCCCAACCAAGATCTCACAAAAGAGAACCGTCTTTGTGTGGTTCATAAAATTTAAACAGATTCCAAACCAAGGCAATAAAACCACACAACCATTTTCACTCTTACGTACCTAGTGTATCAAAATTTGTTGATGATCAGAAACTTTTAGAACTCTTGTGATGCAGATTCAATGTTGCTTTTTCCTGATCCCGCCTTCCTAGGCAAGAGGTTTTGATGGATATTCGGCAACACTCCATTTGCAATGTTCACATCACTCAGGAGTTGGTCAGCTCCTCGCCGTTTGTTGTCTCTGGTACTGCAAGCTCAAGCACCTGCCAATGGAAATTTGAAGTATATAAAGCTACTTGGAAGGTAAGACCAAATCATCATCATATCTCATGAAAATGTTGGGATGAACCCATGTAATACTTCATTAATCCAAAGAATCAATCAACATAATCTAGTAACTTCATGAACTCATCCACCTGGAAAAACTGAATAAACTGCACTGAATTCGAACTTCAAAGCACAAGATTACTGCTATGAATGCGATTATAGTAAAGTAACATCACTTCATGCGATGCCAACGCATAAACAATTTCTGCAACAACCAATTTACCAAGAGAAACAAATAAGATCCTCCTCCCAATCGATTCCAAAGCAAAAGCAGAAGAAACAAAACTAAATCAAATACGACAATTCCGATTCAAGTGATCTAACACTGCACTAAAACACTCCAACGAATGCAACAACTCCCCAGATAAACATACCGGAAACACAAGTTAAAGATACAATGAAAGATGAAGCTCTTACCTCGGCAGCGGAGAGGTAGACAGGTGCGCTAGCGCCAACAGGCAACTAAAGGCCAGCCCTCTGATACTACGAAACCGAGTTCGCCGCTTAGGGATTCCCTCGGTCGCCCTTAGTAAAACAAAATGAACTAATCATTATGTTCTTTTCCGGCGGATGATCGGAGAAATAGAAATGCGAAAATTCACAATGATGGACAGTAGAACTATTGAATATCGAAGGATTAAAGTAGACATGTTCCAGAATAATATATTAATCTATACACGAAAATATACTCGCAACTTATATACCATTTTAAAATAATATATAAAATAATCCTGTCAATATGATTTTGCAGTTCTTGTTTGCAAAACTTACAGAAAGCGGATCGTGACTGATCCCAAAAACTTACACAATAAAAATTCAACTGGTTCCTTTCTATTCAAATTAGTGGTGAACTTCATCAGCATTTACACACACTATAGAAATTTATCGGCGACGAAGACGGATACCTTTCTAACCAAAGCTCGTTTCGTAGATTTACGAACCTGATGAAGAAAGATTCATTGAAGCTAATAACAATCTTACATAACCTAACTGATTCGTTTTCTGTTAATCGACGGATATTTCTAATGCAACCTAAAATTCCTGAGACGCCGATCCGATCTCGGCCTTATCCTTCGTGCTACCAGCCTTCTTCGGCAAAAGAGACTGATGAATTTTAGGCAGCACTCCTCCGCTGGCAATCGTGACTGATCCCAAAAGCTTGCTCAATTCCTCGTCGTTCCTCACTGCTAGTTGAATATGCCTCGGGACGATTCTAGTTTTCTTGTTGTCCCTCGCAGCATTACCAGCCAACTCCAAAACCTAAACGAAAAACAAAAAGTCATAATCAGAACACTGAGAACTGAAAAAATTGAACTCGGAAGTAAAATTAACGATTACGATTCACAAACCTCGGCAGCGAGGTATTCGAGAACGGCGGAGAGGTAAACCGGTGAGCCGGAGCCGACACGCTGAGCATAACGGCCCTTCTTGAGGTACCTGGCGATACGGCCGACGGGGAATTGGAGACCGGCCTTGTGAGACCTAGTGACGGACTTGGTGGCAGATTTCTTGCCTCTGCCAGCCTTCGCCGGAACATCGGTGGAACTCATATTTACTTTACCTTAACGAAATTGAGGACAGACTAATTTGGAGCAAAGAAGATTTTCGCGAGATGAATAGACCGTGGTGGTGTAGTTTGAATTTATAGTGAAAAATGAAAGTCCGTGATTGGTGAACTTGCTTTCACGCAGATCGCCAGCGTGGAGGAAAATGAATTTATTTCCTTTTTTAAATTAAACGTTTTGAAAATTTGGCGCCACGAGTGGCAGAAGATTTGAAAATTACACTTTTCGCTTGTTTTTTTTTTTTATTTTAAATACCATTTTAATATTTGAATTTTCACTTTTAATAATAGATTTAAAAAAAAAAACATTTATTTTGTAAAGTTGGGAGTGAGTCACAAGTTTGCTAATTTAAATAGTGATCCTGTGTTTATAAGTGAGAAATACTATCTCCATTGTTGGAGCTTACATCCCGTAACGTTGAGCAGTGATTCCTCACTTATAAAGTGTCCAACCAAAATTAATAATTTAATTTTTAATATTTATATCAAACGGGACGGAGAAAGAGACAGAAAATATAATCCTTTCATCCGTCCCGTTTACCTAACCAAAAAATGTTTTTATATTAAAGTGGACCTGAACGGATGTTCTACACTCTCTATTTCACGGGTAAATATGGAATCTCCTCTTAAATAGTAAGTTGACTATTTGAGTATATACATAAATTATGTAAAATGAATTTTGAAAATCCTACGAAAATAAAAAATCAATGGCTTATTTTCCTCAATTTCTTAAGAGGAAAATTACAAATTCAATTTACAGATTGAACTGAAAAACAAGGCTAAAATTATTGGAAAAAAAATGGAGAACGGCGAAGATCAGATTGAAGAACAGCCTTCTTCAGCCCTTCAATCTCATCTTCTTCATCTTCTTAGTTTCCACAGCACAGAGATGAAATCTGTCTACCGGAGACAGCCAAATCCCTTCTCAGACATTTCAACGGATTCGGTTCTGCACCACTCGCCAGCAGTACCCGAGCCACCTCCTCCTGCCCGGACTCGACGGCGCACTGCAGCGGCGTGTATCCGGCGTCGTCGACGGCGTCCGTATCCGCTCCGTGCTCGAGCAGCGCCTTGACGCACTCGACTCTGCCTTTGAACGCTGCCCTGTGCAGAGCCGTCCATCCGTTCTGGTCCTTTCCGTTTATCTTTGCTCCTGCCGCCACGCAGCTTCTTAGACCTCGAACATCGCCGGCTCTTGCTGCTCTGTGCAATGCGTCGCCTAATCTCAACGAATCGAATAGATCTGTGTGTCCGTTCTCCGATGCAAGTGCGAACGCTGTTTTTCCGTCGGAGTTCACCGCGTATTTCACGTTTGAGCAGTTTAGAAAATACTCCACGGCTTCGAAATGTCCTTCCGCCGCCGCGGAATGTAGCGGAGTCCATTTGTTCCGATCCACCGCCTCTGGATTACCGCCAATCGAAAGGAGGAAACGTATTGCCTCAACGTGACCTCGAGCCGCCGCGGTGTGGATCGGAGTACGACCGTTGGAATCGACGGAATTTACTAGTATGTCGGGAAATTTTTTTACTAGTAGCTCCATGAAATCGACGCGGTTCATCGATGCCGCTATGTGTAAGACCAAATCGACAGAGAAATCGATTTGACAGTGCGAATCAATCAATCGCTTCACGATATCGATCTTCCCTGTCATTACAGCTAGCGACATCATTGACCGTTTGAGAGAATCCTTGACATTGACGTCTACACCAGCATCGATCAGAGCAGAAACTAACCCTAATTTCCCGGACAAAATAGCCGGTTCCATCAACGCAGTCAATTGAGACTTCGTACAACTAGAAATCGCTTTGTTAAAAAGAAAACTCAACTCCGTGATTCGATTATGGTGCGAAATTAGGAATTCAACGACATCAGGACCGACGAAGGAGATGAGCAACAAAGCATCCTTGAAAATATGGCGTCCATGTTTGGAGAACAAGAGGCGGAGGTCGTCGGTGTGAGAATTTCCGATCGGAACCATGGCGGATCGGACGGAGATTTTGTCCGACGGATTACTGAGAGGAGGTTGATCGGAGGACTTGCAGGAAATGGTGTAGGAAGAAGAAGAAAGCGGCGGAATCACAGAGAAATCTTGCGAAAACGAAAAAACAGAAGGATTCGATGAAGTTAAACAAACTGCAACAGACATGGTGTGCATCAGATTTGCGAGTGTGAAAGTTGCGCTACACTTTTCTCCTTTCGTGAAACAAAATTCCACTTCCTTCACATCAGGCTTCACTAATCTGTCCATTTTTTTTTTTCCTTCAGGGGAGATAAAATTTTCTCGGGAAAATCACAGAAATCCCAAGCCAATGGAAGAACATCAAGAAGAAGAAAAATCAATGGAAGAAACCCCAGGTATGAACATTCATCTGAACAAAAACAATTCTCTCTTCATTTCTTTGTTTTCTGATCTTTGACTGTTCAAATGAACGGGAAAGATTCATAATGACTCAGATTGTTGATTAGAAGAAGCACGATTAAATTATGGCATGTCGGGTGGTCTGGGTCTAATCTGATAGGACTAGGATTAAGACTTTTCTTTGTTATTAATTATCTTTCTGTTGAATTTTTAATAGTGTTCTTCGTTCTAAAAACAGGACAATAGGATGGGTCTCATTTTGTATAATGATTGGTAAATTACCAAATTAGAGGTTGAAATTTTGATTAAACGGTATTTGGAAATAATTTTCTATGTTTTTAAATATTATAGAGGGCACATCAAGTTGGTTTCTTAATTTATAGTGCCCTAATATAACGGGAGTGGTTTTGGTTTAAGATTTATATATTCAAAAATCTAATAATCTCTTAGATTATTATTATTATTATTATTTTTTTTTGTTGGTCCGAGTCAACTTGAAATGCCATTTGGGCGGGGTAAGTCGAATTTGTGGAGTTCTAAGGGTAGAGATCCCACGTTGGTTGGGAAGAAAAACAAAACATTCCTTATACCGGTGTAGAAACCTCACCTTAGCAACACATTTTAAAATCGTGAGACTGACGACGATATGTAACGAGTTAAAGCGGATAATATCTGTTAGCTATAGTCTTTGGTGGTTACAAATAGTATCAGAGCTAGTCACTGAGTGGTATGCATGCCAGCGATGATGCTGGGCCCCTAAGGAGGGTGGATTGTGAGATCCCACATCGGTTGAATATCCCACGCTGAGCCTTGAAGCATGTCTTATAAGCATGTTAAAACCTTTCCCTAGCTAACGCGTTTTAAAACCGTGAGGTTGATGAGCCCTGAAGCATGTCTTATATAAGGGTGTTAAAACCTCTCCCTAGCAGCTAGCGCTGAAGCATGTCTTATAAGAGTGTTGAAACCTCTTCCTAGCAGATGCGTTTTAAAATCGTGAGGCTGATGACGATACATAAGGTCATATGAAACCTCTAATCTGTATTTTTATGATGATGATCCCTCTTTTTAGAAGAAAACTTATTTATATGTGGGTGTAATTTCGTAATTTCCTAAATTTTTCATTCAAAATGAATTTAAAAGCAAAGAAAACTATGTAAATATAAATATCAATATTAAATGCTATAATCCATAGGGAAAGAAAAGAACTTGATTATTAATGTAAATAATTATTTCTATTTATAGAAACATTAGTGAATATATACATCAGCCTTTTTTTTAGGTGTTTTTATTTTAAATCCTTATCCAACACGTATGTTTATTTTTATGTAATTGAAAATATTTTCCCTGCATTTATTATTTGTATTAAATTATATTAAATTATATTATGATTGTTTTCAAGATATGGTGGAATTGGAAAATGGTCAATTTTGTAGGCTTGTGTGTTCAATGTACCTTCCACTTTAATGAGTTATTTTCGAATTATTTTTAACTGGATTTTCACATTATTTTCTTGTTCCAATATGAGTGGAGATCGAAATACCGGCATTTAAATTAACAACAAATGTCTTATTCTTTGAATTATGTTGGTACCGACTCAACAAATTAGTTCAAAGTTGCTACTGAAAATTTATCCATTAGGAATTATTTATTACTTTAATTTTTTGTAGGGGGCTTATCCAAGTCTTTGATGTTCATACTGAACTCCACTTCCTCGAGTTTTAATGCACGAATCTCTGTATGAATGAAACCCCTCTTCTCTTCCGTTCAAAACTCATCTCGATTTTCAATCTTCCCGTTCAAACTCACCTTCAAAATCCTCCATTCTTTCCGACCACTCTCATCATCGGCAGCCGCCGGAAAACCCAAATGGAATTCACTCACCAATGTCTTCATTACCAACCCAACTCTTCTGATCTTACAATCATGCTCTTCCATGTTTCATTTGAAGCAAATTCAAGCTCACATGATTTGCACTGGCCTCATGAACCAAATCTTCCCGGCTAGCCGCGTCGTAGCCTTTTGTGCTCTCTCCGATGCCGGTGACATTCATTATGCCCATCTCGTTTTCGCTCAGATTGAAAACCCTAACTGCTTTTTGTGGAATACGATGATCAAGGGTTATTGCAGAGCTAAATGCCCTTCAATGGGGTTCTTGTTTTTCCGGCAAATGATTCGGAATCGCGTCGAATTGGACTGTGGGAGCTTTGTTTCTGCGCTCAAGGCGTGCGGCCACTTTGCCGGGAAAGCAATAAGAATGGCGGTGCATTCTGTGGTTTGGAAGTTGGGGTTTGGTTCTGGATTGCTGGTTCAAAATGGATTGATTCAGTTCTATGTTGAAACTGGGTGTATTGGTTTTGCACGCCAAGTGTTTGATGAAAGTTCTGTGAAGGATGTTGTTACTTGGACGACGATGATCAACGGGTACACAACGAACAATTATTTGGATGAGGCTGTAATGTTATTTGATTTGATGTTGTCGAGTAACGTTGAGCCGAATGAGGTCACTATGATTGCTTTGCTTTCTGCTTGCTCGCAGAAGGGAGATTATGTAATGGGAAGGTCACTTCATGAACTCATAAAAAGGAAGAACATAAGCTCCAGTGTTAATTTGGTCAATACCATGTTGGATATGTATGTGAAATGTGGCTTTTTAGTAACTGCTAGAGAGATTTTTGACAACATGGATAGAAGGGATGTTTTTTCTTGGACTAGCTTGCTTAATGGACTTGCTAAAAATGGAGATTTGGAAGCTGCAAGGAAGGTGTTTGATGAAATGCCTGAGAGAAATATTGTCTCTTGGAATGCTATGATTGCTGGTTATTCCCAAAACAGTCAGCCAATGGAAGCTTTGAAGCTATTTCACAACATGGTGGATGTTGTCGGATTGGTTCCAACCGAGGACACTTTGGTCTGTGTGCTTTCTGCTTGTGGCCAATTGGGATGTTTAGAGCTGGGCAAATGGATTCATGACAACCATGTCAATAAAATGGGACTTCAAGTGAGTTTGATAATGAACAATGCAGTTATGGACATGTATGCCAAATGTGGGAGCATTGATGCAGCTGCAAAGCTCTTCCACTCCATTCCCGAGAAAAATCTAGTTTCTTGGAACACAATGATATCTGCGTATGCATCTCATGGCCATGCCAAGAGAGCTCTCACTCTGTTCGATCAAATGAAACGCTCGGGACTAAAACCAGATCACATCACCTTTGTCGGCGTTCTATCAGCTTGCAGTTACGGAGGATTTGTTTCGAAAGGTCGGGAGCATTTCGAAAGCATGGAGAATACCTTTGGAGTAGAGCCAAAGAGGGAACACTACGCTTGTATGGTGGATTTGTTTAGTCGAGTTGGGTTGTTGAAAGAAGCTTACGAGCTAATATCAAAGATGCCGATGAAAGCAAGTGAAGGGGCTTGGGGAGCTTTGCTTGATGCTTGTAGGAAGCAGGGGAATGTGGAAATGGCTAAGTTAGCTGCTGGGAAGCTTTTGGAATTGGATCCTGAGGACAGTGGGATTTATACTCTTTTGGCGAATATTTGTGCTGATGGGAAGAGATGGGACGATGTGAGAATGGTGAGAAGGATGATGAGAGAAAGAGGAGTCAAGAAGGTTCCTGGGCATAGCTTGATAGAGGTTGGAGGTACGTTTCATGAGTTCTTAGTTGCTGATAATTCTCATCCTCGTTCTTTAGAAGTTTATAGAGTGGTAAATGAATTGCTTCTGCTGTCTAGTTTGGTAGATTTTGAACCTCTAGAAAATGATTAGTTCTTTTATGATTTCTAGAAATTCTTGCTTAGATAATATGACTGCATGGTAGAATTTGAATAATGAAGGTATTTAGAGGTACTGTGGTGGATGAGATGGTACCTGTGAGATCCCACATCGGTTAAGGAGAAGAACGAAACAATAAGGTTTCAAGCTGAATTGCTTCAACGGCCGTTAACCCCTGTGTTCTAAAGAGCAAAGGAGATATTATCCTTTTTGGATTTTTTTTTCTAGGCTGCCCTTCAAGGTTTTAAAACGTGTCTGCTAGGGAAAGGTTTCCACACCCTTCTAAGGAAGGTTTTGTTCTCCTCTCCAACGGATGAGATCTCACAATCCACCTTCCCTTGGGGGCCAGCGTCCTCGCTGGCACACCACCCGATATCTAGCTTTGATGCCACTATAATAGCCCAAGTATACCACTAACAAATATTGTTTGTTTTGGTCCGTTACGTATCATCATTAACCTCACGATTTTAAAACATGTCTATTAGGGAGAGGATTCCATACTTTCACAAGAATGCTTCATTCTCCTCTCCAACTGATGTCAGATCTCACACTAACTTACCAAGACAATAGTCAATCATATTGAAACAGAGATACTGTCAAGATTTTGAGCTATTTTGATATAACAAGGTCAAATTTTAATGATGAATTCAAACTAGGACGGCCACCAACCGAGCACAATCAAAGGAGGGAGGGAGGGAGGAAGGAAGGAAGGAAGTTGAATTTTACCCTTTTTCTGAGTGTTCAATCCAAATGAACCCAGAAAAAAAAAAAGAACACACTTAGAAAAACCAAAAGTTTTGGTTTGTTTACTTTAGAAACAAGCCTCTCAACAACATTGGAAGAAAGGAAGGAGGGTAGAAAAATGGCCTCATAAAAAAGAACCAAATAATAATAATAATAATTAGGGAGATGCTATGATGCCAAACAAGTCTCCCAAAACAACCTGTTTTTTTCCACATCATTAAGCATTTTGAAGTCCTTAGTTGAATCAATTGAAGCACTTGAGCTTGTTGTGAATCCAATTGCCTTGCTTTCCACCACCCCATCATTCTCAAACGTCTCCTTGTACTCCTCCTCGTCATCCTCCTCCGCTTCACTCTCATTTTCATCTCTCACAAATTCATCGTACAAATCAGGAGTATCATCCGTACAAGATTCAGCGTCGTTAAACTCTACCTTCGTGCAAGATTTAGCATCGTTAAACTCCACCAAATTCAGGGTGGCAGTTGAGCCTCCAAGGTCGACCTCCGAGTCGCCAGATGCCTCGAAGAGCAAGTAAGATGAAAAATCATCGATGTGATCCCGAGCAAAATAGTGAGGATGGAAGTTGAAGAGCATAATGATAAAATGGGAGGGAAAAGGAAGGGGAGAAAGAAAAAGAGAAGTTTTCTTTGTATTACAATGTTAACAAATGGAGGGTGTGGTGTGCTTAAGACTTATTTATATAAAGCAAAGCCTTCAAAGTTGAACAAAAACCTGGGCTGCCCTTGAGATTATAAATAATTTTGTGGGTCATCTTGTAAAGTTGGTGTAAAAAGAGGGGGGTTTTTTTAAAAAAGAAAAATTATATATATATATATAATATTGGAAAAGGCCACTTGTGAAAGGAATGAGAGCTTCTAGAAGTAAAATGATGGCCTTAATTAAATAATAAATTTAATATTATGAAGAAATTGATTATTTTTTATTATTTTTTTTTCCACTTTAAATAAATAAGACAACAATCATTCTCAATTCAATTTTATTTATTATTATTATTATTTAAATTTATTATTCTAGATGAAGTTTGATTTTGGAATGTACATGTTTTGAAATAAATAAATAAATATATATATAAAATTTTGTGAAAATATTTGAAGACTACTTTGGACTACTTTCTTTGATTTTTTTTATAAATATATTTTAAATATTAAAAATGGTAAGAATTCTTCAACTTTCAATTTGGTCTCTAAATATATTTTTTGTGGATGTTTTTTTTTTAATAATTTATTAAAAAAATAAATAAACTAAATTAAGGTGATGTGATAAATAACTAAATAAACTAAAATTAGACTAGAAAACGACCATATATATATATATATATTTTATTATTATTATGATTGTCACATCAAGGTTTATTAATGATATGAAGGCGAAAATCTATATTTATCAAAAAGAATAATAATAATTAATTAAATGGGATAATTAATGTGAAGAGATTAAATAAATACCGTATTTATTACTTAACCATTGAGAACGTGGTTATTTATTATGGTAATTTATTAAAGTGAAGACTTCCACGAAGCCCTAGAAGGGTAAAAATGGAAATTTGCTTAACAGTGAAATAAAAAGATGTGTCCCGAGTCGTGTAAAGTCATCAAGAAAGCCTATAGGAACAAAATGAACGTTTTAAAGCTACGTTGACTAACAAATATGAACATAATTAATAGATAAGACATCAATTATCATTCTCGAGCTTGATAGTTCAATTCACGTAAGGCTAAAAATAACTATATTGTGACACCCGAGTAAATAAGAGATACATGAATGAATCGAAATCATATGAGAGCAATTTTGAAAATAAGATTACTAAGAGATGTTTAAAAGAATTGAAAGTCTACCTGTTCCAATAAGATGCACTTTCCTTCTCGATTGCTTAATCACAAGAACTTCATAATTAAACGTATTTTGTTTGGAATAATTTGCTATAGTCTAGGAATTTTCGTAAGATCATATAAGTGGGAACAAAACATGTTGAAAGAACTCGTGCTAGTTTGTAAAGTAACGTGACCATGTCACAAGAAATATAGGGGAATGCCGAGTCTATCAAATGTTGAATCCAAATTTCAAATACTGATCCTAAACATAGGTAGTTACAAAATAACTAATAATAATAATAAATAAATAAATAAAATTCGTGGTTTTTTTTTTATTATTATTATATTTTTTTTTCTGGAAGGTGGCAGAATAAGGAAGTCCATTTTGGTCATTTTGCTTTCTTCAGAAACGTGAAGCAACGGCTTATCATGAAATTACACGTGGCATGATCTGGACGGTGGATGTTTAGTCAATGAAACCTACCGAACATGCACATGCTTATTACCCAAGCATTTGAAAACCAGTTCACATCAAATTCAATCAAAAGTAAGTGACCAAATTAGGGCTAAGTTATATATATATATATATATATATATATA
>NW_019272040.1:1524622-1533813 GCF_002738345.1 Cucurbita maxima | reverse complement strand
TTTGTTTTTTTTTTTTTTTTTTTTAATAAGATGTGCGTAGAGAACGAGACGAAGGCAATGTCGTTCGTAAAGCTCGTTCCCTAGTGGAAGGAGGGGGCAACAGTGGAGAATCTTGAACAATAGCGAAAACCCATTCCAGAAATATCGTGTGAGTGAAAAAGGGCAATGTCGTTCCTAAAGTTCTTTCATGGAGGGTGTGCTTCGGCTAACTTCGTGCCAACAATCGCAATAAGATAGGGGCAAGTGTTCTTCGAAGTGCTTGGTGTAAAGGGCATGTATGCAGTGAATCGGGTCGAATTCATTTGAGTAAGACAAACTCCAACCCTACTTAATCAACCGGTAGAACTTTACATATTTAAGAGAATTCTAACATGATTAGGAAACCCGAATTTTCAATCACTAACTTTTTTTTTTTTTTTTTTTTGATACTACAAATCCATTAATTTGGTATTGTGAATAAATAATAAATAAATATATTGATGTGACAGGAAAAGACAAATCCTTCAAATTAGGTATAATGATAGTATCTGGAAAGATGCGGACATTTCAATTCTTTTTTAACCAATTTTTTTTTTTATTTTGAATATAAATAATTCTAATCTATTTTCTTTTTATTTTTTCAGTATTATAATTTAAATATTAAATTAAAATTTTCAAACACCATAACCTAACTAGTTAGGCTACAATAAATATATATATAAACAATTTATGATTTAATTGAGATATTTATTTATTTATTTATTTATTATTATTATTATTTTATAAATAAGAAAGTTCTCTTGGCATTTTTTTTTTTGGGATTTTAGAAAGACCTCCTTAAAATATTTATTTATTTTGAAATTCAAAAGGTAAAATAAGTCTCAGTGGTAAAAAAAACGAGTTACGTGAAAATTTAACATATTTTTGGGTCAATTTTTAAGGTATCATTGACCATATTCGGTCATTTTTTAAAGTCATAATTACTTAATTTTTGTTGTTCTAAGTCAATTTTAAAAACTAGGAAACTTAAATTAGACTTTTAAATACAATTAATAATTATTGGATTATAATTCATAGATTAATATTAATGATACATCCCAATCAAATGAATATAGTAAATTACTCGCATCACATTTTCTCATATTATTAATGCAATTATTTAATGGGAAATAACAATTTAACTAATTTAATACCTAACTTGAACTTATTAAAATATTATACAATATTCTTTAAACAAAGTTGGATATTTAATAAAGTTAATACCTACCCATTGCAAAATAGTTTTTCCTTATTTTAGTCAAAGAAAAAATATCAATATTTTTTTTTAAATGAAACGAATTATTCTTCAAATACCCATTTTTAATCTAAATTTGTCTAAGATCTAAAAATAATTGAATTCATAAATAAATAAAATTATTATAAAAATTATATATAATGAAATTAATTAAATTTGACTTCCTGATCCACAAAAATAAAAATAAAAAATAGTAAATAATAATAATAACGGTTTTTATTAAAACATTAAACTTTATCAGTTTGAACTATTCCTTAGAATTTTGTTGAAATAATATTAGAAAAAAAAAAGGCTAGCATCAAAAAAATAATAACAATTTTGATTAATGAGTGGTTTATTTGGTAAGATTTTAAGAGAGAATAATTTTATTTAATTTATTTTGAATAGAGTTTAAATAAAACTATTCGTTTAAAATTTTAATGAATATAAACTTAAAAGTTTAGGGATATAATTTATTTATTTATTTTTATATCAATGATAATTCGAGTTTATCGAACATTCTAACGAAATATTTGAGCCGACCCCAGATCACAATTCTACTCCCTTTGATACGTCCGAAACCTAACTTTACAACGAATAGTATTTGCAAGGAAGCTACAAAGAACCAACCACACATAATTAGAGAAGAAATCAAAATTGATCAACAAAGACTAAGAGGTTCATTGACTCAAGAAATTAAGGAAAAACAAAAAGAAACCTGAATGAACATATGAATCTTCCTCTGTCATCTGTATGAAATGGGAAACATGTTTTGTGATCAAAGGGTCTTGAGTTTACAAAATAAAGGCACCAAGGTCACATGTATGAACCAATCGGTGTTAAGCTTACGACGTCATTGCATGTATGCATGCAATGAAACCGAGTCATGTACTGACCTATTTCTGACTTAGAAGTGGTTGTTTTACGTCTAAAACACTCGAGTAGACATTGCTACAACTCGCATGCTCTAATCCTTTCAATGCTACATGTATGCTCATACTTCACTTTGGTTGACAAAATGAAATGAAGCAATGCAAAAAGAAAATAACTAAGAAGAGGTCGAGAGATCCTTTAGGCATGTTTTTCAAATAAAGAGTGTCACGAAGTAGAGTTCACCATGAGCCAAACCTTTAAAGACTTAGCTACTCGTAATTGAAAGATAAAAGAAAAGTAATAAGGAACGAGATGAACTTCATGACCTTTAATGCGCGTTTGGCTAAAATGAGCTGTGTTGATCTTTGCATACGCTAAGTAGAGGAAGCTTGGATTGGAGATTTTCTTCTCGACCCGACTCGTTCAAGTATGCACTGGTCCTTGCTATATGCATCTCGATGGCATCGTTAACTTCATTTCTGCACAAGAACACAAGATTATAACTTGCCCAACACAATTACAGATAAACAAATAGATCTTAATCTTTTCAAACACAAGCATGCTTCCAATGAAGTTTGACAAAATTTACGTAATACAATAACAGCATACCTTTAATGCTCTCAAAGCATAAACGTTCTAATTGTAAGTGTCAAATATTCCCAAACTTGCTCTTTCAACTGCTTGTTCTAGAAAAAAATAGATGTATGATTGAACGCACTACATACAATACTGCGAGCTAGATATGGTTTTCTTTTAGAAAACACACGTAACCAGAATGGTCATCAAATTCAGCAATATCAAATCAATAAACCTAAAAGAATCAGGAGATCATTTATAATTACACTGTATTATACATACAATCAACAAATGTCCTGGAAGAATCAATTAAAGAATGTTAATCTTCCATAATATATAAATTACAAACTGTATCGACAGTGCCGAACCATGAATTACGAGTATCTTTGATTTCATCTGATGATGCAATCACAGGCAGAATGGAGTAGTGAATTTTAACCATAGACCGTCCCAAATCCACCCTAAGATGAGTTAATAATGGAATAAATGTCATGCATTTAGGCCCCCCCATGTAAGCACGTGGTAGACAACCTCGCTGTCTTTACGAAGAATCAATATTGTTTACTCTGTTTGTTGTCTCTCTTCAGCTGAACTTTTAATTTCTTTCCACCTAATTGGAATCCATTCATCATACTAATCGCAGATTGAGCAGCCTCAGCGGAATCGTAACTCACAAACCCTGTGGGATGGAACAAGGTTAGATCGCTCCAGGCAACAAAATACAGAAGAGCATTAGTCAAACTGCTTTCATTTCCAAAAATTTGGGCACAGCATAATTGCTGCTACTTAAAGGTATCAACCATGCTCACCAAAACATTTGCTAGCTCCAGATGTTTTGTCAACAAATACTTTGGCACTCAAAACTTGGCCAAAAGCTCGAAAAGAATTAGCAAGCTCCAGATCACCATATTCTTGAGGTATGTGATAAATAAAAAGATTGGCACCAGGGGGACCTAGAGGGGGAAAAATAGTAAGCCGTGATTCCCAGAAACTCAAACCAATCAGTAAATCAAGGTCTGAAAGGAACAGAAATAACTACCTTCAATTTGACTCCCCGAGCCTTTACCGAAACTAGATATTGGAGAGTTATTCTTCCCACCAGTAAGTGGCCCTGAACCAGGTGAACTGCTAACAGCCCCAGGACTCATCATTCCTCCAGGGTATGCCATGGGATGCTGAAGACCTGGAACTGCAGGATAGGCGGAGCCAACGTAATTTGCTGGAGGCATGCCATAATTCCTACTGACCATCCCTGGACTCAGATCAGGTGGGATTCCACGCATTGCATTACCTTGGGGTATTATATTTGGGAAACCAGATTGATTCTGCACCGGAGGTAGGTGATATTGCATAAGCCCATAACTTCCGGGAGCCTACAAAGAGAAAGTGGAGATTATCATTGGCAACCCTCATATTTCAATGTAAAAATGTTCAATTATGAACATGAAGATAAAAACCGTTCAAAGGAAATCAACATTAAAACGATGGATCAGGTATCCAATTGATAACATTCATTAGTAGCTACTGTACTTCAAAAGAAATGTGAATGGCGTTCTTTTCAATTACATGACAACCAAAAGAACAAGGGCAACACAGACCTCTCCGCAATAATAATAAAAGTGGGAAAGATAGAAAATAAAACAAGAAAGCCTTGCACAAGGCACACATACATACTGAAGAAGAAGCCCAACAATAATTCCATCGTGAAACTGACCTGATAACCATAGCCATTATATGGCGGAATATAACCCAGCGGCATGGCTCCAAATAGTGAAGGATGTTGGGGATCTGCATTAAGAGAGGCCAGCGATTGAGCTTTCTGAGCCTTTCGAGCCTGCCTTTCCTTCTCTGTGTCAGCCCATTTAACAATCAAAGGGACACTGGATCCCTGGGTAGAAAAAAACGCACAATCAGATCCATAATGACTACATGGTTTGCACCTATGTTATTGTATTTGTACATTCATAGTCATCCATCCTTTCATTGCGGCAAGGAACATGACAGACTATCATACTTACTGGAACGCAGGATAGCTATAATATATGTGCAAGAGGGCTCAACGATTGAGTTGAGTACAACGAATTTGACTGGCTAATTCCTTACTGAAAAATCCTAATTGTTTACAGGCTCAATGAATTTGATTATCAAAGAGAATTCCATCCTACTAGCATGAGCATGACCATTAGTTCCATGCATCCATTACAAAATTTATTAAAAAGAAAAAGAACAATAAAATCAATGGAAGAATAAAAGGAATACAGTCTCAAGAAATTGGGGAAAGGAAAGGAATACAGACTCAAGAAATTGGGGAAAGGAAAATATGAAGAGATATGGCAAGAATATGCAAGTTTTATGCAAGTTTTATGCAAGTTTAAGCAATGAAATGCTATGAATACAAATTTAAATATCCTTATCAGACTCCTTGATTGCCTTCTTTATTCATAGATATAGCTGAACTGAGTATGAAACATTGCCAATCAACTAAAATATTACTGCAATACCAAATCCCCATTCATTAATGTTTTCCATGAGATGATCTTGAGTGCGTGGATTAAAATCATCAGTATTTCCCAAGAATAATAGGATTCAACATAAAAAAAGCGGGCAATATATTTTTTCTAAAGTGTTGTGAAAATGTCTGAAAATATTTGAAGTGACCACAGAATATCAACAACGTGAAAAAGGAAATTAGGAGAGTTCTACGATTACAATGATTTTGGTATTGACCTCCTGTGAATATTTCCAAGAGTATGAAAAGGAAAAGCTAAACATCTGTCTACATCCACATTAAACTTCTTGTTCGTGAGCTAAATTTTCAAAAATCAATTATAGTGACTTGTAGTTGACCCACCATAATAATCACAAGAGAGAGAGAGAAGCGAGAGAAAGATATGGTCTAATAAAAAAGGATCCAATAGGTATAGAAAATTAACCCCGACACGACCAAGAGACAACTTACATACCTCCATTTTATACTTTCCATTAATTGCCTCGAGTGCTGCAACAGCTTGATCCTTCGTCTCATACTTCAAAAATGCACAACCTGAACTCAAGCAACATATGGAGCTAATGGTGAAGATACAATCGAATGTGCGATATCTTTTGTAACTTCAACTAAAATCAAGCTGAAACAAACCGAAAACTACCTTTACTTGTCTGCTGGGAACCTCTTAAGATTTGTAAGTCTTTTATAGTTCCATATTGAGCGAAAAGACCTGAAACTTCATCCTCGGATACGTTTTTTGGAAGCATCCCAATAAAGAGTTTATGTTCTGCTCTTTTCAGAAATAATCAACCATTAATATCCATATGCACTAACACTAATCTTTTAGCAAGATAATATACAAGATCATTATAAGTGGCAAGGTAGGTGATGGATATTAGGAACCGTCATTTAGATGAAATATGTAAGTAGGACATGATAATACACCTAGTCTTTCCAGCTCTCCATCTGCATACTTTACTTGCAACGGACTAGAAGCCTGGAAAGAATAGACGAGGAGGGGCATTACAACTCAATTCAACAATAACATTGTTTAATTACAAAGTTACTGGAAATATAAACTAAAAGGCATTTGTGGTAGCATAGAAGTACTATGGTTCATTGACTAAAAACTAACTACGCATATTTGAGTTCTGATTTGGTCCAATGTAATTTAGGACAGATTGTAAGATCAAAATTAATTAGTGCAACGGCCAGGGAAAGAGAAAAACGGAAAAAAATGTGTTCACCAAAATTTTAATCATTTGAACATATGTTAGCCATGAAAATGGTGAGTAATGATATATTATAAATGGATTCGATGGAAATCCATATTCTTCCCCTCATAAGGAACACCAACATGTTACATTACTATTTGTGACAGTCTCTTCAAAAAGCATCTATAACTTTAAGGTAGACACATTAGAAGGTTAATCACAAGCCGAATGATAACTTCAGAAAATCATTGCTCCAAAATCTAGGTAGAATGCCATAATTTAGGAATCAGAAGTCGATACACTCCAATGAAGGGTATACTTAGCTTATTTACTTAAGACTCAACTCTCTAAGAGGGGGCATTTTTTTTTTTTTTTTTTCATCGCAAGGGCATGTCCGTGCATGAAATGCTAAAGTACAGGGGTGTCATAAAAAAAATTCAATGCATTAATTTAGCAAAAGAAAAATAATAAAGATAAAGCTTAGAGGTCCTGCTCAAGTTGCCTCCATGAGAAATGTTGAGCGCTTATGACAAATGAGTTCATTTTTAATAGTCTGGAACTAGAAAACAGCTTTTACAGAAAAGCCAAGACTTTTAGAACTTCTAGGTTATCGATAGCAGCGATTACGCACAAGGCCAATTCTATCGAATCGATCAATTGCATTGATTAACATTATCGACAAGAAAAAAAGAAAAGACATAAAGAGAGAGAAAATAAATTATAATAATTATGAACACAATGTCTGGATTCCACTAACCCCAGGTAAAGTTTTCTTGCTATGGCAAGCATTGACCGCCTTATCCGCCTCTTGCCTCGAAGGACATATCACAAAACAGCAACCTGAAATGCAGCAAAAAAAAAAAAAAACCAAAACCAAAACCACAACAAAATTAGGGTTCGTACTTCCGTTCAATACATCAATTCACAATGTCAATCGGTTAAACTCCTCACAGAATCAATCCAACTACAAATCAAAAACGAGAAACACAACTAACAGAGAGAATGTGAGTGAAAATGTAAACTAAGCAAAGTAAGAACGAAAGACACAGAAGTTGAAATCAGAAGAAGAAGAAAAAAAACCTCTAGAGGCGCGAGTGGTCTTGTCTTTGATGATGTTGACCTCGTCCACAAGTGCAAACTCTTGGAACATTGCCAGAAGTTGATCTTCCGTCATATGCTTCGGCACTTGTCCAACAAAGAGTTTGACGCTGTCTTCCTCCTCCTTACTACTTCCTTTTCTCTCTTCTCTACTCTCCTCCGCCATTAATGCCGGCCTCAAGCTTTCTCTCTCTTTCTCTCTAGTTTTGGCCGTCACTTCTCTCTCTTAGATTGGATTTTTCTTCAGAGAGTCTTCGCTGGAAAATAATAACGAGGGATTCTTGGTGGCAAATTTTGGATCTCCTCAATAAATTACAGCAATTAAATTAATAAACTATTTGCCCTCGTTTTGCTACTTATTTACTAAAATAACATTACAGCTGTTTTACTTTTCGCGCTTGTTGGAGGGAAGGGTGGTAGTTAATTACATTTATACCCTTTTGTTTTTAAAAAATTTAATAATGTTGTTCTCCAATAATTGATAATATAAAATCCCATTCTTTCTCCACTCAATTGTGTATTTAATTTTTTTTCAATATAATTAATTTATGTTATGGTGAATTATTAATTGTATTCCTTACAAGGGTGTGGAAACATTTTTATAATGAACGCGTTTTAAATTCGTGAGACCGATAGCTATATATAACGAGCCAAAGCCGACAATATTTGTTAACAGTGAGCTTAAGTTGTTATGAAATAATATCAAAATCAAATACTAGACAGTATGCTAGCGAGGATACTGAACTTCTAAGGGGATGGATTGTGAGATCCTTCATCGATTGTCGAGGGGAACGAACCATTGCTTATAAGGGTGTGGAAACCTTTTTATTTTAAATCCAGCTGATGACAATACGTAAAAGGCCAAAACAAACAACTTTTATTGTTAGAGTAAAGATCCAAATATATATATATTAACTCTTGTTTATGTGTAGTTTCGGGTCATTCATGTATTTCTCATTGATTGAGACATCACATCATATTACTTTAAAAGTTATAATATAACTTTTGAAATTCGATAAATTATATTTGAAGTAAAAAAATTAAAACTTGAAATGTTTAACAAAAATTGGATGTGTTTGAATGTAGCACTTGTAGACTTAATCCATAATCCCGCCATATTATCGTATATAAACTAAATAACTTATTCGAAATAATAATAAAATTTTAAGACCAAATAAATATAATTATAAAATTAACTAACCAGACTTATAATTTTGTTTTAATTTAAATTAAAAAAAAAAGAAAGAAAGAAAGAAAGAAAAAAAAAAAAGAATGGTTGGCTGACTTTGTAAACTTAGTAGAAGCAAATAAATGGCAGAGAGCGACCGTGGTTTCTTGTGTCGTTTTGTGTAAGGGCAAAACAGTAGTTTCACAATAGAAGTGGCATGGTTATATAAATAAAATAAATAAACAAATTTTAAATTTTAAATTTTTTTTATTTTTATTCCCCACATTTTTTCTAGTTTCTTATATTACTCCATAGGTTATTTTGAAACTTGTGTTTTGAATGAATTTCAATTTCAGGAGTTGTCTTTTAACTATATAACTTTGATTAAGCTTCTTCTAATCATTATTTAATTGAATTATTTGTCTTAATCTTTGTTCCTTTTTTTTCTTTAAATATTTATACATTTTTGTTTTGGCTATTTTATATGCTTAATGGTTTTAGTTTTTTTTTTTTTTTTTTTTTTTA